>NC_090437.1:1207290429-1207603042 GCF_031143425.1 Pleurodeles waltl
AGAGGAAACCTTAGATACCTATCCCAAAATGCCCAAACTGACAATAAGTCTATTGCAGTCAGTAGGTTGCATAATGGAATATGAAGACCTGGAAAGATGGAGTTACATACAAAAGATACCAGGACTCTTCTTACCCCAAAGAAGAGGTGTAAAAAAAATAAAAAAGGAAGGGAGCATATTTTCTTAATCTAGATGAAAAGCTAAAACCACTTTACACCAAATTCCAGGACATGAACTTAACATTAGCATGTTCAGAAAGATCTCTAAAAAAAGGAGCCCAAACAAATAAGGAGGCCAACTAATCAAGCCCTGTGATCCAAAGTGAGAACCACCAAAAAACAGTTCTAGCTACATCATGTTCCTATGATCTGGTGGTTGCCGTCTGGTAATTGGTGTTTAGGGCTGACTTCCATTTTGGTCTGTCATGTCATATTAAATGCATTTAGAGCTGTGTTTGTCATACTTAGGTGAGTACTGGCTTGGATTGGGATAGAAAATAGGCCCAGGCACTAAAATAAAAGTACCCCCCATTATTGAATCAGATAACTGAAAAGGTGGCCCACATTTAAAAATAAGTGTATACAACTTGTACAGATGTCGGATTTGCATTTTAGAAGGTGTGTAAGACTGCATGTAGTTGTGCATGCCCTAGGGAATGCTCCTGGTAATATCAGGGAAATAAACAGTGAAACCCGGCCCACCACACCAGAAAACAAGCCCACAGGCTGACCTGTCAGACCAACCCTTCTGGCACTGCCAGATTGCCCCATTGGCCGGCCCAACCATAGCATCAGGACCCTTTGCTATGTCTGTCACCGTGGTTTGTGCCCAGAGGGTTTGTGCTCGTAGGTTCAGTGCGGTGTTGTACACAAGCCTGATTGTGCTTACTTTGGGACTCTTCCATTTTCTTTGTGGATTGTACTGCATTGTAGCATTTAGATATGACATGTGTTCGGTTGTAAATGTGGGTGTGGTTGCTTGGTGTTCTAGGAGCTCTTTGATGCAGTCTTTGGTGCCCTGGCTTTTGTTCATGATCAAGCATACCTGGTCTCGTATCTCCCATAATCGAAATGCTTTTGTACTTGCACACTTTTTTGGTACTTTGATGTGGTTGCATCCTCTGCTTGGCTGCATGACTGCTGCGCTTTTGGGCTTGGTTAATGACTGTGCGTGTCGGCTGGCGTGTCAGGATGCTCTTCGGGGTTTGAATGATTTCTCATGTAGAATCCTTTGTTTGTTTTTATACCTGCCCTATCCTGCGCCAGGTGTGTTACCCGGGGCCAGCTACTTAGGTCCTCGGGTTCTCAGTCGGCATATTCTTGGTGCATGCCTTGCTGTGAATGTTCCTATGTGTGTTCATGCTTGCTCTGTCAGCTGAGGGTTCTGGACTCTATTCAGAGTTTACCGTTGTCACTCTTACAGCCTCTGGGCCTAGCCGTCCACTCATGTTTTCTGGGCCGTTTTGGCCCTCCCATTCCTCTTACATCCCAGGGGTTGCCCTGGGGTGCTGATCCACCTAAGGTGTTGGGCTGTTTGGCGCATGCTGCCCTGTGCGTACTCTGTGCTTTGGCTGCTGTGAAGCTCTGTGATTTTACACTCTTGCCCTGTAAGTGAGGACTATGGCCTTATTGTAATGCGGTCCTCTTTCGGCTCTGCCAGGATTTTGTTTTACTTTCTCATGTTCTCGATTCAGCTTTGTTCCCCCTTGCTCGCCTTGTCACCGCTGTGCTGTTCAAAGTTTTTTCCCAGCTGGGCTACTTCTGTCTTTCATCCTTCTGGAAACAGTCTTATGTAGCATTCTGGTTGGGGTTAATTTAGAGATTGTCTGAGGAGTTAATCCGTCACAACAGTGACAGATATCCTGTCCCCCGAAATATAAATCCCATTATGTCCTATGGGGTTTATATTTCGGCAGACGGGATATCCGTCACAAAGTAACCCTTCCGCTAAACTCTAAATCAGGCCCATGTCTTTGCCTTTCAGTCTACGGATTTGGAATTTCAGGCCCACCACACCCTGGTTCTTTTTAGACCTTCAGGGGGTGTGCTTTGAGCCTTTACTTGGATGCTGATGTCTATGGTTCTTTCAAGCACGTTGCTTTTGTGTTGTGGCCACACTATGGTTCATGATTTGCTTGGTCGGTATTTTTCTTTCTCATTTCTGCTGTGCATCTGTGTGTGGGTATTGCGATGGTACTGGTATAATTCCGTCCTGTTATGCTTTATTTTGGAGTTGGTAATGTATTCGACAGGATCCTTCCATATGTTATCTTCTGTGATCTCGCTGGTCCTCCCTGAATTGGTCTGTTCTCCTTCATCCTTCTCTAGTTCTTTGTATGTGAACAGTCAGGATGGATGCTAAGTCAGCAAGTGTTGCCTTTGTACTCCACATTGACTTTTGTCCTTTGAAATCAGAGTCTCTATGTCCACTAATTTGTTTCTGCTTTGGTATGGCTGGTTTCCAGTGTGCTGTCAATTTGCTGCCGGTTCCTGAGCTGCTCTTTCAGGGTTTTCTAGTAGATTTTACTGGTCTTCACACTAGACTCTGTCTTGGCCATCCCAAGTCCCATGGGGTCTTCTGTTGCCTTGGGTGGTCTGCCATTCTCCTCAACCTACTCATGGCTATTCTTATGTCTGTGTGTTGGGCACGCTTCTTATTTATTTCACTGGGATCCTTGCCTGCTGTGGGGATGTATGGTTGCTTCAGCTCGACTCAATTCCCCCTGACCAAGTGCTGCAGTGGCTCATCTTTGTGGTTCTCCGTTTGCCGTTTTGCTCTGGTGCTTTTGATTACTTTTGGGATACAGTTTAGGCAGCTGTTTCAACAAGCTGCTGACTTGGTAGTTGAGCAGGTTTCCGTGAGGTTCTCTGGTGTTGTGTGCTAGTCTGACTTTTCTGCAGCCTTGTTTCAGGTCTGTTGCAGATGGTTGGCACTTAAGGTGTCTGTCCCTTGTGATTCATTTTGAGGGCGTGCAAGCAGTCCCTGTTGTTGCTGGCCTGCCAGGCTCGGGTAGAATAGTGGAGGATGAGGGTCCTCGCTACATCTTCATAGCTTAGGGGCAATGACGAGGAAGATGGTTGAAAAGATAAGAACCTAATTACTTGCCAGTAATCTGCGTTAGTCAAAATCCTTGCCTTCCTCTCACAGTCGTGCATCTCTGTCACATATTATCTTTGACTTCCCTCCTACCATGTTTTCTCTGACTTTTTACTGGTATAAAGCCCTTGTGTAGTCCTTGGGGGTAGAGCTCAACTTTTAAAAGATTCTGGACTACAACTTAGTTGTGTACCTCTGTGGTGAGACACACTCAAAGCAAAATGACTCTATGAGGAAGAAGCCTTGGAATTAGAGCAATAAGTAATTAGAACAGCATTCAAGACGTTAAAAAGGAGATAATGGGCAAGTAACGATTTCAGACGGTCTAATATTTATTAGAAAATGTAGAGATCAATGGTAAAGTTGACATGACACAAAGGGACTGGCACAGGGCGGCACTTTGCCAAACTTGCCAGCACCACGCTGCATCAGTTCTAAAGCACAGGGATGTGCCATTTTTACAAAAATACGGTGCAACCCTGTGTTCCTCTAGCACTGATGATAAATTTAGCTGCCAACGCAGGCATCCTTGTACCAAAGTGCAAGGGTGTCTGCGTTCAAGGGAATGATTGTTTATGTGCAGGAAGGTGTTCCTTCCTGCACATAAACAATCTACAATGGAGATTTGGCATTTCTATGTGTGCTGCATAATGCAGCACACATAGAAGTAGCAAATTGTCATTCCTGAATGATGGTGTGCAGGAAGGGACACCTTACTGCAAAAAAACGAGAATTCATGGCATTGTGCTGCACACATGGAAAAAGCAAAATCAAGGAGAAACAAAAGTATTTCTCCTTATTGTGCCATGCTAACACTACCCCTGGGCTGGTGTTAGGTTTTGGTGCTGCCTCAGATTTATGATTCCTTGTAAATCTGGGGCAGCATCTAAAGCAATGGGTGTTGCGTTGGAACGCCCCCAGCAACACCCTTTGCACGCCCCTCTACCGCAGAAAACTGCTTCGGAGGGGCCCATATTTACAAGCCGCCGTTAAGCCACAAAAAGTGGCTTAGCGCCATCTTGTAAATATGGCGCAGTGCATAGCACCACCGGACTGCCACAGCTTGTAAAACTCCGGTGGTGCTATAGGCTTGTAAATATGCCCCAGAGAGTGCAGAATTAGGCGTTAAATTGTGAAACTGAAATAATCGTCCTTGAGCTGTCCCTGTAGGTTTTTAGTGCAGTAGACTGCATTGTGCACTTGAGGTAATGGAACCCTTAGGCACACTAAGGCCCATATTTATACTTTTCGATGCAAAACTGCGCAAACACAGCTTTGCGTCAAAACGTATAGCACTGGCATGCTAGCGTCTGGGAAAATGACATTAGCTGGGTGGGTGTGGTGGTATGGGGGAAGGGGGTTTTGCACCAAAATGTTAGCCGGTTAGAGGCAAAGAAAATGCCTTTAACCAGTGTAGTGTCATTTCCTGATGCAAAATCATCCATACCACATGACTCCTGTCTTATAAAAGATAAGAGTCATGCCCACCACCCCAATATCCAGCACAGGGGACAAGGGTCCCCTGGGCATGGGCATTGCACCCAGTGCCATGTAAGGGGGCCCATTTCAGGGCCCCCAATGGCACTTTAAACTAATTTAAAAAATACTTACCTCTACCTACCTGGGATGGTGTCCCCCCCATCCTGTGGTGTCCCTCTGGAGTAGGTGGGGCTGTTCCTGGGGAAGGCACCTGTGGGCTTTTTCCATGGTGTTTGACCATGGAAATGTGTCCACAAGTCCCTTAACGCCTGCATTGACCCAGGTGTTAAATAATGGCGCTAAGCAGGCTTAGCACCATTATTTAGGCCCACCGTCCCCCCGTGCGGCTTTTTTGCATGGGAGGATAAATGAGGCGCTGGGGGCTTTGAGTCATTATTTGGACGGGAACGCCTACCTTGAATCGCATTGACGCAAAGTGGTTTCACGCATCCAAAAAATGACTCCAATATTTTGGCACTAGACAGGTCTAGTATCAAAATATAAATATAGATTTAAGTTTGCGCTGAATTAGCGTAAAAAATTCACCCAATTCAGCGCAAAGAAAGTATAAATATGCCCCTAAAAGTTGAAAGGTCACCTGTTAAAGGAAATTAGAGGAGACTGCCATTAGCGCTGTTATGCCAGAGGACTTCAAAGCACTTAAGCAATGAGAAAAGACTTTAAGACGAGTAGGAGAAATATTTAGGAACCCAGTAACCAGCAAAAGTGGGAGGTGACTCTGCTACAGTGGTATTTATCTAAGCTGAATCCCCAGTAGGCAAAGGAGACATGTGGTAGATGGTCCAAGGACATGCTATCAACTGATGCACATGCCAAGGGGATTCCTCATGTTTTCTACTAGTTTGATCACCACAGAACTTTCACATGGGACATCTGGCGGTTTGAGGAATGCTGATTCAAGTCATTGCTCCCGTGAGATTAGATATTATTTGGAATTATTAACCAGGGCTATGACAAGGCATGTTTTTTGGGAGAAAGTGTTTCTGTGTTTCTTTGAAGCAACAAGAAGTATTATACAACTTTATTCAGGATGGTTCATTTCTACTATATCAATAAGACCTTCATTTCAATTAATGAGAAGTGCCGAGTACTAGAGCAATACATTAAAGTTACTGTCTGCCCAAGGTATTCCAAATACAGCCTAGGGTTGGAGGTTTGGCCCCCTTGGCGTCTGGATCATGTGAGGTCTAATTTCCTTAGAAAATGGAACTCCTGAACAAAGCAGAACTCAGTGCTTAACTGCTGGTCAACTATAATTTAATCTCAAAGAAATCTTGTATGGGCTGGCACCCTGTTCCAAGTAAAGTGGTTTGATTGATGTAGGGTTTTTTCTTTATTTTTACATGTTGCTCTCGTGGTGCATAATTGCTACTGTTCTGGCAGCCACCACGTTTTTAACTCGATGTCAGGTAGTTTTCATTTTTCTCCCATTTAATCTTTCTCAACGCCTGCTGTAATAGTCTTCAATTTGTTGATTTGAACTTTATATTCCTGTGTATCCAGATCAGAATCAGATAATAACATTCTTCAAGTGCTGTCTGTGAAACGATGGGGGGGGGAGGGGCAGATAGATAGAGTGGTGCACAATAATATACTAAACAAACCTACAAATCCACCAGCTCCCCACAGCAGCTGCCGTTCCTGGAACATCAAACAAACACAAATGATGGACGGAATGCAGAACCAATCAAACATTCACCCCAGTCACAGATCTGGGTTTAATCCATCAATTTTTTTGCTCACTATGCCACCCCACTTTGGACACAGCCATATTCAAACCAGTCTTGAATCTGTTCCCCATGTGAACAGTCCAGCCTAACCTGCCAGGCCTGGTCCTCCCTGGACCAGAAACAAGCATCCTGGGACCGGTTTTTGGGTATCACCCTTCATCAGCCAGGCTAGCTTGAATCCAGTGGCTTAGTGAATCCGGGACCCAAGTCGGGGCATACTCTGCGCACTTAGGGTGACCAAAGCAAACAAACACAAATGATGGACGGAATGCGGAACCAATCAAACATTCACCCTCAGTCACAGATCTGGATTTAATCCATCAGTTCTTTTGCTACCCATGCCACCTCCGTTTGGACCCAGCCATATGCAAATAAGTCTTGACCCTGTTCCCCAATGGAACAGTCCAGCCCAAACTGGCAGGCCAGGTCCTCCCTGGACTGACTAGCTTGAATCCAGTGGCATAGTGAGCCCAGGACCCACATCTGGGTGTACCCGGCACACTTACAGGACAAAAGCAAACAAACACAAATGATGGACGGAATGCAGAACCAATCAAACATTCACCCCCGGTCACAGATCTGCCTTTAATCCATCCGTTCTTTTGCTTACCTTGCCACCTCAGTTTGGACCCAGCCATATGCAAATCAGTCTTGACCTTGTTCCCCATTGGAACAGTCCAGCCCAAATTGCCAGGCCAGGTCCTCCCTGGACTGGAAACAAGCATCCTAGGACTGGTTTTAGGGTATCACCCTTCATCAGCCAGGCTAGCTTGAATGCAGTGGCATAGTGAGTCCGGGACCCACGTCTGGGCATACCCAGTGCACTTAGGGCGACAAAAACAAACAAACACAAATGATGGACAGAATGTGGAACCAATCAAACATTCACCCCCAGTCACAGTTCTGGGTTTAATCCATCAATTCTTTTGATCACCATGCCACCCCAGTTTGAACCCAGCGATATGCAAATCAGTCTTGACCCTGTTCCCTATGGAAACCGTCCAGCCCAAACTGCCAGGCGAGGTTCTCCCTGGAACAGAAACAAGCATTCTGGGACCAGTTTCAGGGTATCATGCTTCATCAGCCAGGCTAGCTTGAATCCAGTGGCGTAGTGAGCCTGGGGCCCACGTCTGGGCATACCCGTCGCACTTAGGGCGACAAAAGCAAACAAACACCAATGATGAACATCCAACATCTTGCTTGACCACTACATTCTGCATGTTCCAGAAAATCATAACACTCCACTATCCATACATGAAGACTAAACACACTTCCTCAAAATTAAATTATGCATAATTATATACAGGAAATATCTGCCTGTTAGGATGAGGAACTAACCCACAATATTTATCTATTAAACACACTGGCTCGCATGCATGTCCCGTAGGACAACTGATGTTTCTCGGAAACTATGGAACCACTTCTGAAGCCCACATCTCCAGCCCAAACCTCTCCCAGAATCATTTTCTCACATTTCACCCTCTTTACTATGTTACCTTTGCTCCACAATTTCACGCCACCCAACACAACTATGCCTTCTTTCACCTCCACAAATTCCTTGGGCTTGAGAATCCTATACCACTCTACCTTATCTACCTTGAGCTACTCAGACACCAGTGCTTTAAATGGGCCGGTACTCACCGGTACTAAGTACCAGCACTTTTGAATTTCCTGCCCTTGAGTACCGGAACTTCTCCATGGCCAAAGAGAGTACCGGTACTAACGGGGCAACAAGGCAACCTCAATCAAATCGGTGTTTCAGAAAGAAGCGCAAAACAGCAGAAAAACAAGTCGGCCCGTTTTCGTGCAGCACCCTGATAATCGAGTGCTAATCTACCCTTAGACTGAGCTAAGCACGCAGCAGCCCCATGCCTTGATTCATAGCTGCCAGGGAGTTTGGGAGGGGCCCAAGTCACACTGTGACTATTAACACAGTGTCCAGTCCGGCTCAATGGAGTCAATAGCGCTGTAGGTGTGCGAGTAGAGACATCTAACAGCCATACATCGTAACTGAGGTAAATCTAAGTGAAGGCTTCCTGCTGTACAGCAGAGTAAGCCAGCACTTGTTTGGTGCCATGGTGAGGAAGAAGGTGGTGATAGTAACTCTGTGGCAGAGTGGGTGGGAATCCAGGTTTAGTAATGTGGACAGACATCAGCTTATGTAAGCGTTTCTAAAAACAAAACAATTGAATGTCCCGTGTGCATGCATGAGTGCTTGTAAGTGACTGTGCCTTTTCTTGTATGTGAGTGTTGTCTGCAGTGTCCATCACAGTAACTCTATAGCTGCCAGCCCGACAAGCCCTGCATTCACACAGTTTGGCTGTGAAGCAAACGTAAAAATGTTCGATTGTAGCAAGTGCAACGTCACTCTCTCTCTCAAGTGCAAATATGTTTTTTTCTGCAGTGCCGCAACACCACTGTACTTTGTTTTTAATAGTCCGTTTTCTCTTGGGTTAATGGAGTAGCTGGGAGAGGCAGAGATGGGTACCCAACAAATTAACAAGGAGAGCCCGGTCAGAGCCGAACTAAGAGTCTGGCTTGGCTTTAAGAGAAGTGCAGAAGTCGAGCCTTGAAAACATTAACATTTTAAATACAATTGTAATTTTTAACATGTGGGAGCGTTTCACCTTGGTACATAGGCTTATATCCTACCATTGACAGGAGTTTATTAAAAGTGATAGTGAAGTTAGAAATGGTTGTGCTCCCATCATGATGTCAATCCCACTATTAAAATAAGAAGCAAGTCAATTTTCATGTGTATATTATATATGGCCTGTTTTATTTCCATGAATGAAACAACATTATAGTGTATTAATTCTAACACAAGATGTGATTGTACGGCATACATCGTGAATTCGTGTATTTGAATATACTAGCATGTGTGATAATGAAGAAAAAGGAGGTTTGGTGACATTAAATATTTGCCTAGGATCACACAAATTGGGAAAGTGGGGAAGCTGGGATTGATCCCAGAATTTCTGGTTTCACACCGTGAAACTCAGTCACCAGATGGCTATATTTTAATTTCCCTTATGTTTTACAACAAAGGTCACTGTTTTGTCTTTATAGTTTACATTAAGATTAGAGTTTGAGTGGCAGGCAGATTTTACAGTAGCTAAGGAGCATTGAAGCATAGCAGTACCATTTAGGAGCAACTGGGTGATGTCTGCTAGGAGGCAGTGAGACAATAGGTTTTACTATAGATAAACTTTTCCAGAAAATGTTATGGAAAATAGCTTGTGCAAGTTATATGTAATGTAAGTGTTGTACCATGGGAAGCCCACTTCTATTGTGCTATGCAGCCGTAGGAAAGAAAAATATCTGGAAAATCCAAAGAAGTTCCCATAATAAGGGCCTCTGTTGCCTGCAGATTTGGGGATGTATTTGCTGACATTTATGCTTGGCTTTTTTTAAAAGATGATGGTGCTTCCTTTCATTGTAGCGCTCATTTTCATGCCCAGACAATATCGCTAAAGGATTTTTCCCTCAATAACAAAATGAACCATGTCAACATTGGGTGATGCCAAGCTTTCAAAGCTAGGATGTGGTTACATTCATGCAGTGTCCTGAGTAGGCATATCTTTGAAGGCTAAAATTTGGCTCATGGGATCTGGAACCCGCAGGAGTGAAGGTCGGGCGTGAATTCAGTCACAGACATGTTTTCTTTTTCAATCTGCAATCTAGAAGTAATGTATTAGGAGTTTTCATCAGGCATCCCTTTAAATGTGTACATTTTGTTGTTTAATGTCCCCTAGAAGTTCGTTTAAAACCAAGGTCTCTTTACTGGAATCTACAACTTCTATGAAAAAACATCCATTGCCATACTTTGTCAAGGGTGTGATGCTGGTGGGTGTGCAAGAATGAAATTACATTTCATCTTAATGCCAAAAGAGAGACAATGCCACTGGCTAATGTAAGGGTCATAGAGTGGAGTAAAATGCTGAAAGACAACGTGGTTGATGTAAGGTGGTTTGAAGTTTTTGAGCACTGAGTACTATAGATCTATAATAATGCTATATAGAGATAAGGCTGTTTTTAAATAGAATGAGATTATGCAGTCTAATTTTCAAGGTTTCTTTCTTAAAAGTGACCAGTGGCGGCTGCCATGTATTTAGATTGGGGGGGACGGGCAAAATACATGTAGCATTCAAATAATAATAATTAAAAAAAGGAAATGGCACTTACCTTCCTCACTTGCAATAAACGTCCTCCTCGCTCCGGTGTCTTCTCTCCTTGAAGCTCTGGACCCAGGAAAGTACACTACTCAGTCCTGGTTTCATGCTGTTAAGCAGCATGAGAGAAGTGTCAGGATTGGAGGGAGTGGCCTCTCTCAGCACTCTTAAGAGCACTGGAGGCATGTGCTTTCTCTAACTCAGCGTCTTAAGACAGCTTGATTAGAGAAGTTTAAAATGCCCATGTCAAACTGTCTGTTGCAAGATTGCCGGCCAAAGGGACATGCGCACTTTAAGCATAAGTGCAGAGCTCCCTGCTGCCACTCCGCAGCAATTGCCCTACCCCGCCCTGAAACTCGGTTCAGGATGGGTTGTTGAAAAATAAAATGGTGATAAATAAACTTTATTACCATTTTATTTTTCAGCTGCTCTGGTGCATTTTTACAGTGGGGTGACGCTCCTCCGCTTTCATGGAGGTGCCGTTCCTGAAAGTGACCATACTATACATTACTCCACATAATGTAAACATTCAAAATGTCCTTCATGTGCCTAGCACAGAAGCAATCTATCCACATGTAAAATTCAAAAGATAATATTAAATTCACCCTTTTGTATAAAAAAAAGGACAAATGAAATACTCAAAAGATACCAAAAATGCATCTGTATAATTATGCTCATCTGCACACCAAGAAAATCGCAATCAAATTAAATATGTGCTTCTGGCCACGCCCCTTAGCACCACATATAGCCCCGCCCCCAAGCGCCACCCCTAACCCACAACTCAATTTGGTGAGTACCTGCACTTATTTTTTTCCATTTAAAGCACTGTCAGACACCATGTGAGTTTCACTGAATAGTGGCAACTCTTAAGAATATTCATTAGATTCACAGTTGAATCGATCCCATAGACCCTCAACCAGTACATTGGAACACAATACAAAAACAGAATCTCAAGGCATTTGGAAAAATAATCAAGTATGATCATGGTGTACTTGGATGCAGTACCAGGCTGATCAGCAACATCTAAAGCCAATTAGCTCCTTCACCTCGACTGGTTTCACTGAGCATGGCACAGTGACAGAAAACTAGTCAGTCAAAGTACGTGCAGGGCAATTTCTTATTGAGGGTTTCACATTGGGTGTTGGCCACCAAAATTCCTCCCAAATGCACCTCTTCGTACCTCTCATTCCAAGTATCTCTGCCTCATCCTAACAGGCACAATGCCCTTTCAATCCACAATTTATTATTAGTTTATTAAGCACATGCATAGATGTGTCTTATTACATACTTAACCTTTCCTTCTGAGGCCATCCTACCTTAAAGTAAATCTATAGTTTGGGCAAAACTAGATCCGCCATCTGGCTTTCTACACCTTTACTCAGTAATCACTCAACTGAAGGCTTCTTCAATGGGTGCGAGGTAGAACGCCCACACCCACTGTCCTGAAAAAATTGATCAGATGCTTATGGTCTGTAAAGCAATTTACCCACAAGTAACCATGACATGGTGCACACCCTCCAACACAAAAAAATCTTGTTTTATTACCGAGTAGCTAGTCTTGGGAGCAGTGGCGTAATTAAACTTGAAGGTCCCCCCCTGCACATACATCAAACCCCGCCCCCCCCCCAGACTCATGCAGGTTGCTCTCAGGCCAGAGTACTGTGCTGAGGGGGCTCCCTAGAGCTTGGGGTTGTGGCTGCCTTCGTTACGCCACTGCTCAGGAGCTTCCAATGTCCTTGAGGCAGATAATTTCTTGATGACAATCTTGTTTCTGCAACAGCACAGCCCCCGAGATGCACCCCATCATATCTATCATAGCAATACACTCAAACAATTTGACAGACTGCACACCATAATATTTGTCATTTTGCTTGAAATGAGAATGTTGTGTTTAGGTTTAAGGTTGAGGGCTGGTAATTAGCTCTAGTAGCAGAAAGAGTGTTGCATAATTCCCTCACTTCCAACTGTGAATTCTGAAAAACGTTTGACAGTAGGAATATGCTTTGAACAACTTGCCTATTGCCTTGGCACATTCTCAACTTGTATACTGAGTTGTCCTTAAATGGATCCCTGCCAATCATACCATAATTTCCACTTCTGTCATGCCCGATTTTGTACAGACTCATACCGACCACCCAGCTATGACTGTGTCTCTATGTCTATGTATGCCTATGTCTGCTCTATGACTCCATGACTCCGACTGTGTATCTGTGTACACCTATGTCTGTTCTATGACTCTGTCTATATGCCCATGTACACCTGTGTCAGCTCTATATCTGCCAGACTTTGTCATTACACAAATATACACCAATTTCTGCACTATGATTGTATCACCTAGTTTGTATGCTTATGTATACATATCTCTGCCTGGACTGTATGACTTTCTGATAGTCTTTGTACACCTCTGTCTGCTCTGACTGTATGAATCAATGACTGTGTCCATACGTCTGTGACTGCTCTATGGTGACGGTGTCTATACACCTTTGTAGGCTTTTAATCAATCGATCAATCAATCAGTTCATTTGTAGAGCACATGCTGTCACCCCTAGGGGTCTCTGGGCGCTTGGTGCCATGTCTCCTTCGAAAAGCCTGGTCTTGAATTTTTTTACAGAACTCTGCCAGGGAGGGTGCTGTTCAGAGGTGGAGGTGGAGGGCATTCCAGGTCTTAGCGACGATGTAGGAGAACGAGCAGCCTCCGGTGCGGCTTCTTATGGATGCGGAGGTGGGGGGGGGAGTGAGGCAGAGCACAGGTGTCTTCCAGGCTGGTGGAAGTTCAGACGGTGGTTGAGGTAGGATGGTCCTCGCTTGTGTAGTGCTTTGTAGGCATGTGTGAGGACCTTATACTGACATCTCTTCTGGATGGGGAGCCTTTGGAGGTGTCTGAGGTGGGGAGTGATGTAAGTCTGTTTGGGTAGGTCCAGGATGAGTCTGGCTGCGGTGTTCTGTATGGACTGGAGTCTTCTGAGGAGCTGGGTTGATAGTCTGGTGTAGAGAGCATTACAGTAGTCCAGGCAGCTGGAGACGAGGGCCTGTGTGATGATTTTTATGGTGTTGATGGGGATCCATCTGAAGATTTGTTGGTTGTTGGACTCTGCTGAATTCAGGGCGGCAGCACTACCGCTTGTCGGTGTCTGAGTTATTCCCACACCAGTTGGCAGCTGCTGACCCAACCCTACCGCCTTGCAAGCAGCACTTCATCCAACCCAAGAAGGAAAGGTGACTTGTTTCCCCTTTCTCCTGCCGTTGCCAGTGAGACTGGTGTCTTCTTCCGAGTGGTCCTTGAGATTCTGTGCACACTTCTATCACATCTACATAACTAGTTTGCACTTTAATTTGCTGGTCCACTTATTACCTTTTAATGGAAATCTCTTGGGTGTGCACTGCTATGGATGTTAGCTGTTTGCCTTGGTGTAGCTAATTAACCATGATGTGGTTTGGTTAACTGTACTTCTCATGGGCAGAAGGTATTTTTGAGTCAGTCAGGCAAAAGATTTTTAGACTCAGCATCAAGTGTTTCTCTTTTATAGGTAGATCACTAGAGGGTGGGATGATGGAGGCTTTGCTCAGCGAAGTCCGTGGGTGATTCCCTGTTGTCATGGTGGCCTAATTATTCAGAGGCATGTGAAAGAAATTGAGTTATTGATTGTGGTTGGTGAAAACCCTAGTCAAGCAACAACCAGAACCCTTGTCAGAGTGGACCACAACAATCAATAAATTAACCTGTGCTTAACTCTCTGGTAGCGTAGCGCCAAAGCAGTCAGGCTTAAATTAGAGGTGAAGTGTAAAGTATTTTTGCAGCACACAAACAGTAAATAAGCGAAAACACAACACAAGAAAAATTCCAAACCAATTTTGGAAAATAGTGTACATTTTAATGAAGAAAGTGATACCAGAACAACAAAAATCCAAAGCATAGAACTGGAGCTAGTCAATGTTAAAGGTTTAAGCAAATATAGCATCTACATGCACAAAGAGCCATTTGTGGTCATTTGGTCATGCTAGACCAGGGAAAAGTCACACGTTCAGGCCGACCACAATGGAGCACAGGCCAGATACAGGGACCAGGTCAATCCTGCTGAAAAAGTTACCTTCTTAAAGCCCAGTGCGAAGAGTCCAGTGTGAGGTGAAGGAAGCCGCAAGGAGTAGGGAGAGCATTGTGGATGGTTGTCACTGTAGTGGGAAGAGCAACCCTGGCATCTCAAACAGTCACTGTTCAAGCTTTGTGTTGGCCGTCACCGCAAGTGACCACTGCTGCAGAGTGTAGTGCAGCTCTCACGTTGCCGGTCATCTCTGGTGGTTGTTATATCCCAGAGTCCGGTTCACCGAAACGTTGTGTTGGTGGTCATCGCAGGTGGCAGAGTCCCTGCGTGAAGGGGCCCATTTGTGGTCAAAAAGAGCCCAAAACTTCATGATTTCTCCTTTTCTTACAGAGGAGTGCACTCTGATGCCAAGCAACACTGCAGCACCTGGGGAGGCACCTCTTGTGAATAAGGAACTCAATCTAGCAGAGGCCAGCAGGGCTCAGGCAGAGGCAGTTGCAAGTACAATTGCAGCAGGTCAGCTCAGCAGTCACAAGGAGGCCTCTGGAGCTGTTGTGACCCTGTAGCTAAGAACAGGAAGTCAGCCAACTGACCATTTGAGTCACTCAGGTTAGCCAGGGATAAAGGAAGTGGGTCCAGTCTTCCTTTGCAGAGCATAGTGTAGGCCTCAAGCAGCAGGGCAGTGCTCTGGGGAACAAGGCAGGCTTCAAGAAGCAGGGCAGTACCCTGGTAGCAGCAGGGCAGTACTCTGAGGAACAAGGTATTCCTTCTCAAGGGTCCACAGATCCAGGAGTGTGCTGAGGAGTTGTTCTGAGTGTCCAATATACCTGATGTTAGCCTTTGAAGTCTGGTTCTGGACAGTTCCTTTCTTCCCCTGCAGAGGCTCCAAGAAGTCTGGAATGGCAAAAGACTAGTTTCAGGTTTCTTTGTGTGTGGTGGAGGCAAGCCTTTTGAAGTGTAAGTGGAGAAAGGAACAGTACAGCCCCCAACCATCCTGGCAGGATGGGTCATCCTGCCAACAGCTAGTCCCCTTTTGTCTCACTGTTTGAGAGGAATACACAAAGTCCAACAGCAGAGCCATTAACAGTCATGTGACCCAGTACAATGGCAGAAGGCACAAATTGTTACGACATGGAAATGCCAATTTACTAAAAGTGGCATTTTCAGAATGGTGGCTTAAAGTCTGAGTTTAGCACTAAAGAGGATTTTAGATTACAATTAATTTGAGTTTAAATATGACATTCCTTCCCACTCCCAATCAAAGGTTAGCTCTTATTGAATATAATAAGGTAACCCAATGCTATCCAATTACTTTACAGTAGTGAAAAATGAATTTAGGAATTTTTTAAATACCAGGACATGTCAAACGTAAGAACACATCCCCTGCTTTTAAAATACAATGATTCAGTCCTAATGGTGTTTAGGGCCAACCCTCGGGTGATATATGTAGTAAAAAGGACGTTTTTTAAATGTAGGCAATAAAAACCCATTTATATATTACAGCGTTGAAAAATTCCTGAAGTGTGCTTTCAAGCGCTATATAAAAATACATGAATATTGTTACGGCTATAATTCATTACGTGTTCATATCAGGAGCTGTGCCTCATGTTAGTGGTCAGAAAATAATGCAACTCGTTACAGGACGATGTTATAAGTGTGTTTACGCCTGTGCATTGTGTTTTCTTCTTTGGTAGTTCTGTTGTATTCTATTGCTGTGTGAGGGTGATGATATCCATATCTGAATACGTGTGAATGAACATTTTCTACGTCGATGCTCATAAATGTGGGCAGTCGATGGTTCTTTGCTGTTGTAACAAATACCATGCGTCGAATTTGTGCCTTTCTTATTTATTCTGTTGTCGTAGGTAGAATGTTGATATTTCATAAGTTCTTTGTTCTTTTTTGCGTTTATGACTCAGCTCGGGCGCAAATACGCACCTTGCTTTTGAACCCGTACTATTTGTGCTCTACAATCCGGACGGTGGCTTCCTCTGAACCCAAAGCACCGGGAGGGAGGCCTGCAACTTTCAATGGCCGCCAGAGAATGGCGTGGCTGCAGTGTTTGCCTACGGCGCACACCCGTGCTCTGAGCCTCTTGTCATGGTAAAGTTGGGTGAATAACTGTTACATTTGCAGCTTAGAGTGTCCTGGGCAGTAGTTGCATGCATTTCAGTAATGTGGAACAAAAATCCATACCAGTCACAGTCAGCCGCATAAATGGGCCTAGTCTAATCCTTCACAATGCCCGTTGTGGTGTGAGTTTATTTTAAGCACAGTCTCCGAGCGCTTTTCAGAAGCAAGCGGAATGAATCACATTTAGGGGGGCAGCGATCCATGCTGATATTCTGCTGTAATTTGTGATGTGACTTTGGACAACGTCATTAGTTATTTTCGAGTCATGTTAAGGTCATCATTACTCAACCAAATGTATTTTAGTAATGATCTATTTTAAGGAGATATTGTGGTCATTTCCTTGACACGCATTGCTGAGTGCATAATTGTGGACAGCTCTGGAATATTCCGTGCGTGTTTGTATCACTTCACATCTATGATATCGATTTCTAATTTCTTCTGTATGTTTCATATTCCAACATATCTAGTTTATTGTTATTTTACAAGTCACAAGGCGTGCATGCTAATCCCACTGTCTTCTGAGCATATATTTGGGTAATTTAAAAATAAATGTCCTGTAACTATGTTAATTTATATACAATACATATTGTCAAGTATTGACTTCCACATTACATTTTTAGGTCGAGCACTAGGACTGAGCTTTGGCAAACTCAGCTCTGCAAGGACTCCAGCATCAAGCAAGCAAGTATGGCAGGCCTCCCAGGTCTAGTGGTATGCCCCTGCCAGCTCTGATTCCACCCGGAGAGGTATCCAGATCAGGGTGCAGTATTGGCACTTCTGCTGTCCCTGGGTCTTCTTTTCCCCTCTAGTGTCCACTCCAGAGGGGAGTGTCTACTTTGGTAGTGGCGTGTTTATTGGCTAGTACAGTCTCCAATGCCCCACATGTTAGATAATTGCTCCTGCAGCCTGTCCATTCAGGAGATTCACCTTAGGGCAACCAAGATTTGCCTCTTCTCTCCACCTACCTTTAGGTTCACATTGATGACATTGTACCTAAAGTGCTTGCCAGCTTTGGCAATAGCTTCCACAAATGATCATGGATTCCGTTACTGCTCGTGAGTCAACCACAGCTTGCCTACAAATAGTGCCCACCTATGGTGGTCAACATAGTAACAAGTACAAAATAGGCTCCATTCCAATGCTTGTACCTCTCATAAAATCCATATAACTATCTATCCACATTTTCTTTCAACTTTTCACCAGGAGGCCTTGCTTGGAAGGAAACCACTCTAGCCAATTTGGGTCTGCTGATGGCTACGTTTGTCATGACGGCTTTTTGTCTGCTGGCTATTCCTTCACATACCCACTCAAACGTTGCACTTTACTTGTTTTTTTTAAATACTCAATCCCTTGCTGAAGAGATGTAATGCACTGTTCATTTTTGTGAGTGGTATTCCTGTGGAGTGAGGTGGTATTCCCTCTCTCCACTAATATACTCAGAATGAAAGCAAGTTTTTTTTAAAAATCTTATGGGGTATTAGGATTGTCAAACCCATCTCAACATATGAAATGTTTTATAGGGTGGGTACTGTTTTTTTCTCGCAAGTTCTTGCTATAATTAAACCATCCATTTTACCAGATCCTTAATTCAAAGGACCAATTTGAGTCTGCAGTAGCGTCACAACTGTCAACATCTTGTCCTTCAGTAAATGGATCCCAATTGTTTTTGACTCCCTACTAACTTGTGATGTACCAACATTGGTGTTTACACAAGTGCTCCTTTATGTGTTGTTGGACTGGTCACCACCATGTCCTACAAAAGAATGAATAGCATTTGTTAGGCACACAGCTTTCAAAAGGGTTGTCCTGGCATTAGGATCAGATTGAACAGCAGAGAAGGGAGAAAAGTGAAGAAGTTGTTTACAGGAGGAACAAATTAAAATCTACAGGAAAGAAAAGTCAGGTTTTGAGAAGTTTTCTAATGAGCAAGTAGTAGTGCCACTGACAAAGATGAAATAGAAGTCCATAAACGCTGAGTACTTGCGATACTCATATTTGTTGAGGACCTACTAGATTCTATTGGAACACTTCTATGTAATAGATGTATTTACCATTTCCTCTGCTTTCTCTTGATTTGTCCCAGCTATGGTCCAGGGTTTCTGCTCGCACAGTATGACGACTCTCCCCGTTGCCCCCATTGCTGATCCCAGGCCAAATACTTCCAACTGGCCTTCTAATGTTATTATCGTAACTTGATTGTCATTCCTTGCCCTCCAAACTTAGGTGCCCCCCTTTTTGTAAGGAGTTAATATCGCTTGGTAAATTTCTTTTAGATTATTAATCCAGTTTTGTTCTGAAACAAAGTCTAAGTAAAGTTTTCTTAGATCTTAAAATTGTACAGATTGAGGTACAATGTTTATCTATTGAGTCACACCTTGTTACACCTATTATCATATCGTAATTCCTGTAGTTGCCTGCAGAAAGTAGGAGAAACTTGTTTTTTTTTTTGGAGAGTGAGATTTCATGACTTTCCCTCTGACAGTACTTCTTGTTGTTTAGGGGTCTTAGTTTGCTTTCAGTTTCGGATGACTGGTGTCCACTTCTTTCACCACAAATGTCGCCACCTTTCATGGAGATGGCTTATCATGTTTTAATTAGGTCCTTATTGGTGTGGTGGATTTTCTTCCATTGTGCTCTCTCCCACTTTTAACCTTCTATGGGACCACCACCGAAGCCATGGCCCTTGTGTAAAACTTTCAAAGTATGCCCTCACGGGCACCATGACTGGACATTCTGTTGTCACTTTGCACCTGTGTAAGTACTTGGGAGCTTACTCAAGCAAACCAAAGCTCTGAGGTCAAGTCTTTTTCCGCTTGGGCCCATTTGCAGAGTAATTGCACTGGTTGCATGGATAATGTTTCTACTGTGAAGCCTGCTGCCACTCTAACTGATCTTTGTTAGTCACGTTTGCACTAATCTGGTTAATAATGATTAATGTTACATGACTCAAAGCAAAACCAGGCTCATCATCAGCTCAAATTAAAATGACCAACACTGAGACCCTGAGCATCATGGTAGTCTTTGGGAACCAAGGAAGCGAAGTATATAGATATAAGATCCATCTATTAAGCTAAGAAGCCCATAATGCACTCCTGGTATATGTGACGCAGCTCACTTGTGTGTAACGGAAACAGTTATATGTTCTTATGGTTGATCCTGATGAGCAGCTGTTGTGAGGGTCACAGCCTAACTTTACCCTACAGCACTGGATTCTACATATCACTCCAGTTAGATTACTTTTTGGCCAGTGCTCATGGGCCAGGTGTAGCTGCAGCTGCATCCGTAGTCATGCAGCACCACAGTGTTCTATACCATTCTGTAATGATGTGTGTAAATGATGGATAATGGTGTCATAGTCCCCATTGTCGATAGTGAGCTTCCAGAAGCTTCTTCACATCTTTCCTCCCCATTGCTAGCGCCATTGCTGTTGACTGAAATGTTGGGCAGACTTTTCCTGAGGGGGAGAGGAGGTCTCAGCTCCTCAGTGGGCTCTCCACTCTCCCTTTGCTGCCTCTCCTAGGGCCAGTCTTTGATGATGATAGGTTCTGGACTTTGTCTTGAACTGGGACGGGTGCACCAAGCACACCCTCGTAGTGACAGAAGATAACTGTTGCAGTTTCATGCATTGAGCACAGTGGAGGCAGCATACCATGGTTTGGGTATTATAGTGCCAGGCTTTTTTTTACATGTGAGACATGAATGTATGCTTGCAAGCCCATTCGTCTAAAGTTATGCTACTTATGATGAACCCCGAATCTCAACCCCAACATCCCATGCAGTGCTTAATTTGTGCTTGTTGTTTCCGGTGCGGAGCACCTGCACTTATTTCTGAGGGCCGGCGCTTAGTTTTCTGCCTCAAGCATTTACTGCGAGCAAAAGACACGTGGGAAAGACGGAGGAAGAGAAAAACGAAAAAGCGTCTAAAGGGGAAAAGCAGGAAGCTGACAGCGTGAGCTGAAGGGGCAGGGAGTGGCTATAAATTGACTGAAGAGGCCCGAGGTGGCTTCAGGATTACGCTGCCTCAGTATTATGTGCTCGCACTTTTAATTGCATCAGCCGAGCATTGAGCACCGGCACCTTTTTATTTACAAATTAAGCACTGATCCCATGCATTGTACAAGTGTGTTTGTACTAAGATTGATAGTGTGCTAAATTACTAAAGCATGGTGTGGTAGTACATTGTCATTAGACAGCACATTCTTCCATTGATGCAATCACAAAATTTGCACTCAAATACAGTTTTACTGATACAATTACATAGTGCACAAACAATAATGTGTGGAAATAGGGTTTTGGAAAATATTTATCGTTTGCACATCACCAAGTAAGTTTCTTGATTTTTTGAGCCTATTAAAATCTTTGATTGCTTACTTTAATATTACAAACATACGCTTAATTTGTGTTTTCCTGATTTCTGTTATATTTTGAAATATTTGTACAGTTAATTTACAGGTATTTAAACGATATTGTGTGTTAGAAAAAACTGACATCCTACAGCCTTTCTTTCAACATTCCCTGCACTCCATCAAGATTACAAAATCCCCGAAAGAACAGTAAACATCATTTTGTGTTAAGAGAGTAGGCAGCAATTTGTCAAACAACATGGCTTAACAGTTGACCTCTGTCTTTGAAGGCACAGCAAATGTGACACGATAAAAGCAAAATTTCAAGCCATGTTTATTGCTTCTTCACCTTCTGGGCTCCAGCATGATTTTTTGGGGGTGCTGCAACACTCCTAGCACCCCTACTTCCAGCACCTATGCCTGCTAGTGGGCCATGGATCGCACAAGTGGACTGTGTGACTGGCACTGCTAAACTGGGTGACTCTTGAAGAATCAAGGTCGTCACCTTGAGCTGGCAACTGCTGTGCTGAAGAACAATTTACCTGCAGGCATGTTGTTGTCGCTCAAGCGTCTTCTAGTTGCCAGTGTGCTGGATTGAGCCACACCGTGTGCAGAGATCTACCACCAGCCACCCAGAAGAGGGCTATTGATAGAAGCCTCTCTTCCACCCATGACCCTCTGAACAACATGCGGCTAGTGACTGCACAGATCCCTTGAAGACTGCCAAGTGATGTCTAGTAGCTCCCTGCTACCGGTGACGTTTCACTGGCACGGGGGCAAAATACAGCCCAGCACTGCTCCTACAACCCGTGTGAGAGACTAGGGGCCAGATGTATCATCACGGCCTTTTGCCTTTGCGATCCCGAAATAGCGATTATTAAGAAATCGCTATTTCCGACTCGCAAAGTGCCATGTATCACATTTGCGAATCGGTAATAGCGATTTCTTAAAAATCGCAAATGCTATTACCGATTTGCAAATTGCGATACCGGCCCCATTCGCAGCTATGGGCCTGTTGTCCCATATCTGCAAATTCTTTGCATTTCCCAAATTGCGATTTCTGAACCAGAAATCGCAATTTTGGAAATGCAAAACCCCAGGGTGCTGGGGGGCTAAGGCCCCCTCTGCTGCACCCTAAAAAAAATTTGGGGGACATGTAAGGTGCACACATGCCAAAAGGGCATGTGTGCTTTACATGTACAATTTAAAAATGCATTTTAAATGCATTTTTTAAATTTGCACATGGTTACCACCAAGTTCAACTTGGTGGTAATTAGCGATTCCTAAATGCCAAAATCGCATTTAGGAATTGCTTCATACATGTGCTAAGAAATCGCAAATAAGGAATCCTTATTTGCGATTTCTAATTTAGAGAGTCGCAATTTGCGACTCTCTAAACAGGGTCGCAATTTTAAGGAATCACTATTTTAGAGATTCCTTAAAATTGCGTTCAGAATGTATTTCATACATTCTGAAATGGCATTTTGCATTCGCAAACGGGCATTCGCACCGTTTGTGAATGCAAAATGCTTTCATACATCTGGCCCTAGAATGGCCTTGGTCTGAGAGACTGAGTGCTCGGACCAAACCGGGGGACCACAAGCTGCACCAGTAGGCTGTACCTTGAACTCTGGACCAGAAGGGAGGGAATTCACAGAAATGGGGGATCTTCGAGGGACAATTGGAAAGGTAGCTGAGGTAGCTGGAAATGGCCACTAGAAGCATTAAGACTCAGACCCGTAAATTATGTATCTTTGCATTATTGTATGTATAGTTGAATTGTATATGTTCTCTGTAGTAAAGTACTAGTCTTTTATGTAAAGGGAATCAGTGGGCTGGACATCAGTCTTATTGTGCTGATAGTGTTTACTGAGCCTGAGTATGCCCGCACTGCCATCTCTGAGAAGCTTATCACTGCTCGCCCTCACCACCACTTAGAGTCAAATTACAGAAAGGGTTGTACTTGGCCTAGTTGCCAGAGCAACAGTAAAACAGGCCCCTAGCCAACAATTATAATAAGTGTCAACCCCACTTTGCAGCCCAGGATCCCTGGCCTGCCTCATGGCTTCATGATTGGGGTCTGACAAAGTTTTGTCAAATTCTAAAGTGGTGCTTGGGTTGGAACTCACCACCTCGAGCACCCAGAGGCTGAAAACCCTGTGCAAACCTGAGCTATGATATCTTAGATTAAAGCATCCAGTCATGGGGGCTTTGTTATTGTTTCTAACCCATACCTGGAGAGTTGGGGGCATCTTGTCTCAGGAGGTCAGGGGCACCACTGCAGAGAAAAAAAGATCTGTTTAGGCCGCTGCTAACATTTTTTTTAATAAAGAGAAAGGAAATATTCACTGGCCTGGTGGTCCAATAACAGACCAGTAAATTATGCCTTAGGGTGAAGAAGCACCCCATAAGGCAATCGGTCCATATTTGAAAATGTTGGAAATGGCCCTTTTTGCACGGTTAACACCAAACTGTTTGCCTCTGACCTCCTATTTTTGACTGTGTGCTGCATTTCGTTTTTGCTGGCTTTAGGACTCTGGGCATTTTACCAATGCTGGCCAGTGCTAAAGTGCAAGGGCTCTCTGTCTAAATTGTATTGGTAATTGGTTTATCCATGATTGGCGTATTTGATTTACTAGTAAGTCCCTTGTATAGTGCACCATGAGTACCAGCCACATGAATAGCTCTGTAAACATGTCTCAGACCTGCCACTGCATTGTCTGTGTGTGCAGTTTTAAAATGCCATTTCAATCTGGCAAGTGCACCCACTTGCCATGCCAAACCTTCCATTTTACTACATGGAAGTCACCCCTAAGGTAGGCCCAAGGCAGCCACATGGGCAGGATGAACTGTATTTAAAGGGTAGGATGTGTACTGATGTGTTTTACATGTCCCGATAGTGAAATACTGCTGAATTCGGTTTTCACTATTGTAAGGACTATCTCTCCCATAGGGTAACATGGGGATTGCCTTGAAATATCTTTTAAGTGTAATTTTGCATTGGGAGCAAATAGAGATATGGAGTTTGGGGACTCTGAACTCACAATTTAAAAATACATATTTTGGTGAAGTTGGTTTTTAAATTGTAAGTATGAAAATGCTACTTTTAGAAAGTAGGCATTTTCTTGCTTAACCATTCTATGCCTCTGCCTGGCTGGGGAATACACATCTGGGTAAGGATGACAGTTCGGCTGTTTGTGAATTCAATCTAGACAGTCCCACAAAGGGAGCTGAGGTGTGCCCTGCATTCCTGATGTGTTTTCCTGAGCTAGAGTGGTGGGAGGAGCTGACACTTGCAACTGAATAGGGTCGGTGCCTCTCCTTACACAAAGCAGTCTCCAACCCCCTGGAGTGTGACCGGGGCCAGGGTAGGAAAGGCAGGGTCTTGTGCACCACAATGACGGTTCTTTGAACTTTGCCTACTTCAAAGGCAAAAATGGGTGTAAGTACTGGACCTTTAACCCCACAAAGTTAGAATCCTTCTGCACTGAGGAAATTCTGCCAGGAAGAAAAGCTGGATGCTGTAGGAGGGACTGCCTCTCTGCCTGTTGCTTTGATGTGCTGGCCTGCTGCTTGCTGCTTCTGTCTTGGGAGTGAAAGGACTGGACTTTGCTTTCTACATCCTGCTTCAAAGGTTCTCCAAGGGCTTGGACTAAGCGTGCCTCCTGTTAAGAAGTCTCAGGGACATCAAAGACTTCATCTGCCAGCACATGAGTTCTCTTGCTGAGAGTCCTGATTTGCCAAGTGTTGCCAAATCCAGTCCTGGGCCCTTGGGAGTGAGTTCTGGTGTAACCAAGAAGAAACAAGCACATCAACTCCAGAGCGAATTCAGAACAGGCGCCGCTGTTTGACTCCGCGCGGCTGCCTGCACTGGAGCCGTGGTCCCCGCTGAGTGCAATGACCGCGACCGATGCAACAAGCCCGATGCTGCAGCAGCACCTCTGAAGTCCCACCACAGCGTGAGTTTCGAGTGCCATGTCACCAATGTCCATGACACTCGACTCCACCGTAGCACCTGTGGCCAAGTGGTATGATTGCAACACCAAGAAGTTGATGCCTTGCGTCTTGTCCTGCTGGATTCATCGACCCCACCTTGTCGTAAGGAACCGACGGTTCGCCACCGATGCAGCATCACCTTCCATGCAGCCTTAAGGAACCAATGCCTCTCCTCCCCGGTAGCAATAAGGAATCAATGCCGCACCGGCTCCCGCAATGCCTCACATCCCTGACTCTGTGCAACGTCTTTGTTTCCTCATTTTCCAAGGTACTGTACCTAGGATCCATGTGACTCCTTGACCGGTCCGCACTCCCTGGCGAGTGGTGTCGGACTGTTGGGATTGACTCCATCAAGACGTTGTGATAGCCCCAGTTGGAGCTATTGTGTTTTTAAGCGCTATCCTAAGATTTAATCTTTGAAAATCCGTATTTTTGCTTGTTTATGTTGGATTTTTGTTGTTTTGGTCATGTTCTTCTCAGATAAATATTGGCTATTTTACTAAACTGGTGTGGATTATTTTTGTGGTGTTTTCACTGTGTTACTCTGTGTGTGTGTGTACAAGTACTTTACACATTGCCTCTGAGATAAGCCTGACTGCTCGTGCCAAGCTACCAAGTGGGTGAGCAGGGGTTATCTTAGCTATGTGACTCCCTTGCCCTGACTTGGACAGTGTGCAAACCACTTCCAACTAGAGACCCCATTTCAAACACAAAGGTACATATTCTTTGTTGTGATGATCCCAAAAAGATAGGGGCACCCCAAAGTAGTTAATAGGGGAGTGGTTCTGGGGAAAGGTGGATGGAACCGGGATAAAGGGAGGCACTCATAAGCTCAAAGCACCATAGAGGAATGTCACCCAAGGTTTCTTAGTTTGCAAAGTTTTAGTGACCCCAGGGAACAAGTAACTGTTGTCCAGACCAGACCAAAAAGTGTACTCATTTTCATGAATGTGTACATCCCTGACAACCACTTTTTCTAAGACTGTGAACATGTAAAGCACTCCTGGCTTACTTTATTGGTTAAAACAGGTAACAATGGTTATGAGGTCAGTGTGAATTCTGTTGGGCAACAAAACAAGGAGCAGGTAGCGTTTATGATTGCCAAAGTATATATTACTAAGCTAAAAAATCGAACAAGTAGAGAAGAATTAGTATGGCAGAGAGATGTCTTTTCAAATAAGTACTAAAATCCTTAATATAATATTCAGTAAAAAATAATGCCTATGAAATATTCCTAAACAACTATAAAACAACCGCACTGATAGATTGTTTATGTTTTGGGCGCAAATGATAACCTATGCTAACCTATGTCGTAGATCCATAGAGAAGACCAGTGGATAGCACTGCAGGCAACTGGTGGCAAGTGATCATGTGTTTGATAGAAGGGACCTAGTTTGGCGTAGAAACCCGGCTGTTGGAGAGCGGTTCATACAGAAAGAATTGGATTTCAACGCTTAAATAGGGTTACTAATGTTTCACATTTTGCAAAGCCTCGGAAACAGTTGTGTACCAGAGGTAACTTTAGAGCTAACAAAGCCGAGTAACTACAAACGCACAGAATGCCCACAGTACAACAGAAGAAGATGCAAACAAAGAGGCTATTGGTTTCATGGGAGTGTGATTTTTAATTAAATTGGATTATGGCAATATAAATTACCATGGGGGCACTCGTAATGTCTAGCGCCTCGTGTCTGTTTGTATGTTTATATTTATTTCTGCGGACTGTGTGTTTCTTTCAGATATAGTAATGACAATTAACAATGTTTTTTATTTGGTGGTACAGCAAGTGTACAGATTTGGGTACCGTGCTCTATTTAGTCTCAAAGGGGCCTCATTAGTGCACTGCATGATCTATGGGGTCAGGGTGAAATCTACAATAATTAACCTACTGGATCGGTAACTGCAAATTCCACTGGGAGAAAAGACCACATAAGTGTCACTGTGGCGGGTAGTGATGGATGAGGCACCCCCTGGTAAGGATGCTTAATAACAGACTCCAGGGCCAAGTGGAGTGCACTTATAAAGACATTCTGTCTCAGTACAAGCATTATTCATGGAAACTGCCCCGGAATCTGGTTTCTAGAGGTTTTTTCTAGCCTGTCAGGTCTATTTTTCTCAGTAATGGAGGAATGTGCCATCTATATTGCTGCATGTAAAAATTAGCTGACAAGATGTAACTAGACATTTATTTCATTATTCATATACCAGTTCAATGTAACGTGGAAACGTAGCAATCAATATTGGAAAAAATATGTCAACCTTTATTTACCTATGGCATGCTCTCAATGGATATGTACCAGACGTCACTCTGTAGAGTCACTAGTAGGGCCGAACTCTGGGGTGGAGGGTGGTGTAGTAGTGGGGTTTGAGACACTTCAAGAAATGGGTCGGAGCCGTCCTCAGCACCAATACAGGAAAACGTGCTAAATTGTGCTTTTTAAACATTGTCCAAATCCGATATGATTACAGCAAAAATGTTTTAGTGGATTTGACAATGTTTATAGTCTAATGGCAGATCTTTGAAAAGAAGAATCTGTATTTTAACAGCTAAAAAGCATCTTCTTCACATTTCAATACAAAGCACTTTAGAACCAGTTTTGGGAAGTTATTTCAATACCAGAAGCCTTTTTGCCACTTCTCCAAAAATTCCTTCTGTGAAAGGATAATGAGCTCATAAAATATTTTTAGTTCCACCTTCAGAAAGATGCTACTGTCTGACTGTTGACCAAAGGCACATTTTCAGTGTCATCAATAAATAGCAACATAAGCTGGGTTAACGCACCTGATTTTGGGGCTTGTAACTGGCAAGTCTGAGGTTTGATTGCTAATGCTTCTTCCGTTGCTCCTGAGATTAAAGTGAGTTCCTTTTAGGTGGCAGTATTACCACCCATTAATTACTCTTCTAGGAATCTGCACTATTTTAAATCAAAACAGAATCTTAGTTATTAGCACCCCAATTTCAGCAGTACTCATTTAGGATGACAGAGCTAAATACATGCAGGAAGTCGCAAGGCCTAAAAACTGGTAAACATTGTGGCTGCCTTGAAATTACTTTCCAACAAATGGTGTTCTAGCATACAAAAGATACAAGTATTTCTTTATGGTCCAGAACATAGAGATTGAGCGGCTAATGGGAAATATCCTACAAAGAAAGAGTGTTTTTAATAGCATATGTTATAATAACAACAGCCATGCATCCAATTCAATTCTGAAGCATCCAGCACAAAGTGTGAAATCCACTAAAGTATAAATGTTGTTTTTTAAAATCCTGCATGGACAATGTGCACTTTAAAATGCTACATTTGTTACAAATTTCTCCAAAGTGCCTTTGAAAAGAATGTTCTTAGTCTCTATAATGTTTTTTTATAAATGTCTACACTTACTATAGCAATTTGCTTGGCCTGGATAGAGTCAGGGACAACTTTGAATGGGGCACAAGAGAGACACAAGGCTGGCAAAATAGTTAGTTTGTAATTTTAACACTAGAAAAAGTATTTAACAAATTAGTGTTTTGACTGTGCAACACTTTTGCATTTGAAACATATTATCCTCTATATCAGAATCATGCTTCTTTTGACAAATCCAGGCCAAGTAACAGAACAAAGTATCACAAGCATTTTGCTTCCAAATTACCCTAGTCTGAAGAGGCAGGACACAGTGATGCAATACCTACACAAGTGCAGTGTGGGTGTACTGCATCTTCATAGACACCATTCCGGCGACAGACACAAAGCGTATGTTAAAGCAGATTCTACATCAGCCTTATAATACATTAATGAGGGTCCATGTGTTGAAACTCAGAAAGGTAAGAAGAGCAGCAGAACTATCCGATTAAGATGCAAATAGATAAGTTTTAAGGGTATTATGAAAGACTAGCTCCTGAGGAATACTACAAAGTGAGAGATGCAGGCGATTCCAGGCAACACCGGCTAACACAGAAAAGGAGTTGCTTCTAGGTCTTGTAAAGAAAAATCTGTGAATAGTGAGAAGCATGGCAGAAGTGCCACGAAAGTCTCTCCTGTGCACATAGTGCTGAAACCATAAAATGAGATATTGATAATGGAAAGCACAATAAATTATAGCAATGGCTTTGAAAAGAATCCTCTTCTTCAATGGGAGGCAATGTAGCTTCCACAAATGATGAGAGATATGATCTCTCTGTGAAATGCCCAGGATCAAGGGGCTGCTGCATTTTGCACCATTTGAAATTTGTTAATCAGCCTGTCAGGGAGGCTGAGATAAAGCCCATTAGCATAGTCCAATATAGGTGTAAATAGTGGATGCACCCCAACACATCAATCTCAAAAGAGAGAAGCAGGAAGCTGCAACAGTATTGATATGTGGAATAAATTATATTTTGTTATCAATGTTTCCCCCTATATTCCTCGCAGAAGAAGCAGGCCTTAGGTCCTTAGGCCAACAATTAAGCAACTGTTACTTTTTTAAATGGCCAAACAAGAGAATCTCGGTTTTGTCTGCATTACAAAGCAAATGGTTCACTTTCAGCCAAAGCAAAGTAGTGGTGAGGCCAGCTTTCAGCTTCTGCAATGGGAAAGGAAATAAGGCATCAACTGTGAGAAGGAGCTGCATGTCATCAGCATACAAGATGGTCCTTAGGCCAAAGGGTTCAATCAGGTTCCATCAACTTTGCCAAAGGGGCTACATAAATGTTAAATAGTGTAGTGCTTAGTGAAGACCCCTGGGGAACACCAAACGTCAAATTCCTTGCCAAGGAGTGGTAGGGAGGCCTCTAAACTTGCTGCTCTCTCTCTTCAAGGAAGGATTTAAGCCACCCCCAGGACTGATCGTAGATCTCAATGTCAGAAATATGATGTCATAAGGTTGCATGAGCGACTGTATCAAACACCATGGACAGATTCAAAAGTATAAGAAAACATTTGTTACTTACCTGCTACTCTCGTTCTCCAGTATTGGTATCTTTCATGGATTCACTTGCTTAAATCATTCCCAGTCGTCATGGTGGGAGTCACACGGTACCGTCTAAAGCAATAGAAGTAGTCTACATTGTTTATAATGGCAAAATACATTGACTTTAATAGCTTATCTATATCATTTATATAAAGAACCAAACTACAGTCAAATGGATGATAGCACCCTCTAGAACACTCGTTGCAGAGGCATCTTCGCTCAGATGTTCAAGCACTAGTGGGAAACAGTCATCACTTACAAGAATGAGCACCTTTAAGGGGAGGAGTGTAGCTTGCATGTTAATCTAGGAAAGATATCAATATTGGAGAACGAACAGGTAACACATTTTTTTCTCCAGTATTGGATCTTTCATAGATTCACATGATTGAATCAGAATAGTTAGCATTTACATGATATATACTGCAATATCCTATTTATATCTTATCAGAACGGCGGATGGTGGGTACAAATATACACATATCATCATGCAAGGCTCACCTTATTGGAACTGATGGCGTAGCACTGCTTGTCCCACAGCTGCATTACTGCATTGCAACGAGTCCAGGAAATAATGTTGAGTGAATGTATGCCTGTGTTTCCACGTCGCTGCGCGGCATGTGCTTTTAATAGGCACTCCAGCAAACAGGGCTCTTGTTGTAGAGACCGCCCTAGTCAAGTACACCTAGCCAGGAGCGGTTCGCATGTCTGGGGCTGGGCAGGGGGGCACGGGATTTTTTTTAAACAAAAATAATGTAAAAAAAAAAACGTACCTGCTTTGCTCCCGCTCCGCGCTCCTCTCCCGTCGCTGCTGCAGGCACAGGCCAATCCTGACGCTGCTCAGAGTAGCGTTAGGATTGTCTGGGAGCGCCCAGCCAGGGCGCTCCCAAGCAGACTGGGAGCATGTGCATGCTCTCTCCAAGCCCCGCAAGCGTGTTGCTGGTCTGGAGAGAGCCTTGTGCGCATGTGTGTTTGGCCGGCCCGAGATGGCCGGCCAAACACACATACGCTCTGAGGGGAGTACACAGTGCACTCCCCTCAGCTCATCACCTCCGATGCCCCGCCCCTTTTACATGGAAATGATAATAAGCAGAGTTTATTATCTTTTCCATGTAAAAGGATTTGCAGAGGTTGCTGCTGGTGGCGGGAGTGGGGGGGGGTTTGACGCTCCTCCACCCATACGAAGGAGCCGCGCCTGCGCCTAGCCTTTTCTCTCAAAGTCCTACCAGCCCTAGAGGGACAGAATTGAAAAGCTGTAGAGATCCATCTTGCTATGCTTGCCTTGGAAACCGGACCTCCTTTGTTATGGTTTCCATATGCGACTACTATTTGACCTGTAGTCCGTAATTGCTTTGTACGATGCAAATAGAATTTTACGCATCTCTTTACATCTAGCGTTTGCAGAGTTCTTTCTGCAAGTGTCTGAGGATTTGGGAAAAATTTCTTAAGTACAACAGATTCGTTCCGATGAAAATCTGTTGGAACTTTAGGAATTAACTTGGGATTAACTCTTAGATTCATAGTATTATCCTTAAACTGCAAGAAAGGTTCCTTTATAGTGAACTCTTGAATCTCACTCACTCTACTGTCTGATGTCAAAGCTAGGAGTAAGTCTACTTTCCATGTTAGGAATCTGAGTTCTGCCTTGTGAATAGGCTTGAAAGGGCCCTTCAATAACTGTGATAGTACTGCGTTAAGTTGCCAGGTTGGCGGAGGCGACTTTATTGGAGGGTATACTCTGAATAAACCTTTAAGAAAATATGTTATCAGCCTGTTAGACCATAACCAAGGGGATCCAGAAGTCCTTCTGTATCTTGAAATGGTCACTAAGTGTACATTAATCAAAGAGTAAATCAGACCTGATCTAGCCAGAGAGAGTAGGTAATGCAAGACCTGTTCTGGAGGTGATGATATAGGGTGAATATTTGACCTCTGGCACCATAAGCTGAAGCACTTCCATTTTAGCTGATATTTTTGTTAGTTTTATCATTCTCTGGCTCATGCAAGGATATCTCTGCAGTCCTGTGGGATTTCTAAATTTTGAAGCTCATGGTATTCAGGAGCCAGGCTGATAAGTGCAGAGAAGTCTTGTTCGGGTGAAGTACCTGCTTGTGGCTCATCGATCGCAAATCCTTCAGAGGCTCCAGCTGAATGTGATTCTCCTCTGACAGCAGCAGAAGTTCTGTGAATCAGTGTTGTCTGGGCCACCATGGGGCAATCACTGTCATCCGACATGGTTCCCTTTTCATCTTTCTGAGGAGCCTGGGTATGAGAGGGATCAGAGGAAAAGAATATGCAATGATCCCTGATTGAAAACGCATTCCTAACATCCCTTCTTGAGGGTTCCAGCTTGCGTAAAACTGGCATTTCTGGTTCTCTTGAGATGTAAAGCGATCTAGTTTTTGCTTGCCCCACTATTGGAACGTTGTGTTCAGAATGGATTGCTACAGTTCCCATTCCTGGCAGCTTTGATTTTTTCTTCTCAAAGTGTCCGGCAAAGTGTTGCTCAGTCCTGGCAGATGTTCTGCTCGTAATGTTACTTGATACGCTAAAGCCCATCTCTACGGGCCAGATGTATCATCTGATTTTGCACTCGCAAACAGCGAAATCGGCCGTTTGCGAGTGCAAAATCAGGGTCTGCAATGCATCAAATGCATTCGCAGACCAAAAACAGAAAATCGCAAAAATTGCGATTTTCTGCATTGCGACCTGGATTTTGCGAATCGCAATTTGCGATTCTCAAAATCCAGGTCGCAATGCAATTCTGCAAAAAATCGCAAATTGCGATTTTTCGCAGAATGGTATTTTGCAAGTGCAAAATACCATGACCTGGAACCAGGTGGTAACCTGGTGCAAAATTTAAAAATGCAGTAAAACTGCATTTTTAAATTTGATATGTAAAGCACACATGCCCTTTTGGCATGTGTGTACTTTACATGTGGAAAAAAAAAAAATGGGGTGCAGGAGAGGGGGTCTTAGGCCCCCAGCACCCTGGCCCTTTGCTTTTCCCAAATTGCGATATCTGTTTCAAAAATCGCAATTTGCGAAAATGCAAAAAATTCGCAGCTATGGGCCAACAGGCCCATAGCTGCGAATGGGGCCAGTATCGCAATTTGTGATTCGGTAATTGCATTTGCGATTTTTAAGAAATCGCAATTACCGAATCGCAAATGTGATACATGGCCCTTTGCTATTCAGTAATTGCGATTTCTTAAAAATCGCAATTACCGAATCGCACTGGGCCAGATTCATACATCTGGCCCCAAATCTCTTGCGCCTCCTGCAACAAAATCTGAGATCTTGTGCCTCCTTATTTGTTCAGGTACTTCATACTGGATGTGTTGTCTGTTCATATCGACAATGAAGATCCTTTTATTCTCAGCAAAAAAGCTTGGAGGGCAAGTGAGATTGCTGTGAGCTCCAGGAAGTTTATGTGCATTTTTGATTGAGTTAGGGTCCATTTCCTGCAAATGGGCCCCCAACTTTCTAGAGAAGCTTCTGTTGTAATGACAAATTCAGGAATTTGGGACAAGATCGTGAGCCCCCATGGGAGATTAACAGAATTTACCAACCAAGGAAGAGCTTTTATCATCGGTGGCGTGAGTTTGATAATATTGTTAAATGAGCCACCTATCTGAACCCATTGTGCGTCTAATCCCTCCTGGAAGGGTCTCATCCTTAGACGGGCACAAAGTACTAGTAAAATGGCTGATGACATCATGCTGAGAAGTGATATGAGAAAGTGAACAGAAACGGACTTTCTTTTTGACTTTCTTCTAACAAGAATGCTTTTTTTGTAATATATCTAAAATTGCTCCCAGATAAGGTAATTGATTGTTAGGCTCAAGGATTGGAACACCTGTAGACAGGTCATTGTACCCTTTGCCACTTGGCGGGCAAATGGCGCTTTATTCCCCAGTTGTGGAGGTATGGGAAGAGCTAGAGGCCTTCTTGCCTTAAGTGGGCTGCCACTGAGGCGAGACACTTCGTAAAAATCCAGGGAGCTGACCTGAGACCAAATGGGAGCACTTTGAATTGATAGTGAGTGCTACCATGAATCTGAGAAATGTGCGATATTTCAAGTGAATAGGCATATGGAAATAAGCATCCTGCAGATCTAGGCTTTTCATATTATCTTCATGATGGAGGAGGTGCAAGATTTCTGGAAGGGTAATTATACAAAAAGATTTCTTTTTCGGGTATTTGTTAAATTTCCTGAGGTCCAAAATGGGTTACCATTATCCTGATTTCTTCTTTATTAGGAAAAAACTAGAATAGAAGCCTATTGCTTGCTGAGAATGAGGAACTTTCTCTAGGGCACCCTTGCTTAGCATAGCTAGCACTTCCATCCAGAGTAGATGCAGATGAGGTAGGTGCCCTCGTTTTGGTGGAGTGGTGGGAGAATTCAGGGTGAACTCTAACGTGTGACCATATGTGATGAGATCCAGGACCCATATGTCCAATGTTATTTCCTGCCATTGATGGGAACATTTTGAAATGTTTGCTCCCACGGGTGGTATGCTGTAGGGGGTGTAGCCAGCACTATAATATTGTCACTGTTTTCTGCCAGTATTTCTTGCCTGTGCGGTTTGCTTTCTTTTTGGTGATTGATTGGAATAGGCTGCCGCTGGCAGTGTCCTATATGGTTAGTACTGCGGGTAAGCTTGCCAAAAGGGTTGCTGAAAGGGCAGATAAGTCTGATACCTCTGGTATCTTCCTTGATATGAATAAGTGCCTCTTCCATGGGACTCTCTAAACAGTGTTTTTCGAAACTGTAATGTGCCCAAAGATCTTGTGGTGTCAGTGTCTGCTTTGATTGCTTGTAAGGGGTTGTTGAGGTACTTGACAAAAAGAGCGTCACCATTGTGTGGCATATCTAATATTTTTGTTTGCACCTGTGGTCTAAATGTTGTGGCCTTTACCCAACCTTCGTGTCTAAGGACCACTGATCCTGCCAGTTGTCAGATTCCTATTGAAACTATATGCATAGCGCAATCTATGATTTCTGATGAGGATCTTTCTCCCTCCAGAGAATCTTTTTTGCTTCTGCCCTTTTGATTTCCGGCAGGAAATACATGTATGTAGTGATGTCTGCCCACATCTGGCTGTCACATCTGCCCAGTATTGCTAGCAAGTTGGCTACTCTTAAAGTCGTTCCTGTTATAGTTGAGAATCTATTCCCAATGTTCTTGCGGCTTCTGTCTTCTTTGTCTGGCGGGGTTGATATTGGTGAGGAAGGGTTCTTTGATCAGTGCTGTGCAACCTGTGTGATGACAGAGTCTGGTTTAGGCAGGAGTTTTCATGATCTTTATTACTTCCTCCCAGATGTAATCAACAATTGGGACTGCCCTTAAGCTTTTCTAGATTGTTTCTTAAAATCATATAGAAACCAATCTGATTGATTGTTATTGGAAGTTGGAAACGTTTGGCTGCTGTCTCCATAAGGGTATAGATCCCACCAATATCATCTGGCAGGGAGTTGACTGGTTGTGGTGCAGGAGGTGAAGGTGTCGGGTGAGATAATCGTCCCTTTCATTGAACACAGTTTGATTACCTTGAATTTCACCTTCCTCTCTCTTGTCATCTGAGGAGGATCGGTCTTCCAGAGGAGGCATGTCAATATTTGACACCGGGGTCATTCTTGCAGTGGCGGTTGTGGCATAGGCTCAGGTGATTTTGATATAGGAAGTTGTGGACGCATCGGAGATGATGCTGACCTAGCAGGTTATGGGAAGCATTTATAGTAGTCCTGTAGTAGTCCTGCAACATGCCCTGCAGGTCTTGCACTAGAGCCACAGGAACCTGAACCATGCCTTCTGGAGTTGGAGGCTGAGCGAAGTGGTGAAATTGCTCCACATATTGTCTAGGCTTCTCTATGTATTGCTGCCTGTCATAGATATGCTTATAGTAGTCCCCTTCATCTTCTTCTTGGTACTTGACATTAAGTTCTGAGGGACTATGAGCTGTGCTAAATGGTCCATCATCATCATTATCATTATCAGACTCCTCCACATGTAATAGATGACTTGGTGGCAAGAGGGAGACTTTGCTAGGAGACGTATGTTCTGGACGTAATATTTCCTTTATTGATTTATCTACCATTAACGGTGTCAGTTCTGGTGTATAGCCAGTTTCTTTGTTTGTGATTTTGTCATCTACAACAGTGTTTTTGCCATCGGTGGTGCCATCACCAATGATGTCGCCGTCGATTGTATCAGCAAGGTGGTCATTATCGCGGTTGTCATTGTCAACGAGGTAGTCGACAGGGCAGTAGTAGTCGACATGGTTGTTGCTGTCACTACCGTCAATTATGTTTTTGATGACATGTTGTCATCAGCACGACTCTCCTTGCCAGTTTATATTTTTACATGACAGGTTCTGAATAGGATTTCTCAGGATCTAATGCCAGGGCTGATGAGGGTGTTGAAGGCTGTGATTTAGAGGCCTCTGAGAAGGTTTATTCCTTTTTCTCTGTATAAGAAGCACCTTTGAAGACTCATGGTGAGTCTTTTTCATGGCTTTTCTGTGCATCTCTGGTGACCCTTGGCACTACCTATCCCTTTCTTTTGACCTCTCCAGTGAGTTAACAGAATCCTCGTTGTCCTCCTCATCAGAAGTTACAGCTGTGATAGATTTAAGTTTTTGTAACCACAATAACAGTCTCCCCTCTCTATCTTTGAGAGTTTTAGATGAAAATGTGATGCCGTGCTCTACCGCGGTGTCTCTCCTGCGCGTCGCGGTCAGACTGACGCTCCAATATGCAGAGCGGCGGCATTGCTGCGGCCCACGTTTTTGCTTTTCTTTGTTTTCGGCACGCTTCGTGCTCCCAGTCGCGCCGCTCTTTCTGCCTGCATACCTAATACCTTTTTTCCTTCACTTACCTGGTCAGAACCCTATTCTTTCTTCCTTTTTCTTTCCACCTTTACTTCTTTTTCTTCTTCTGGTGTCCATGTTGTTTTCTTTGTGGTATTCCTTTTTCCCAGCATGCCTTCTTCCTCTTTCCTTTTATACTGCTACTTTTTTCCCAGCCTTTCCTTTGCGGCTTTCCCAATCCAAGATGGTGTCGCTCTTTCTTCCTATTTTTCACTTCCTGTCTCCTAGTATATAAGCCTTTCATTCCTGGTCTTCTTTGCATTGCAAACACTTCCTATTGCTGGTGATCCTTGCTTCTGTTTGTCGTGTTTTCAGTTCCTGTTGCTCTGATTTAGATTTTTCCAATTTTTTCCTTTTTTCACTCTTGTTTTTTCCTATTTTTCAGCAGTTCGTGTTTTGAGGTTTTTCCCACATTTTTTTTTTTTTTTTCCTCTGAGACTCCTTCTGGAGGGTACGGTCTGCTTTGGCGTTTCCTGTCAAGCAGCACCGTGGCTACTAAAAAGGGTCGCCCTTTTCTTGGTCAGTCCAGAACCAGCAGAAGCCCGGGTGCTCTTTCAAATTCTTCAGTCAAAGGTGAGAAGCATTGTGCAGACCGTGACAGAAAAGCTCTGACAGATTTTACAGTCCTTTACCTTGTGGGCCGTGTGAAGGCATTAGGCACGCTCCTTGTGAGGGTCTTCAGAGTGTAGCCTTTTCTTTTGACAGGCCCACCAAGGTCTGAAAAGTCCTTTTTTCAATGCTACTGACATGTCAGTGCCAGGTGCTGAGAAATGAAACAGCAGACATAGGCCCTCATTACGAACATGGCAGTTTGGCCCGCCATGCCGGCATTGGCGGCTGAAGCCGCCAGCCGGCATGGCGGGCCAAACTGCCATATTCTGAACATGGTGAGGTCTGCCATCGGCAGCCCTCACCCACCGCCAGGCAGGCTGGCAGTGAGTTGAAACACTAGCCGCCAGGGTAGCGGCGCTACCCTGCGGATAATGTTTAATTTCCCGCCAGCCTTTTCCTGGTGGGATATCCCGCCAGTGAAAGGCTGGTGGAGGGGGTGCATGGCAGTGCAGGGGCCCCCGTGCAGAGCCCTGTTGCGAAGGTCACTGCCCGATTTTCGGGCAGTGATCTGCACGATGGGTGCAACTGCACCTGCCGCACAGAGGCATTGACAATGTCCCGGCCAGGCCCTTCTGTGAGCCGGCGGGTGGAAACAATGTTTCCGCCCGCCGGCCCACAGAAATGTTCATTATGTGGCCGGCGGGGTTCCGGGCTCGCTGGCGGTCAGTGTTGCCGGCGGTGATGCTTGTGTGAGTGCCTGTGGTGTGTGTGGTGCCTATGTTTGCTTGAGCTACTTGTGTGTGTTGACTTGTGTGCATGCTGGTCTGTAGGTGTGCTTGGGATGGGCTGGGGTACAGGGGATTGGGTCTGGGTGGAGGAAGTTGGAGGGGGGAGGCTAGACACAGGGACAATGGCTGCCATCAGTGCTGAGGCCAGAGATTGCAGGGTTCGCTGAAGGACAGCCTGACCAGAATGAATGCCCTCCAGGAATGCATTACCGTGTTGCAACTCTCGTTCTACACCCTGGATGGCATTCACAATGGTAGACTGCCCAACAGTGAGTGACCTGAGGAGGTCAATGGCCTCCTCACTGAGGGCAGCAGGGGTGACTGGGGCAGGGCCTGAGGTGCCTGGGGCGAAGGTGATGCCCACCCTCCTGGTTGAGCGGGCACGGGGCGAACGCTGAGGGGCTGCTGGGAGGGCGGTGCTGGTAGGGGAGGTGGTGGCTGTACCTGTAGAAGTGGGGGGCACAGATGGTGCCGCCACCACAAGGGAGCTCCCATTGTCGGACGAGTCTGTGTCGCTGGTTGCTGATCCGGTGGCCGACGTGAAGCTCCCCTCGCCCTCCGTCCCACTGGTGCATTCAGAGTCTGTGGTGTGGCCCTCCATGGCCATGTGGGATGCAGCTCCCTCGTGCTCCGGTGCCACTGTACCTCCGCCTGATAATGCTGATGTACAAAAGGACAGGGAGAGCAGAAAAAGGGGGGGAGACAGAAGTAAGAGAGTTTTAGTGCATGGCATACCGCTACCGTTGGCGGACAAGACAGACGCAGCAGCCCCATGAATTACACCGTGCTCCTGGCCTCTGCACATGCAATTTCTGGGATATGGCCTACATGGCAATGGCGGACATCTGCGCACATGGATGCCACAGGGGCAACTATACCTCAACTTGGCACTCTTCTGAGGTGGGGTAGAGTGCCACATGGCCTACATTACGGAGGGGCCTTGCCTACCGAATTCGCCCTGGCCTAGGGACACCCACAGCCCACCTCCCCCACCCAGACACCTCCACTGCACGCAAAGTCCGCAGAATGAGGTTGTACTCACCCCCTTGTGTCTGCTGTGATGTCCTCAAGCGCCCATCCAACTCCGGGTAGGCCACCGCCAGGATCCGGAACATCAGGGGGGTCATGGTGCGACGGGCACCCCTCCCACTTTGGGAGGCCATCCCCAGCTAAGCCTCCGCTGTCTTCTTGCTGCAGCGGCGAATGTCCTCCCATCTCTTCCGGCAGTGGGTGCCCCGTCTCTGGTGGGCCCCCAGGGTCTGGACCTCCTTGGCGATGGCACGCCAAATGTCCCTCTTCTGGTGGGCGCTGACCTACATGACATGCACAAGGGAAGAGGAACAGTCATTACCAACTGCACCATCAATGTGAGTGGCCCCCTCCCTACTCTGACCATGTGGCCCATTTATTCCCATTCTTTACTGTAGTATGAACTCTGCCCCCTTCACTCTTCCCCCCAGCCCTGTCCACCCAGGCCTAGCCCATTCAACGTGCTCCCTGTGTACTAACCTGTTGGTCTGGAGGACCGTAGAGTAGCATGTACTGGGGGAGGACCCCATCCACAAGTTTCTCCAACTCTTGTGCAGTGAAGGCAGGGGCCCTTTCCCCAGACACAGCAGCCATTGTCGCTTCCAGACCGAGGTCACAGCAGCACTAGCAGTGTAGGTCCTTTCCTGTCGAAGGTCAGGTATCTAGTGATTTAACAGATAGAAAATGGCGGTGACGTCCGCGGCGGTGCGCATCATCACCGCCAGCGCACCTGTTCATTGGCTCCTGGGACCCATAGGGTCCAATGTTAACCAATGCAGCAGAGCGCCACGGTCTACGACCGCCTACCGCGACGGTGTGCAACGCCAGCGCTGTTACCCCACAATCCCATTGTCCCAGTTTAGAGGTCAGGCAGCCGCCATTTCAGGGGCCCACATGGATTCTTTTTCAACTGCGTCACACATACCGAGGCCTACACTCAACACACATACAGGAAGGGTTCATTGTCTGGTGTAGTCTTGTGTGTGACTGTGGGTACATACCTGGAGGAATATTGACTGGTTATTCGCTGTTGTCCTTCGTAGGCACCGTCAGCTGGGACATGTGAGAAGATGGCGGAATCCTCCGGTGTACCGACCGCTGGTGGACCTGTTGACAATGGAAGAGAGACATTTAATCGTCACCTACAGGTTTGACCGTGCCACAATCCAGGAACTATGTACCCAGTTGGAGCCAGACCTGATGTCACCAATCCGCCATCCGACTGGAATCCCCCCTGACGTGCAGGTGCTGTCAGTGCTCCATTTCCTTGCAAGTGGGTCTTTTCAGACAACAGTGGCCATGGCATCAGGGATGTCCCAGCCTATGTTTTCCAACGTGTTGGCTGCCCTGCTGAAACACGTAAGGAGATACATCATTTTTCCTGAGGTGGAGGATTTGCCTACAGTGAAAGGTGACTTCTATGCCCTTGGACATATCCCGAACGTCATAGGTGCCATTGATGGGACCCATGTAGCTCTGGTCCCCCCCGCAGTAGTGAACAGGTGTACAGGAACCGGAAGAGTTATCATTCGATGAATGTCCAGATGGTCTGTTTGGCAGACCAGTACATCTCGCAGGTAAATGCTATGTTCCCTGGCTCTGTGCATGACGCCTACATCCTGCGCAATAGCAGAATCCCTGATATGATGGGTCAACTCCAGAGGCACCGTGTATGGCTATTGGGGGACTCTGGTTACCCCAACCTTTCCTGGCTATTGACCCCAGTGAGGAATCCCAGGACCAGGGCAGAGGAACGCTACAATGATGCCCATGGGCGGACTAGGAGGGTTATCGAACGCACCTTCGGCCTTCTTAAGGCCAGGTTCAGGTGCCTCCATATGACAGGTGGGTCCCTATTCTACTCACCGAAGAAGGTGTGCGACATCATCATCGCCTGCTCCATTCTCCATAATTTAGCATTGCGACGCCATGTGCCTTTTCTGCAGGAGGATGATCCAGATGACGGTGTTGTTGCAGCTGTGGAGTCTGTGGAGCCTGTGGACAGTGATGAGGATGAAGCTGAGGAAGAAGAAAACGACAACAGGGAGTCAGTCATACATCAATATTTCGAGTGAAACTCAGGTGAGTACATTTTCCGGTGTAACATTACATTAACTTTCACACGTCTACCTCTATCCTGTACCGACATTTCACTCACTATTTGTTAACTGAGTTGTCCCCTTCCATTTCAGTTTCACAAATGTGGTAACCTACGTGTCAACTGCTTGCATCCTAGAAGGGCTTGTGATGTGTGACATTGGTATGTTAGCCTTCCAATGGGTAACCCATTATGACACTGTCATTGATAATAGAAAAATACAAATCATAGACTGACTCCAGTTTTTTTAGTGTTTCAAGGGTGTTTATTTAAGTGCTAAAAATGAAGGGGGGTTGTAAAATGGTGACGGGTGATGGTGGAGGAATGTCCATGGCAGAGTCCAGTCTATTAGTCTCACAGGTACATTGCACATCTGCCCATTGGAAGTGGAGCTGGGGCAGTTCCGATTTGGACAGGGTAACAAAGTGGGACAGTGGGGGGACAATCAGGGTGGTCTTATTTCCTGGCGGGGGTCTTGCCATCTTGCTCTGTCCTGTTCCTGGATCTCAGGGCCCGCTTGCGTGGTGGTTGTCCGTCTGCAGGGTATGGGGTGCTGGTGTGGTGGTCCTGTGGCGGGGCGTCCTGTCACTAGCGCCAGCGGAGGTGGTAGGCAGTTCATCGTCGTGGCTAGTGTCAGGGGCCCCTTGGAGTGCCACGGTGTACCTCAAGGTCTTTTGAATGTCCGTCAGCACCCCTACGATGGTGCCCAGGGCGGAGCCGATGGTCCTGAGCTCCTCCCTGAACCCCAAATACTGCTCCTCCTGCAGACACAGGGTCTCCTGCAACTTGTCCAGGACCGTGGCCATCGTCTCCTGGGAGTGGTGGTATGCTCCCATGATGGAGGAGAGGGCCTCGTGGAGAGTTGGTTCCCTTGGCCTGTCCTCCCTCTGTCGCACAGCAGCCCTCCCAGTTCCCCTGTGTTCCTGTGCCTCCGTCCCCTGGACCGTGTGCCTACTACCACTGCCCCCAGGTCCCTGTTGTTGTTGGGGTGGTGGGTTAGCCTGGGTGCCCTGTAGTGGTGGACACACCGCTGATTGACCTGTCCTGGGTAGGGAGGTTTGGGACCGCTGGGTGGGTGCTGTGCTGGTGTTACCAGAGGGTGGAAGGTCAGTGTTGGGCTGTGCCTGTGCGAGGGGAACCAACTGTCCTGAGCCCCACGATGGTCCGGGCTGGTCATCAAGATCCAGTAGGGCAGAGCTGCTGTCGTCACTGTGGGCCTCTTCTGGGGGTGGAGTGGTGTTGTCTGGACCCTCTGGTGTGGTGACGTTCCTTCGGGTTCCTGCGGGGGTATAAGTACATGATTATTGCATGTGTGTGTGTAATGGTGTGCAATGGTTGGGTGTGCGTGAACCCCAGTGCAGGCATTCCTGTGTGTGGGGTTGTGTGCTGATGGTTGGGGGGTGTTCTGGGTATGTGCAGTGGGCATGCTTTAGTGATGAGTGCCCATGGTTAGTTGTGTCATGCAGGTCTTGGGGTTGGGACGTGTAGTTGGTGTTATTAGTACATTAGTGAGGAGTTTGGGTGATAGGGGAGGGTGTGAGGGTGGGGGCGTGTGATAGCATGCAGGTAGGGTGGGGGATGTGATAGTTAAGATTTGACTTACCAGTGTCCGTTCCTCCGACGACTCCTCCGAGGCCCTCAGGATGCAAGATGGTCAAGACTTGCTCCTCCCATGTTGTTAGTTGAGGGGGAGGAGGTGGGGATCCGTCGCCAGTCCGCTGTACCGCGATGTGGTGCCTGGATACTGTTGAACGCACCTTCCCCCGTAGGTCGTTACACCTCTTCCTGATGTCCTCCCTATTTCTTGGGTGCTGTCCCACTGCATTGACCCTGTCCACTATTCTTTGCCATAGCCGCATCTTCCTTGCAATTGATGTGTGCTGTACCTGTGAGCCAAATAGCTGTGGCTCTACCTGTAGGATTTCCTCCACCATGACCCTGAGCTCCTCCTCGGAGAAGCGGGGGTGTCTTTGGCGTGACATGGGGTGGTGTGTGTGATGTGTGGGTTGGTGTATGTGGTGATGAGTGTGGTGAGTGTAGTGGCATGTGGTGTTTTGTGCTTGGATGTTGTGTGGGTGATGGTGTTGTGTGCCTCTGTGTGATGGGGTTGTCTATTCTGTGCTCTCTCTCGCCTTCTCTCAGAATTTCTGGTTGTAGGGGTTTGTGGGTGATGTGGGTGTGTGTTTTATATTGTGTTGGGTGTGTGGGAGTGGTGTGTGTATGTGTCTCTGGTGTGTGTATTTCGAAATGTCCAATGTGGCGGTGTTTTGGAGATGTGTGTGTATTTTGAGCGCGGCGGTGTGTACCGCCAATGGAATACCGCGGTTGAAAGACCGCTGCGTGAAATCGTGGGTCGTAATAGCATGGGCGTGTTTCTGTTGGCGTGGAGGTGGAGGATGTGTTTCCGCCAGTTTATCGCTGACCTTTGGTGTGGCGCTATTGTGTGGGTGTCTGAATTTCGGCGGATTCCGTGATATGTGTCATAATAGCTGTGGGGGTCTACCGCCGCCGCCGCGGTGTATTGGCGGTCTTCTGCGCAGCGGTAAGCGCCTTATACCGCCAGGGTCGTAATGACCCCCATTGTGTCCATTTGTCAGATGCAGGTACCAATCTCGTTATTGACAGCATCTTGTCTTTTTCCAATACTTCCTAGGTCAGCACCAAGGTTATGGGATAGGAACAGGCACCCAGATCCTGGGAGGGACGTTCACACTGGCTGAGGAGCATCACATTGCGGTTCATCAGTGCAGGGCATGGGGCTGTTGTCCCTGGTCTCACTCTCTAGGAAGCTCCTGCAGCAGCCTGTTGTTGGGGGAGGGGGGTTGGGGGCTAAGACCTTGGTGCTGAGGATTTACTTTCTTCATATTCATTTGATTGGTTCATCTCCCTTCCTGTACTTTGAGCTGCATTTTTCTGTAAAAATGTATTGAATGTTATGCTCCATGACCATACAGTAGTACTTCTTTGTAGAGTGTTAAAGTTGGTTTCAATGACAATGTCGTGTTTGTGATGTGTTGGCAAACATGACCAATACCCACGCTATGGTGTAGATCCTTGTCATTGGCTCGTTTGGTTGTGGGGGGGGGGGGCGTGGTCCACATTGGGGCCCCTGGATCCTGATAATCTGCCTCTCTCATGCGAGCGAGCTTCCATACCCCACTACAGCCCCTATTTCAAAACCTCAGCACCCATGACAGCTCACAACTATCCCCTGTGCTAAACTCTCAGAGGTATCCCTTTGTTTATTATAACCTATAAACTGCTTGCAAAAAAATTAATGCACAAAAAACCCGAATCAGTCCACTTGTTTGGGTGGTCAAGGCTAGAGGCTTCAGACTTTCAGTGCTAATGTACATTTAACTGCACTTCCATTCTTATGTGTTTATCCAAATGTTCTGCCTAACCATGGTGCATCACTGATATTTATCACGTGTGAAGATCGTCTGTGTGAACATCTGGCATATCCTTCACACCTTCACCCATCAACTAGGCCTAAATGGTCGACCAAGCTACCAAGAAAAGTCAAGGGGGAATTTGAAGACTGACCTTTCAGTATGAATTTGAGGACTCAGTATCCTTGGCCAGTTGGGAACCCATGTGGCAGTGTAAAACAGAATCCACACAGAAAACACTGGCAATGACGCACTAAGTATTATTAAGTGCAAATGTATACACAATCTCATCTCTGCTAAATGCACTGCTTTCTGAAAATGGCTTTTAACTAATCCTGCACTGAAACACATTTAAACTCACCTCCCTCTGTGGTCAGTCGACCCGCTCTATGTAATAGGACAGGTGCTAAACTTACTGAACTTCTCCAGCACAGATGGTGAAAACCGTAACTGCTGTGGCAAATCCGAACATCTGCTCTCCTTAGCAGGAGTCCACCTTTCCCACTGTGAGGAACTCCAAGATCTGTGAAAAGCCTGACACCGGCCAAAATGCATCCCTTATTCAAAACCTGATAGTTTCACTGAATACTGTCCCACGGACGGATAGTTTAGTAGTTTTTACAGTGGTATAGGTTTTGAGAGAGTCTTACGTATGGGACTTAAGTGTCATCATTTGCCCAGTTCCACTGTGCATTCGTGTCATTTAACAAATTCAGAAAATGTCAGGGCATACAGATAGATTTGCAGATGTGGAAAGGTTTGCACTGTCTGGACCAGAGAATATAGTCAGAGTTTTACCAAAACTCCTACGAGTAGAGGAAGAAAGTCAGCTTATTTAAGCTTAGATCTGTGTGGCTCCCTGGATGCTGAGAGACGGCAGTGGCCAACAGACAAATCTACAATTCCATTCTTAACTAGGAGATCACCAAACATTAACCCTATTTCAGACCGGTAGACTAGAGATTAAGCCTACGAAGGAATTGGACAAATAATCTAATGCTTTTATATTTTATTTTTTGAGAAAATGTCTTTAACATATGTTACCTTAGCCCTAAACTATAGGGGGCATATGAGAACGGGCGAGTATTATGAGGTGAGCTGGGGATCTCTTTTGTGTGAGAGTGTCCACAACTTCATTGTGTCTCACGTGATAAGCGGGTCTTTATCTTCAAACAGAGAAGTAAACATTTCACTGGGTGATTGTTAGTGTTAAAAAAGAAAGTCTTTGAGCCCGAATCAATGCTATTTTTCATATGCCTGTCTTTGGATGTCTTTATCAATGGAAGAAGCCAGTGGGTTTCTCGTGAGAACAAAAGGCCCGGTCATGCTCGCTGTTGGGAAACTGGAGGAGAAAAAGCCAGCGCGGGCCTGGGAGAAAATTCAAATGCGCCGAGCGGTGACAGCTTTACGGCCCCCGCACAATGGGCAGAGCCCCTGTACTGATGAGCCTAATTTAGGCGGCTCGGGCGCCCGCCCCCCTGCCGCTCGGGCGGACATTAGCGCCGTCCTGGGCCTTTCTTCCAGCCAGGCCTTCCGAGCAAATGAACGTATCAGTCACAGTGGGCCCCATTCACCGGGGCCGGGCACACACCTCTGCAGGGCTCTGGCAGAACGGCGGCCGCCTGGGGAGACAAAGGGCGCCTCATAATCTGCTCATTGGGCCTCATTAGGGTCGCAGGCGCCCACTCCTGAACGGGAACCGCGCAGAGCCACGCCAGCGTTAACAAAGACATTTCTTTGACAGGGGGCATCTGCCCAGCCGCCTTGCGGGGCCACTTTATAGCAACACCCTCCCCTTGATATCTTAATTTTTTTAATTGTGATGTTCTACATGGAAACGGGACCGCGGCACGCAACCTTCCGGGGACGGACTAAGACGGGGTCATCATTTAGTGGTCGGGGATATATCACGGCAGCACTCTCGCCGCTTGTCAGTTTGTGTAAACAAGCCCGGTAGGTTTATGAAAGCGAGCTCTTGGTTCGGGGAGATGTTATCTGAGGTGATTTATAAAGACCCCGCCCGCCGCCCTCTGCTGGGAAAACACGCAGCTGCCGCCCGAGTTGTAAAACACGGTGTTATCGTGCTACTGATACGAGGCGACCCCTCCACAACAACGGGGCGTTTAGTTGCTCTGCTGCGCGTAACCTTTCATGGCCAGCCAGCCCTCTGCGATTGCCCTTCCATTGGGAGATCGGTTTCAGTTATCCCACCACGGTCGTTTTAAAGATGCATTGCTTCCACAATACGAGCCGTGCACACTAAATATACCCCCGCGTTTAATTTCTCTGCATGCATTTCAGCATGTTCGAAGCATCAAAAATAAGTAAAATAAATACAATGTAAGCGCGGGAAAGATGGGGACGATAGGCCGGTTGGTTTAGGCAAGTCCTGCAGCGAGCGATCTCTCGCAAAGAAACGAACATCACCTCCTGCACAGAGGATCACCCGGCATTACAGTCCCTTGACATTTGGGGATTGCGGTTATGTACACGCAACATATTAATTTTTATTAACACATGTAAAACACAGAATAGGTCGCAGTGCTGTATATAGATCATGCGGCCACAGTATCCATTGGTCACAGCGACCTATAACCCGTTCAGTCCTACAAGCGTCCACGTCACTTCTAACAATGTTTTACGTCGTGCAATGCACATCGACGTTAACATCCACGTGACGGTGCGTCCCATTCACACTTCGTGTCCATTTTTGTCACTGTGCAGTTCGGTGCCCTCACTCACCTGGGAAAGCAAATACATTTGAAAACCCATGTCTTGCACCCAGTTCACAGAGTCCGTGACTTGCACCCTGCTCGCCCACGGGACTGTTTCAGTCTCAAGGGAACTTTTAAAACACACACTCTCATTCTAAAATGGAGGCAAGTGCATCAGTGATCCGTGAGACCAGGGGCAGCTGCCCAAGGAAAGCGAGCCCTGCAAATGATCCTTGCGTGTGGCAAGGACAGTAAGGCTGGATGATGTCTTTATAGCCTAATAATTACTTGTTTGTGTAAACTCGTCATGTCTCTGTTTGGCTTAATGGGCACTATATGGCCCCGAAGGTGGTAAAACACCCGCCTAATTAGGCTAAATGGCAGTAAAAGGCACACGCCCAGCATCCTCCCTCAGCCACTCTGACACCCGCTTTTATTGCACCATATACTGGTGTAGCCTTGCTGGGAGCCCTGCTTGGTGTTTGCTTGTTTCTGTCCCCCAGCTGCTGGCGCATGCCCCTAGACTTTGTTTAGGGAATTCGCCTTCAGTCTTTGACGTAGGCTGTTGTTTGTCTATCAATAAATCAATGCAATCTTCCCCTCCACCCTTTCAACCGCCTGTTCTGAAGTTGGAAGCGCATTTTTTACGGAAAAAGATTATTAATAAAGATTATTGCTTTACATTCGCATCGCACTTTAGTGAGCGTTTTCTTGATTAAGCAAATCATTCTGTCTTTGTTTTCCGAAACTCACTTTTTTTCTGGGCATTTTTTTTTTGGCTTCTCACATTCAGATCACTGACGCACCACTTCAAATTCTGTAAAATCACGTCTTGTCCCTGGGAGTCTTAGACTCTCAGAACATCATCTCAGGGGCAGCCCCTCTGCTTTGGCAGATGAGCGTCACCGCAAGGGCGAAAAGCAGAATAATAAAGGGATAATAAAAGTATGCTATTACCCCTTTATTTTTTTGCCTTCGTAGGGCGGGGCCACCCCTCTCCACGTCAGGGGAGGAGGAGTGGTATGTGCGCTTCTAAGTGCGTATGTCAGGTTGGCCAGCCATCCGAGGCCGGCCACACTGACAGGCATACTTAGAAACTCTCCACCCGGCTGTATTTTACAGCTGGGTGGAGACCAAGCGCAGTGCCCCATTCTCCCCCTGAGCGGCATTTCTGCCCGCTCAGGCCAATCGCTGCACTTCTCCCATGCCCTGTAACAGCATGAAAGAAGCGTCTTGATTGGTTGGGGAGAGAAGACGAGGCGCTGGAGCGGAGCTGCACATCACGGAGGGGCAGGTACGTTTACATTTTTTATGTAATGCCCTCCGCCCCGCACGCTGCCTCCCCATATCTCCCACTCCTTCCTTGTAGCAGCCTCAACTGCATCTCAGCCCATTATTAACAAAACATATATTTTTTAAAGTTCTTCACATCAGATAAACACAGTTATTTACAGAATTGTTAGAAAAATTCTTCATACTTAATTACCTATGCATCAAACATTTAAGTTGACTCATTGTTTGCCCTTCCACCTGGTCCTCCTGGTAACCCTCAACAGTTCTGATCCCACTATGGGCCCCAAGTCAGCACAAAAGAAGTCCACTCCTATGGGATCCCAAGCTCAATTCACTTATGCTAGATACCAGTTTAGCCAGGGCAACCTACCTGGAGAGTCCCAAGCACACATCAGATCGATAATGTGGGCAACAGGGCCACAACTTGGTCCCCTGGTGCAGACCACATCCTCCACCAACTCAAAGGGCCATCAACCATTAGGTAAAAGAGCTGGCATGGAAGGCTGGTAAGAGCTGGGTAAGAAACTGACCCAACCCCCAGTAAAGGGACAAGGTTTTGGAAATGCTTCCAACACCCCTTTGAGGTCCTTGTGACACTGATAATCTATGTGACTAATTCCTTTTGAGATGCCCAGGTCACCAGAAGTGTCCCCATCAACCATGAGTTCACCCTGACATAGGCCAGCATGATTCTCCTGCCATCTGGCCTCCCAACAATCTGTTGCAAGAATTGTCAAGCAAACAAAAACAATTTATTCACAAATATTTCCTTACCTGCAGGGGAAAGATTCTCTCTATCTGGGAGAAAGAAATTTGCTCCCCTGATGTTACAATGGGAGATGCATTTCAGTCTAGTTGTATAGGAAGTTTCACTTCTTTTCAGTTGAGGCACTTCACTGATCTGTTAAGAGCCAAAACAGACATCGCCATGCTACACCTGTCATGGAACTATGTGTCACCATGCTATCACTGTATCGGGAAGCCATCTAAACAACCATGCTAATTTGGCGATTAACATTTCCAACAGGTCCCTGCGACCATGCTTAATTAGGTTATTACCACTCAAATGAAGAAAAAGCAGCACCGAAGGCGGAAGCCCCCTTGGCACCATCTTATTGATGTCTGCCCTCAAATTCCTGATGCGCAATCCTAGTTGGTCATGCCACCTCTTGTTAATGCCACATTCCTTGGCTCGCTCAGTGATATCACCACTTCAATACATCTCCAAGGCCCTCCTGGCGTAACAGTGGATCAGTACCAACACTTTTTGTGGGGTCATAGCATCTAGATGCACAGACAAGAGGAAGGTATAGAGAAAAAGCACAAATGGTAGAGTGTCCCCCAAAATCGGGGGCTGCGGCCCCTTAAATCTCGGAGCCGCAGTGGCCCGAACCTCGCGCACTAGTTGTGCATCGGGCTGGCCGTGCCACTTCCTCCCCTTCACCCTGTGGTCGCGCGGGGGCCGTGTCACTTCTGGGCCCTGCCACCGGCGTGCATCAGATGGGGGGCTATTTAAGTGCCCCCCCCCCCAGAAAGGCCTCAGCCTTTATTGATGCGGCGGCAGCGGTCGGAGCCCTCGGAACGTTGGCTCCTGCGCTCACACCTGGATTGGATTTCGGCAGCGTCGGGTGTTTAAAGAAAGAAGCCCTGGGCAGCGTCACTCGCGCGTGGGACGAAGTCACTCGTCTTGGACCCGGGGGAGCCTGTGCCCGGTGTGGCCCTTGGTGCAGCAGGCATGCTGCCCGGACCCGTGCTCCTTTGCTCCCCACCCCTTTTTTGGTAGTCGCGCACGCTGCCCATACCCGTCACTCCTCTCTTGTGATCCTTGTATGCAGAGCACGCTGCCCAGACCCGTTTTTCTTTCCTCGATCCTGGTTTAGCGATTACAGCATCGGCCGGCAGCGCTGCTTGGGACATGTTTGCTCTTAATTGGGCTTGTGCTAGCGTTCAAGTAGCAGGCCTTGGTTTACTGGTTAGCAGCTAATTTTAATATCATTCTTTTCGCTACCCAGGCCTTTTCTTACTGGAAATTTCCTTGGGTAAGCATTTCTTTGGGGCCTACTCCTGTAGCCCCAACCCCCCACCCTTTTATATTAATTTAAATCCGTCCCCCCCCCCCCCCCCATATATTCCATTCTGTCTATGCCTTCCTGACCTGGCTGGGTGACTACCAGGATTTTCCTCTGTGTAACGTCGGCCAGGTCTGGGCCAGGAACGCTCATCAGGACCTAGGGTAAGTGGGGAAATTGCGGGGGGGGAGTGAAAGAAGTAACATGTTGTTTATTACATATTATTTGCACATATGGGTAGAGAAATTGTGTAGAAGGGACTAAAGTAGTACCATGTTGTTTAAATTTCATTGCGCATTTAAAGATTGAAGGGGATTGGTGCATAATTAATCACATCGTGTAACAGTTTGAGTGACCATTGAGGGTCATGGCTTGCAATCGCAGTAAGGTTGGTAAGAGAAAGGGCAAAGACCCTGAATTGTCGCAATTGTTGAAATTGGTATTGGCCAAATTAGGGGATGGGGATTCAGACAGTGGGAACTCAGCATCAGAAGGCGAAAACAATGGGGCAGAAGGCGACTGCCCTAGGCGCTCTCATGTGCCCACCTGTGCAGCATTCTCTCCTGTGAAATGCAGAGTTAGGAAACAGGTTTCAAACATTCCTGTGGGCGGGCCAGAGATGGCAGCGTGGCAGGTTTCTGCCGCTCCTGCATTACCCCCACCCCTCGCAGTCCCCTAGGGTGAATACATTAGCCCTATCTTTATGCACTATTCGAGAGGTCCCCCCGGTAGAGCAGAGAGCAGTGCCTACGCCGAAGCTAGGGGTCATGACCATTTTAACGGATATTCGGCAGGCATTGGCAACCTTAATGGCACCCCCTGCAATACAAGGAGTCCAGACCACAGCGCAAACAGTGGTCTGTGGGCTCCAGCAGATACCCTAAAGAATACAGTAGCGGAACTCAAATGCCAGATCGAGGCAATTACTGCAGTGCGCATTGTTAGACCAGCAGCTACTGGAACTACAGGCTTGAGTGACAAACCGTCACTGAGCGTGCAGTCTCCTATCCCCAACAAAGTGGACAAAGGTAAGATCACTGAGACCAACACAAATAAGTCTGGGGGTGGTACTTTGGCAGTGAGCGCCGGACAAGACACTCTATTATCCCGGCCAGGTAAGCTCACGGCCCACGTTGCGGCAGATGTGAAAGAAAAGATTTGGAAAGGGGAATTTATAGACATTTTTTTGCTCATCAGAGCTAAAAGAAGGGAGGTAGAATTGAAAGATAAGGAGGGGAAGGCATCATCTTCCAAAGACAAAAAACCCAGGGTCGAGGAGAACATAACAAATTGGCTGTTTGGGTTTAATGTTTATATGTCTATCATGCTTGAGAAGAAACCAGACTTGGCAACCTCTATGACTTTCTATGCTAATGAGATTTTGAAAGCACACCATATGTATGGAGGTAATGCTTGGATGGAATATGATAGGGACTTCAGGTGGGCTAAGGTTGAGGACCCAGAAATGGGTTGGGACCAAACCAAAGTGAATGTATGGATGTAATGCGTGAACAGTAAGCTGCCTGGGAAGTAGCCTTTTCGCACACAATATTCGAATGAGAAAAAAGGCTCTTGCTGGGCATTTAATAGAAAGGTGTGTTCTCGCCCAGTGGGGTCCTGCAAATTTAAACATAACTGTTCCTTCTGCGGACACCCTTCCCACCCAGAGTACAAATGCATTAAGAAATCCAATAAAAAGGTTAAGGAGGGGAGTAAGCCCTCTAGCTGACTTAACATTGTCCTCACCCATACAGATTAACGCTCTTCTCCCCTGGCTACAGTCCTATCCTAACAAAGACTCTGCAGACCTATTGTTTAGAGGCTTCTCTTGCGGTTTCAGGATTCCCGCCTTAAAAGTGCCCCCTATTTCGTATTGCAATAATTTACTGTCAGCCCGGAGAAATCCGGGGGTTGTTACAAAGAACGTTGAGAAGGAAAGGTTTTTAGGAAGGTTGGCGGGCCCCTTCTCCTCTCCTCCGTCCAAGAATTTTGTCTGCTCCCCCTTGGGAATGTTCCCTAAAAAACAGCCAGGGTAATTCAGATTGATACTTAACCTCTCAGCCCCACGTGGGTCTTCAGTGAATGAAGCAATCAACCCCCAACTATGCTCAGTTCGCTATGGCACTGTAGACCAGGATCTTGACAAGTTGTGTGACCTAAGCCAAGGGGCCCTGTTTGCCAAAACTGACATTGAGTCAGCTTTTCGGCTCCTCCCTGTACACCCAGATGATTACCATTTATTAGGATTCCAATTTGCAGGGTCTTATTACTACGATAAATGCATGCCAATGGGTTGTAGTGTGTCCTGCAGTTACTTTGAACAGTTCAGCTCCTTGTTGCAATAGAGTTTCACCAAGCACACTGGGCACAGGGATGTGATTCACTACTTAGATGATTTTCTGGCACTGGGCCCTCCGGGATCTGCGAGGTGTCTGTGGGCCTTACGGGCTTTGACTTCCATTTTTGAGGAATTTGGGGTCCACTAGCCCCAGACAAGACAGAGGGCCCCACAACTTGCATTATATTCCTCTGGACTGAGATAGACTCAGTGGCCGGTGAGTGTCGCCTTCCCTTGGATAAGTTGTTGGCTTTTAGGAACTCGATTGACTCAGTCCTGGCACAAAAGAAGGTCACGCTACACAGCTGCAAGTATTGGTAGGACAGCTGATGTTTGCTTTACAGATTATTCCCATGGTGCGCCCCTTTTCCCGGTGTATCGCAAGGGCTATGGCAGGGTTGATTGAGAAGCATCATCACACCAGACTGTCGCTAGAAGTCAGAGAAGATTTAAAAATCTGGGCTTCCTTTTCACAAGATTTCAACAGGGCAGTCATTTGGCCTCCTCGTCCAATCCCTAGTTCTACCCTGGGCCTCTTCACCAATGCAGCCAGCAGTGTAGGTTTTGGGGCCAACCTGGGTAACAATTGGTGCAGATGGGACTGGCCGGTTGAGTGGCATGGTACCGGGATCATAAGGAATGTGGCATTCCTGGAGCTATTCCCCATTGTGGTTGCTGTCACATTTTGGGCCCTTACGTTCAAAGATAGATCTGTGATATTTTGGTCTTGTGGTGGAGGCCATTAATAGGCAGGGTGCATCATGCAGGCTTGCACTGCAACTACTGAAACACCTAGTCTTAATGTGTTTGAAACTGAATATTACCTTCCGTGCAAGACATGTCCCTGGTGTTCATAACAATGCAGCTGATGCTTTATCTTGCTCATTGATGCAGGATTTTGTGAGGTTCCACCCACAGGCAGCAGAGAAGATGACGGAGTTCCCAGCATATCTGTGGAAGATTGGAGTCCCGCCCTCTCCACTTTAGTAGCAGCGTCTCTAGTAACCCGCACACGCTGGGCATACGAAAAATCATTCCAGCAATACAGACTGTTTTTGAATTCTTGCAAAATTACTGAGTGGTTTTCAACGCAGGCCATTTGCTGTTTTTGACGTTATCTTAAGGAACTTGGCAATTCAGTTTCCTGCGCTAAAGCTCACCTTTCTGCCATTTGTTTTTTGCGAAACTACATAATCAGGAGACTCAACTTAACACATTTATCATTAAGAGGGCAGTGGCCGGGTGGGCTTGTCTAGATTACACAAAGAAGGATACTAGGCGCCCCCTAACGGCTCACATATTGGGGGGGCTCCTGGACAGTCTCCTGAATGTTTGTTCCTCCCCATTTGAGGTGACTTTATTTGCGGCTGCAATTTCTACAGCTTTTTATGGAGCTTTTCGTGTGAGCGAATTAGTGGGATCATCCAAGGGTGACTACACAAGAGGTCTCCAGTGGGCCGACGTTCGAATTGTCCCGGGGTTGGTAACAATTCAATTACAAAGGCCCAAAATGGATCAACTAAGAAAAGGGTCGACCAGTGAGTTGCTTGGGCTCATACTTAGCAATCCGCCCAGCTTCTGGGTCCTCTACTCTTTTTCTGCATGCGAACGGGGAGTGCTTATCCCGTTACCAATTTTTGGCAGTAATGAAGGCGGCTCTTGGGGCTTCTGGGGTCGACCCTCAAGGGTACTCATTGCACTCATTCAGGATTGGGGCAGCTACCCTAGCGGCTGGGGCAGGGATGTCTCCGGCAGAAGTAAAGTCCATCGGGAGATGGTCATCCAATTGTTATAAACGATACATTCGGCCTGAGTTGCAATGATAAGTGTTGTACACTCCTGTTTTTTGATTCCTCATAATGGTTACTCATGCAACTTTCTTTCGTTTCAGTTCTATGCCGTCTCACATAGTTTGGGTGCTAGGGCACTCTTTTGTCCGGCGGGCAGCCTACAGGTTGCAACTGCTCCGTAAGCCTAAGCCGGCAGCGACTCAGGATGTGGCTTTTTGTTGGTGTGGGATTGGTGGGCTGGGAGTCACTCAGCTCCAGTAACTGGTGGAAATGACGAGAGGGTGTGAGAGACTCCAGTTCCAGGACCTCATTGTCATCCATATTGGTGGAAATGACCTGGTGCGACTGGGCCCCAAGACCCTCAGGGAAACTATTTTAACGGAAATCACCCGATTATCCAAGGAATTCTAGAACGCTGCCATCGCATGGCACACATGGTACCTCGTCGCAGCGGGGGTCCAAACGTTAAATCAAGGGCCATGAATGTGTCTGTTTGTAGAATTAATGCGGAAATATTGAGACTGTGTCCTGGTCCAGGCCACTTATGGAACATCCCACACAAACTACTAAAAGGGCCAGGCATGTTTCACAGAGAAATGGTGCATTTATCTGACGCAGGAACGGATCAATTTATTGCTGACATTTGGTCCTTCTCTCGCAGCTTGTTTGGGGGTGGGGAGAGCGAAGGACCTTTGGGCCCCTGGTCGCCCTCGTGGGGGGGAGAGGAAATACTAAAGTCACCATAACCAACAGAGGGGTCCCCAAGTCAGGGTTCCCTGGATAACACCAGAGGTAGGATCCTGAAGTCCTGAAACAACCTGCGGATGTACACACCAGCTTGGGGGGTAGGGAGCCCAGATCACTGGGGTGGGCATGGGGCTCCCGCTCCTGGCCGCCCTGTTACACCCCCATGGCGGATTGGTGTTTGGGGAGGTGGAGGGGAACCCAGAGCATGAGGACCAGGGACGGTGAAGTCGGGGGAACTGCCCCCCCCCCCCCGGGATACAGGTGAGGTACGGTTCACCTTTGTGGTCCAAAGGAGGTTCAGGACAGTAAGGGATCCTGTCACATTGATTTATGGCTTGAGTAATTCTTATTGAAATGAATTGAAGATATTTGATGTATTGTATTGTTTTTTCAAGTGAAATATTAACTGCGTGTGTTTCTAAAATAATTCTTCAATTTACAAATAAATTCCTTCCAACAAATAAGTCTTGTTGGTCTGCGTGTGGCAGGTGTTGGGGTGAGGGCTTTCTGGTGGCCTCTGGGTTCTATGCTAGAGCGCCCCCCAAAATGGGGGGGCGCGGTCCCTTAGATCTCGGGGCCGCCGTGGCCCGAAACCTCGCGTACTAGTCGTGCGTCGGGCTGGCCTTGCCACTTCCGCCCCTTCACCTTGCGAGGCGTGGGGGCGGAAGTGATTCAGTAGGGGTTGCGCGGGGGCTGCGTAACTTCCGGGCTCGGCCGCCAGCGTGCATCGGATGGGAGGGCTACTTAGGTGCCCCCCCAGAAAGGCCTCAGGCTTTAATGATGCAGCGGCAGCGGTCGGAGCACCCGGAATGTTGTAAACCCACCCGCCCATCCCCTGTTTTTTAGGTTTGGAGAGTAAATACTAAAGTCACCGTAACCAACAGAGGGGTCCCCAAGGCTGGGTCCCCTGGATAACACCAGAGGTAGGATCCTGAAGTCCTGAACCGACCTGCGGATATACACACGAGCTTGGGCGGTAGAGAGCCCAGATCACTGGGGTGGGCATGGGGCTCCTGCTCCCGGCCGCCCCATTACACCACCATGGCGGATTGGTGTTTGGGGAGGGGGCGGAACCCAGTGAACGAGGACAAGGGATGGTGAAGTCGGGGGAACCGCCCCCCCCCCCCCACCCCCCAACCCCCCAACCCCCCCAAGGGATACATGTGAGGTACGGTTCACCTGTGTGGTCCAAAGGAGGTTCAGGACAGGGAGGGATCCTGTCACATTGATTTATGGCTTGAGTAATTGAGTAATTGATCTGAAGATATTTGATGTATTGTATTGTTTTTTCAAGTGAAATATTAACTGCGTGTGTTTCTAAAATAATTCTTCAATTTACAAATAAATTCCTTCCAACAAGTAATTTCTGGTGGCCTCCGGGTTCTATTACTCGGCTGCAATCGGTGAGACTATGTTGATGCAAATACACTGTTAGACACAACCCATTTCCACCTCCCAATCCTCTGAAATACCTGTTCATCAAAACCAGAACTAGCAGCTGATGCGGCTGTGTCAGTCTGAAAGGAATGCAAGCAAAAATTTGGTGAGTCAATCCCCATAGCCCCCAAAACCAACTTCAGTACCTTTGGGAACTGGAAGCTGGCTAAGAAACTCAGTCAACTTGGAGGAATATCCTCCTTGACAATCCCAGGAGTCTAACCACCCTATAATCCTGCTTGAACTGGGCAACATTGGATCCACAGGACCCCATGAGAATTATGTGTTCAACCTGTCCCCCGATTAGACTTAGAGAAGCACAATGAAACAGCCAAAGTCCCCTCCCTGCAGCCAAGTAATTCCTTCAAATGACAGTTCCCCCATGAATTTCACATTTTGACATATCCAGGAGAGAGGAGTCAAGATGGCCACCTAACTTGAAGCACTATCCCACTGCTCTGACTCACCGCACTTTTGTGGTCCCCCTCGGTCCCTAATCGGAAGCCCTTGAGGCATGGAGAAGTCGCAGCAGAGGGCCCCACGCTAGTGCTAATAGATAATGCATGGGAGCTGTGTCTGCCGTAATACCGCTCTGTGATGGTGCTGCATGGTGGAAATCTGCAGGGCCCAGCACGGAGGCTTTGGTGACTTGCCTTGGGCATCGCTGTGGGCTCCACTCAAAGTGTTACGGTGCAATGGACCCTTCCGACAGTGGATGAACACCCATTAGAAGGATGGTGAACAATACGGCTTTGCAAGTCTAAAGGTGAAATGGGTGCTGGAGAATCGACAGAGCTGCCAGAGAAGGCAGTGGTGGTGAGGTGGTAAGCAGCAGAGGCCCAGTGGCAGAGGTGGAGTCCCTCTGTTTATCTGGTGCGGCGTTGGTCGCAGACATGATAGGCCCATTGGACTGCAGAGCTTGGTTGGGCGGAAGGGCCCACTCAATGGATTGTAACCTTTAACTGCCAGTCTGAGGTGGCTAGGAGACAGACTATAATGGCCCCAGGGGATGAACGGAGTGGGAGCCCCGAACACTACAGGAGATTGAGGCAGCCCCCAATGGAGTGTGATTTTTTATAAAATTTGTGAGGCTGAGCCTTTGAGGACACGTCGGAGTGAGGATCTCCACAAGCTGTACTGCTGAACATGTTACTGGAGCTAGGGGCAGAGGTCAGAACGGGGCCCATATTCTAGAGTGGTCAGTGACTCGCTTGGGGTCCTTTGGAGGGGTGTTTTCTGCCCAGGATACCGCCCAAGCTGAAGAGCGGACTGGGGGCCTCCTCAAAGAACAGACTTACCATAGAAGAAGGCTTGGCAAAAATGGCCAAAGTGTGACGCCTGCAGATGTGCCCATAGTCAGGGACACTGAAACACCCTCCTTAATGGAACTAAAGCAGGTGATCATCGAGTGCAACATGGCGATCACGGAGAAGATAGATGTGGTGGCACTCACAGTGGTGCAACAGTATCAGGTCATGGATGAAGTAAGGGATAGGGTGAAGGGACTGGGCACCAGAGTGGACGACACAGAGGAGATGGTGGGGGCACACTCCCGTCAGTTGGTGATGGCTTCAGTGGCAGGAAAACAAATTGCCGGACTTGGAAGATAAGTCAAAACATAACAACGTCTGCATACTGGGACGGCGCTAATGGTAGCAGCTTCAGCTGTGCCCCTCATTGGGAGCTACTGGCACTACCTGGGATGAGAGATATTAGTAAATCTGTTGTATTGGGGGATGGGAAGACTCCAAATACATAAGTTGTTGAGGCCAGGTTGGGGTTGGCCACACAAGAGGGGAGGGGAGGGGCGGGACTCAGTTGCGATTATTAAATGGAAGGATTAACAAACTTGGTACACAAAAGGTTCCCTTATGCGGGCAAGGACTGGGAGCACAGGAACAACAAATCCATAGAAATGGGGGTGGTTGCATTATGCTGGAACATTAAGGGGATCCATAATCCCATCAAGCGCCAGAGAATATGGTCTTATGTACAGAAACAGCAGGCCCATATCATCATGCTTCAGGGAGGCATTTGCTCCCCAGGGAAAATTAGAAACTCCAGAGCAAATGGTGGGGTACACTTTGGTATGTTAGCTTCACTTCATCTGCTCATGGGGTGCTAATATGACTTGATGCCGCTATCCATTTTAAACCAAACACGTCATTTTGGGATGGGGATGGTAGATATGTAGGTTTGGTAGGGAGATCTATGGGAAAACTAAGGTCTTACTGATCATCAATACTTCTGACTTCTTTGATGGAATTGTGTACTTGCTGACACAACAAGCCCATAGTGACATTTTGTGGATAGGCAACGGTAACTGTTTCTTAGATAGATTGTTAGACAGTTTGAGGGCCGCTGCAAGACCACTGAACAGGTCATCACGAGCACTGATGGGGGGTATGGACACTCTGAACCTGGTGGAATTATGGAGGGCCTGATATGGCCAGGTGAGGGGTGTTCTTTTTATTTACTACCACAAGCGACATTCTAGAATAGATTTTGTATTTGTACACCCAGACCAGTTGACTGAAATTGGGACAGTTCAATATCTGTCCACACATTTTCAGACCACGCCTTGCTGAGAGTGGAACTACTGGGGTGGGCATATATGGTGCTGGTTCCGCAGTGGCGATTTCAAATCAGAGAGCTCTATGGTCAAGTGTTCAGGGCGATGGCGTCTCAAGGGCTCTCAATGTAGTCAGTCGCTTCACATTGTGGGAGGCATTTAAGATGACTGTACGGGGCATATGTATGTGCATGATGTATGGAGTGAGAAAATCCCTAGGGGATACTATTGCTATATTGGAGAAAAGTATAGCGGAAATAGACAGATAGGCTCCCCATATGGCAGAGGTATGGCAAATGTATCAAACACTACAAGAGGAACTGGCTGAGGCAAGGTAAACACTTGGGAAGCATGACAATGGAAACACTTGGGAAACATGTTTATTGGACATACACAGAGTTGCTACATGAGCAAGGGCACAAAGGAGGCAGGCTATTGGTCTGGCTAGTCCACAGAGAGAAGGGTAGTAACACAGTTGTGGCCATCAGGGACACGGAAGCGGAGGTACTCATGTTGCAGGATGATAAATCAAAGAAATTTGTGGAATTCTGCTCGGAAACAGGGGCATAGTGCTGAGGAAGGCATTACGGCTGTGTTGGATGAGGCACCATTCTCTAGAGTTGACACGGACGTGCAAGCACTCATAAATATGCCCATAGATAAGTTGGATATTAAATGGGCTATCAAGGACCTGAGTACGGGGAGGGTATCTGGTAGTGACAGGTTGCCAGTAGAGTTTTATCAAACATTTGGATCTCCTTAATGCCTTTTTACTGGCAATGTCCAAAGAAGCACAGGAGACGGGAGTCCTTCCAGCTATGAGAAGCCCACATAGTAGTTCTGCCTAAGCTGGGGAAGGATCGGACCACTATCTATGATTAATGTAGATGCTAAGATTCTGGGGAAGATTTTAGCCTGTCGCCTCGCAAAGGCAGCAGAGACGATTTTTCACACAGACCAGGCTGGTTTTGTGGGTGGTTGTATGACCACAACCATATCCAGAAGGCATTACTTATCCTTGAGAAGGCATCAAGAGGAGACAAGCCAAGCGCCATAGCAAGTCTTGATGCCCATAAGGCGTTTGACACAGTGGACTGGGTATGTATGAGATGCACTCTACAGGTGTATGATCTGAAAGAGGATTACCTAAAGTGGGTACACCTCTTGTATACTAATAGGGCAAGAGTGAAAGTTTGTTATTAACTATTGGATTGCTGGGTGGTTGAGAGAGGAAGGAGACAGGGTTGCCCCCTGCCGCCGTTGATATTTGGTTCAGAGATAGTGCCCTTATCACAGGTGATATGATCTAGGCATGGGATGGATGGCATTCTGGTGGGGGACAGATTGGAGGTCATCTCCCTATGTGCTGATGATATTTCGTTGACTCTCAGGCACCCGTGGGACACATGATGCACTGTGGAAAATATGATCACTGAAGTGGGGCACATTCGGGTTTCCGACTGAACGTAGATAAGTCCGTATATACTCCGGGAAACCCAGGTTAAGGAGAAGTCCCCAATATAAGGCTCCAGCCGACTCCGGTCAAGTATTCGGGTATATATCTGAGCTCAAATCTTACGGAGGTGTATGATGTTAATGTTGGTACGCTCTTAATTGGCTTGGAGCAAGTGTGCAGAAGTGGTTGCAATTCCCGATGTCATTGATGGGACACATAGCAATCAGCAAAACAATAATGTTACCAAGAGTCTTATATTTTGCAACACATGCCCATGAGCATACCAAAGGCATGCTTCCGTAGACTGAATGAACCGCTGAGGTCACTGTACTGGGGTCCATGGAGAGCTAAAATTAGCCTTAATGGCTTAATGGCTTAAGGCTCCTGTGGGATAGTAGGGGTATGCAGTGCAGAATCTGAGAATGTGCTATTGGGAAATCCAGCTCCAGCTTGGGGTTTCATGGTTCAAGGTAGGGTGTACAGATCCAGTGGTTCAAATAGAGTAACGTTTGATTCGCCCTCTGTGGTTACTGGCGCTAATTCTTATCCCTAAGAAAAGGAACAGTGCTTTGCTGTTGCATATACAGATGTCTCTAGACGTATGGGTACATGTCTCTAGAGAGAAGGGAAGCAAATACATATACTAACAACAACAGATCCCCTGGAATACAAGGATTTGCCCCATGGTGCCAGCATTTTTACAGCAAAGAAGCAAAGGAGCCACTCCCATATGCATAGGAGATACTAAGATGGTAAGATGATGGGGTATGTGGGCTTCTGCGACAGGTGGGGTGTGTTGGGTAGTGGCTTTTTGGTGTACACATAACAACTGACTTGCCCCTTTAATTTACTATTGGTGTTGTTGTCAGGGTAGGGGAAAGAAGTAATATTTCTAAATTCAAGTTTGATAGTTTTCAAACTTGAATTTACCAATATTAATTCTTCTCAATGAACAGATATAATACATTGTACTTAGGTGAAAAGGTTCTGCATGATAACTAAATACACGTTTAGAATTTTGAAGCAATTATCATATTTTTACAGCAAAGAGGTGAAGGAGCCACTCCGAGATGCATAGGAGATTTCTACTAAGATGGTAAAATGATGGGGTATGCGGCCTTCTGCGACAGGTGGGGTGTGTCAGGTAGTGACTTTCTGGCATACTCTGGGCTGACGGCTGCCATACGAAAGGCTTGGCCCGGTTTCCCACAAGAACCGAAAACACACGTACTAAACCAGACATTACTGGGGAGTACTAAACTGATATTGCATCTGTACACAGTGCTGGTCCTGCATAAAGCTGACCGTATAGTTAGTCTTAAACTTTAAGGGGTGGGAGACCTTTGGGACGAATTCAGGGAGCATGAGTGGGGTGGGGTGAAAACAGATGGTGCTGACAGGTAACAACCAATGTGAGATTGAAAAAATAAAAAGTTTCACATGAAAAGTAAAGAGGACTCCCTAGTCCCTTTCTTTAAGACCAATTAACCCTGAAATAAATGATTACCTGTCTAATTAATATATTTTTATTTTTAGAGCTAAGTCGAGTAAACAGCAGCCCAGTGCTCCTGTCTCCAAAGGGGCTTCATGCAAAGGTAAGGGGGGGCCACTCGCGGCCCCAGGCCGTACATTGATTATCCATGCTATAGGAGGACGGGGAGAGGATTCTACTGTAGAATAGCTGATCGAGGGATGACTGGGACTTGTCTCCTTTGTTGAACACCTCTTGATGCATTAGTTGGTATGATGAGTGTTACTGGGATCCTATGATTTCCCTGTATTGGTAATGTGCTCTGTACTGACCTCGGTGCGGACTGTTCAGGTCAAGGGGCCTCCTGCCATTGAGGGTCCTTGAGCGCTTCTGTGCTGTTGTAGAACATTTGGTGTATGACTACTTGTTGCCAACAATTCAGTTGTATCTGCAAATGTACTGACTTTGATCCTTCAATGGAGGCACTTTGGGGGACTATTTTGTTACTGTTGAAAACAATAAACAGCTTTAAAAAAAGATTTAGATGTAGCCACTAACTCCCATTCTCTGAAAGCCCCATAAAAAACTAGGTTGAAGGCAACCCTAAAATGGAGCACCTCAAATTCTGGAGAGCACACCCAATGGTGTCTAGCTTGCCAATATAAAGAGGCCACCTATTATCTGGCCTCACACCTTATTGCCTTTGGCATCCCCTCATGGCCATCTAAACGAGAGAGAAGTTAGCAAATCTGTAGCCCCCCATTAATTTTGCAAAGAAGGACATCGCTGCCATGTGCTGCTTTGCACATGCTGCTGATCTGCCATCCTCTTTCAATACTGTGAGTAAAGTCAACAAAGATGTCTCAGGAAAAAGCTATCTCTCACTTGTTGTCTCATAAAACATACACAATGCTAGAATGTCCCTCCCAGCTTTTTTGGACTTGGGCGTTATGCTGGCTGCCACTAGGTCTGGTAGAACAGGGAACCAAGCCTCTGTATTTGGTTGGCGAATGGTGAAGGTACTTCAGCAGCCTCCAGATGGAAATGCCTGAATTCCTTTAGCTTCAAGCAAGATAAAGCTTCAGCAGCATTATTCATCACCCCTAGTATATGCTTAGTGTTAAATATGAAGTTATTCTTCAGACAAAATAAAATCTCTTTCAGTACCCTGAGCACCATGCTGCAACTTGTGCTCTGCTAGCTTAGGGAGTCATCTACTTCATGCTGTCTGGTCAGAATACCGCCTACTGATAACGAAAATGCATTGGCCACAAAGTCAAGGCTACCAAAACGGGGAACAATTTAGGAAGAACAAGCTACTTAACTTCAGTAATGCCTTATCTGGTAAAGACTCTATCTAACCTCAGATTCCTTACTTTAGAATAATCCCCAATGTCAGACTGGATCTGGAAACTTTTCAAGCAGTACCCCTATGCGCCAGTAGGTGGCGTTGTTTGTCTCTGAAGCATTGGTACAAAAACGGTCAACTGTCGCCTCTTAATCTCCATGCATTAAGGCAGTGCATTAGCAGATTCGGCTTCAGTGATAGCCGATCCTCCTGTTGCTGTGATAGTAGATAGGCAGTTGCTGTGATAGTAGATCCTCCAAAGGGGCAGCCTGACTGGAGGACCGATGCACAACCTCAGCGATAGGGCAATACAGTCTGTGCCCAATCTAGACTCACAAGTGTCGCTCAGGCTGGGGGAGAGGGGATGAGCGTCAGAACCTTCCTGCATCTCAACATGGGGCAAAGGCCCTATAAAGCAGTGCGTTGTTGATGATGTCATTTCTGCTCCCGCCGTTGCAATATTCAGGGCTATTTAGCCCATGTTTAGCATCGGAGCCTCCTTTCAAGGCTTCGTGGTGGTCAGGAGTGGACAGGGGGTCGACAGCAATGGCAACTTTTTCAGCTGTACCCTGAATGTTTCTCGTTGTGGTGCAAAGGCCCGGGCAGTGCAACTTCATCAGCTCTGCAGGTCACTGGCAGCTTGGGAAGTGCCACTCTGCTGCTCTGATCTCGATGCGACGTATCGTTGCACCTGCCCCCTCACCAACCTCAGCAGAGCACGATCAGCAGTGGGGCAGTTCTGGCCCCCTTTTTTTGGTAACGGGCTACCGAGTAGTCAATCCAGTGCAGGGGAGGGGGGGCCTGCTAGTCGATTTCTCATAAGCGTTTGGACTTGTTGAGTAACACAGAGGCTTGCTTATTCTGCCTGTTTAGCAGAGGTGGTCCAATAGATTAGTATCAAGAGGATTGATAGCCTAACTATTGCTTGCTACAGTAAATAGGATGCCACCTGCCTGTGAGCCTTATGCAACTTTGTGTAATCGCAGGCAGGTATAATTAATTTACCTGGCTTATTTATGTGTTTTAGGTTCTTGTTAGCAGTTGATGTGCCACATTTGCTAGGTGGCCTGGTAAATTTAGTCAAACTCATTCCCACACCTTGAGGCCACATATTCTCATTTTATCTCCCTGCAACCTCCCTGCCTGGTCATTGTGGTACAGCTGTTGGCCTTACCTGCGCTGAGATTTGTGCACTCATCACTGGCTGCTGTGCTGGGGCGGGATCGTGGACTGGACATTTCAGGTGAGAGCTTCTGAGACTGTTGAGTACTACTGCGTTGTGTGTCTGTGTGTGTGTGTTTTTTCTTTGTGGTTTTGCAATGCCATGTAAGGGCTGTAGGGTGGGTAAAAGGAAGGGCAAGGATCCTGAGTTGTCACAGCTACTGCAGATGGTCTTTCCCAAGCTGAGTGAAGGGGAGGCAAGGAGCAGCTCAGCTTCTGAGTCGGAGCCTAAAGCAGTACCTGAACAGGCAGTACTGGAGCACCCTTGCCAGTTGAATTTCCCCCCACGGGGGCATTCCCGCCAGGGTAGAGGAGGAATAAGCAGAAATCGGGCCAATCAGCACAGGGTGCAGTGGAGGCATCTGGCCCTGGGGGGCAGTGGTAAGGGAACCCCAAGGAGCCCAGGAACAACTGGTTCCCAACAGAATGTAGTTACCCTACTTATGGCCCATATCCCTGTCACCACCCTTCTGAGCCCCCGCAATTAGGAGCGGACCCAAATGCAATGCTTGCAGCGCTGAGTGAGATTAGGCAGTCATTGAAGCAACTCACCAATCAGAGAAATGGTGATCCTGCAGGGCAGTCAGGATGGGGCCTGGACCTTCAAGAATGGGGGAGAAGCATCTTGAGGGGACACGGCCTCAGGTAGTGTAGTCAGAACTGAGGGTCAGTTCAGGGGTGCAGGCAGATCCATCCTCAGGATTCCTGTCCTCAATTTCAGCCTTATTTTCACAGCTGGTGAACCTTGCAACTGGGGGCCAGGGAGCCAGTGATTTGGCAGGCCCCTAGGTCCCATCTCTTCCTGTGTTGTCCGCCATATTAGAATTACAGAAAAAGGTTGAGGCCCTGGTCACAGCACACAGTAGAACTTCGACTGATCTTGGCACCCGGAAGGAAGGTCCAGTTGGCACAGCTGGGCGTGTTGGTGCTACAGCATCAGGTAAAGTACCGGAGGGTGTGCTGAAGTTTGCAGGCTCCACAACCAAATTGTTGGGTAGGCAGGACACTTTGCTGTCCAAGCCAGGGAAGTTGACTTTGCATGTGCCAGTTGAGGTCAAGAAGAAGATGTGGAGAGGGGAATTTGTGGACTTTTTCCTCTTTGATTAGGCCTAAGAGGTGAGAGAGTGAGTTGAAAGAGAAGGATGGTAAGGACTCCTCTTCGAAAGAGAAGAAGCCTAGAGTGGAGGAGTCCATTACTAATTGGTTTTTTGGCTTTAACGTTTTCATTATGGTAATGTTGGAAAAGAAGCCTGAGGTGGCTGAACCTATGATTTTTTTAGGAGAATAAGAGTGTGAAGGCTCACCAGACATATGGTGGGAAATACTTGGTTGGACTATGATAGGGAATTTAGGTGGGCTAAGCTGGAAGATCCGGATATTGGATGGGACCAGACAGAGGTCAACGTTTGGCTGGAGAGTGTGAATCACAAGACACCCTTTAAGCAACCTTTTACTCCGCAGTGGGGTGATGGGGACAATTAGGGGTCATGCTGGGCCTTCAACAAAAAACTGTGTACTCGGCCAGCTGGATCCTGTAAGTTTAAACGTGTGTGCTCATTCTGCGGGCACCAGAATTTAAATGTGTTAAGAATACAAGGAGAGAGGAAAGGACTCTTCTAAACCTGCCAGGTAGTAAGTAGGTCATTACCCATCCAGGTCCAGTTAGATTAGCTTCTCCCTTGGTTGAATCTTTACCCAAATAGAAAGGCAGCTTTGTTGTTATATCATGGTTTCTTTATTGGTTTCCGCATCCCAGCAACGGGGGTGGCGCCAACCCCACACTGTGCTAATTTGTTGTTGGTGCAAGCCAATCCTGGGGTAGTCATGCAGAACCTGGAGAACGAAAGCTCGCTGGGTAGGATTTCTGCTCCCTCTGTCAAACCACCTTTGTCTAACTTTGTGTGTTCACCCTTGGGTGTGGTACCAAAAAAAAGAGCCTGGCCAGTACAGGCTGTTCCCTAATCCTTCGGCACCTAAGGGTTTATCTGTCAATGATGCAATGGACCCAGATCTCGGTTCTGTGACTTATGCCTTAGTTGACATGGCTTTAGCTAGATTACGCAATCTAGGCCTTGGGGCACTCTTGGGAAAGACAGATGTTGAGTCTGCTTTCAGGCTGTTATCGGTGCACCCAGAGCATTACCATTTACTGAGTTTTCAATATGGTGCCAGTATTTCTATGATAAGTGTCTGCCCCTGGGCTGCACAGTTTCCTGTAATTATTTCGAATATTCAGCTCTATGTTGCAATGGTTATTTATTAAGAAGACTGGCCACCATGATGTGAATAATTACCTCATTGACTTCCTGCTTATGGGCCCACCTGACTCTCAGACTTGATTTTGGGCTCTGGAGTAGCTGATCTCTTTACTCCAGGAACTTGGGGTTTGACTTGCATAGGCAAGCCAGTGGGCCAGTCCACTAGCCTGTCTTTCCAGGGCATTGAAATTGATACTGTGGCTGGCGAGTGAAGATTACCCAAGGACAAAGTCCCAGCCTTCACTCAGGCTATTGATACCATCCTTTCGAGAAAGTAACCTTCCGTCAATTACAGGTTTTAGTGAGGCAACTGAATTTTTCGCTATGCATAAACCCCATGGGGCCCCCCTTCTCTAGGTCAGTTGCCAGAGTAATGGTTGGTCTTACACACAAACAGCATCATGTCAGGCTATCTGCGGAGGTGAGGGAGGACTTGCGGGAATTTCTCCAGCAATTCAACTGAGCGGTAGTCTGGCCTGCGCCACCCATTTCCAGTGACTCCTTGGGTTTGTTTACTGTTGCGGCTGGCAGTGTTGGTTTTGGAGTCATTTTGGGACAGAGGTGGTGCAGTGCAGACCGGCCGGCTCAATCTCATGAGGCGGGCCTCATCGGGAATGTGCCATTTCTGGAGTTGTTTCCTATTGTGGTGGCAGTCACCATTTGGTCAAATGTTTTTCAGAATAGGTCTGACAATATGGCGATAGTCGACGTGATCAACCGGCAGGGAGCGTCTTGGAAACAGGTCCTGAGGTTATTGAAACATCTTGTCTTGCTTTGCTTATACCTGAATGTTGTCTTTAAGGACAGGCATGTACCGGGGGGCCTATAATTGGGCAGTTGAAGGTTTATGTTGCTCAAAGTTGCAGGTATTCCGGGAGTGTGAACCACAAGCGGCAGAGCTGATGACAGAGTTCCCAATGTCTCAGTGGAAGATTGGAGCCCCACACTTCCAGATTTAGTGGCAACATCCTTAAACAAGCGTTCACGGAGTGCATACCAGAAATGCTTTGGTACTTACAGAGCCTTCTTGCTAGGGCTGGGTGTTGTTGGACCATTTTCAACAGCTTCGATTTGCTTATTCTTAGCATCTTTAAGGTCACGGGGCAGACCGGTGTCTTACGCAAGGGCACACTTGGTAGCCATTAACTTCTTCGACAAACTGAGGGTCTGCCAGGATGTAAGCAGTTGCTTTGTGGCATGGAAGGCTTTAGCTGGATGGGCTAGGCTGGAGGGTGCAGCCAAGGACATGAGTAGTCCACTTGACACACAGCTGCTGGGATCCATACTAGCTCGCCTCCATTGGATCTGCACCTTCGCATATGAGGCTGCATTGTTTGGAGCGGCATTCTCAGTTGCCTTTTAAGGGCTTTTAGGGCTGGTGAGTTGGTTGGGTCCTCAAAAAACAAATTCACTGGTGGTTTGCAATGGGCTGATATGCAGTTATACCCAGACAAGGTGACTCTTGGGCTAAGGAGGTCCAAAACCGATCAGGCAGGTAAAGAGGCCATGGTAGACCTCAGGGAGGAGGATGGGTCAGACCTGTGCCCAGTAGTGCATATGAAGGCATATCTTGCGATCAGGACAAAGGTGCAATCCTCCGCACTTTTCATCCATGCCAATGGAGAATGCTTGTCTCTGTACCAGTTTTTGATGGTCTTTCGCACTGCACTCACTAACATTGGTATGGACCTCTAGGGATACTCCACACATTCCTTTAGGACTGGGACTGCAACTGTGGCAGTTTTAGCTGGTTGATGTCCTCTGAGGTCAAGCAAGTTGGGCCCTGGTCTTCATCTTGTTTTCAGCGCTATATCTGCCCCAAGTTGCTGTGATTCTCTCTGCTTGCATTGTTTGTGTTTTTGTCTGTTCTGCTGTTCATTCTCAATTTTTCTCTTTCAGTATGCCATCCAAGGTTGTATGGGTCCTCGTCACTCCTTTGTGCAGTGCGCCATCTACGGTTTGCAACTGCATTGTAGACAGAAGCCTGGAGAGCTGGATGATATTGTTTTTCTGTGGTGTGGAGTTAGGGGTCTCAAGATCATCCAACTATGCAAAATTGTGGAGGACATGAAGGGTTGCGTAGCACTGCAGTTCCCGGATCTGATTATTATCCACATTGGTGATACCTGGGGCGTAGGGTGGTCAGGAAAGCCCTATTGTCGGAGTTTGGGTGGCTTGGTAGGATTTTCCCAGATGTGATCATTGCATGATCACATATGTTACTGTGGCATAATTGGGATCCAGGTGTGCGGGCTAGGACCTTGAACTTGTCAGTCCAAGGCCTCAATGCCAAGACTGCCAAGGACGGCTTGGGAACATCCCTCACAGGTTGATCAGAGGTAACCAAATGTTTCATCAAGAAGGGGTTCACTTGTCGGATCTTAAGACTGACTTTGATGGCATCTGGGCCTTTCTCAGCAACGGTTCTCTGTTGGGGGGCAAAGGATAGGTAGGCCCTGGTCGCCCTGGTGGTGTGGAAGTAAACCCAAGAATCACTCTATAACAGCATAGGGGGAGTCCTACAACTAGTATAACTAGTTCCTGAGGGCAGCACTGAGGGGGAAAGGACAGCAATCTGAATTCTGAGGAGTGACGTACACACCCGCTGGGAGGCAAGGGCGCACGTTTAGAGAGGGCATGGGGCTCCAGCCCCTGATCTCAGCTGAGGACTCCTGTGGGCAGACTGGTGTTGGAGGGGTACAGCTAAGACCACAGCACTCATAACACAAACATTTGTAAATATGGAAATAGACTCTGATGTAGAAAGTACAAGGTATAAAGTACAGTAATGCTCTTGATGTTCACAAAGTAATTTATTCGGATCGGCAAGTACTTGTGATATAAATGTGTTCATGTACAGCCAACACATGTTTCGTCACACAGTGACTTTTTCAAGGTTGTAAAATACATGGTATACATAAGTGATAAAAAAACATATATATATAATGAAAAGAAGATAATAATGGCCAATTACTACACAGTAGTCAACATCTGATAAATAGCACATATACACCTAGATACATTTTCTATAGTGAAAAGGGAATCAGACATGACAATGGTGACTGGGCATATATTAAAGAAAACATGCCCATGAAAGATTTTCTGAACTTAAAGAAATATATACAAATGAGAAACTATTGCAACGCCAGTGTACAAATTCCAACAAGTCTAAATAGAAAAGCAAAAATCACCAAACCACGTGAAAGAGGCACGGTGTGAGTAAGAACGAATAGTGGGGGGGTGTAGTAAAAGAAATGTAAAAAACCCATAAATAGTGGAAACAAAAACAAGTGTCCAATTTTAAGAACCTACCAAGCGGGAAGATCAACTGTTTATGTGGCACAAATAAACCTAAAAACGAACCCTTAAAGGTTTGGCATGTAACGTTTGGAAAAAAAGAGGGAGCGCTGTCACGGAGAAAAATAACAAATGAACGGTCGTGTGTTCATGTAAAGCCTTCGGAAACACCAGAAAGCCACAAGTAACGGAGCACTTTCTTACCTGTGTATTGTGAAGTACACACCCGAACGTGGAGCGAATTAGTAAGTATCAGTCAACGCGTCGGCTGGTTCGTACATTTAAAAACCCCATGGTGAACATAAAAAAAGGACTGTGCACGAATCGGAAACCTACGTGCCAATGACGTACGAAGTCAAAGGCACTGCGTGTGGAGACAGAGAAAGGACTAGTATGAGTAAGATGAAAAAGATAAGAGAAATGGGAGCGGCCATGTTGCATGTCGGAATGAAACGACTCCTAAGTAAAAAGAGATTTCGGAAATGGGAATGGTTGTATAAGTATTTGTATTGGAACAGAGTAAATAGATAAGAAAGTTGAAAATCATCATAAGAACAAATTTAAAGGAACAGAAAGAAAAATTAGAATACTGAAAATAATAGTAAATACTACAAATGGGAAAAAGTCGAAATCTGTGCCTAAACAAATACCATGGAAATATTAGCCAAAAATGGTGATGAGCATGGAAAAAGTGACTAATGACCGGCCAGGTAGAAAGAGGAGCACAACGTTGATTTGAAGTAAGTAGAGCATAATAGGAGATAGTAATAGTTATGAGCAGAGGTCGTAAGTTTTCAGGAGAGGAGTGAAAATGAAGAATAACTGTGAGAGTATGAGAACAAGAGGGTTAGGAGATACAAAGGTCTAACAAACAAATATCAAATAGTATATATTTGCAACAGCTAAAAGTCAAGAAAACATTGTAAGCGTAATATAGAAAATCTCCACATAAAATCAATTCCCATAGGACAAAGGTAGCACTACACACCGTCTTACAATAAAAAAAAGGTGTCAATTACATACAGTACTACCAAACCCGATCAAACAATGACAATTCTAAGTGAGAAAAACATGTAGTTCTTTATCTGGTGTTGGAGGGGTGGCCCCTTGGGGTGCGGTCAAGGGTACCAGAAGGTGGGACTGCCCCTCGAGGGATGTAGGTGGGAGTCACCTTTGTGGTTCTCCAGGGATGGATAAAGGTTGGTTGGGCCTTGGTCCTGGAAGACGGTTTGAGAATGGGATCTGACCGTGATGGGCGTGGTTCATGTAAATCTCATCAAGTCTGTACAATTGACAATTTTGTATTTCTTGTGCTTAAGATTTCTGCATTTTGTAATGTAACTTAGATGTTTTAAGAATTGTAATTGGTTGAATCTTCTTTGTTTTGATTGGATTTATATACTTAGTGATGATAATGTCATGTTTTGAACTGTTGATGTTTGTAAATAAACATGGCTCTCTTCCCAAAGACAAATCATGTTGCCTCGTCATTGACTTGTGTATTTGGGAAGGGGTGCGGCCTGGGATGCAGTCGGGCTCCGGGTCCAATTAAGAACTGACCATTAGTGGTATCGGTGGAAATGTGCACAGGTTGCCTGAGGTCCGCTGAAGATGAAACACTTCTCCAAGCAAAAGTTAGATTAGAAACTTCAGCGCGCAAAAGTGCTGACATTGCGAGTTCTCTGCGGTGGTGAATAGATCTAACCAAGGTTCTTCCAGTTCTCTGAAGAGGCCTGGATTGAGCCCCATCCATGTACTGCTAGGCATCGACAGCTGAGTTTGTCTGCTCTCATGTTCAGACAGCCCACCAGATACTGAACAACCAGGGAGATGCTCTGATGTCCAGCCATGTCCAGAGAAACTGGGCCTCTTGACACAGGATCCACAACCCCACTATGCCCTGTTTGATACAATACCACATGATGGTGGTGTCCATGAACAGCTGAACTAGCCTCCCCTTGATGGAAAGAAGAACAGCTTTCTGTGCCAGACTGATCACAGTCAACTCCAGCAATCTGATGTGGGGGTAAAACTCCATTGTAGATCTCTGATCTCCACCTCTCCCACATGGCAGCCCCAGCCCGGGAGTGACACATCTGTTACTACAGTCAGCTCTGGTTGGGAAAGGGAGAGGTGTCTGCCGCTGACCCAATCGTCGTCCATCAGCACCACTGCAGTTCTTTTACAGTTCTCTCTGGTATCTGGACCAGGTCAAAGAGATTCCCAAGATACTGTGCACAATGGGACTTCAGGCACCACTGCAGAGCCTGCATATGCCAATGAGCATGTGCTACCAGCAGGATGCAGGAGCCCATAGGACTCAGAAGACTAAGAGTCAGTCTCACTGTAATGCAGGAGAGAGACTGAAACATCGGAATCATAGCCCGAATATCCTGGACTCACATTTCTGGAGGATAGGCCAGAATCTGCACTGTGTCCTGAATGGCTCAGATGAAAGGGAGCAAGGTGTGATTTATTCACAATTAAAGTGAACCCCAGCAAGTGCAGGAGGTCCACCATAGTTTAGAGGTGGCAGACAACTGCTTGGGGGCAAGCCTCCCTTTAACAGCCAGTTGTTGAGGTAGGGGAAGACTGGAACCTGTGACCTCTGTAGGTGTGCTGCAACCACCACCATCACCTTGGTGAACACTAAATGGGTGCGGGTAAGCCCAAAAGGAAACACGGTAAACTGATTATGCTCAAGGCCCACTGTGAACCACAGATAGTGCCTGTAGGCTGGCAGGACAGAAATATGAAATAGGCATCCTGCAAGTCCAGCGCAACATCCCGTCTTTAGGGGTTAGGGCACACAGGACCTGAGCTAATGCAAACATCCTGAATTTCTTCTTTTTCAGGAAGAAATTGAAAAGGCACAGGTCCAAAATGGGGTGGAGGCTTACGTCCTTCTTGGGCACCATAAAGTAGCTTGAAGTTACCAAAAGAGTCTGTACTTCCTGAAATACAGGGAGAAGTGGTCCTCTGTCAGCTGATCTGAAGATGGTGGCATGTGTGTAGGGGTTTCTAGAAAAGGGATGGAGTAACCCAGCTGAACCATCTGAAGTACCCACTTCTACGACTGCCAGTGGAGCAGGTGATGGCGGATCCTGCCACCAACTGGTGGCTCATGATGGTAAACTAAAGTGGTTTGGGGTCTGCTACTGCTTGGGGGATGATTGACTGGGTTGACCTTTGGCTGGTTGTCCCACAAAGCTTGCAGGAATCGCGTCTGCAACCACAAAAAGAGTGGGGAGTCGGATGGCTCTGGTGGCTGGGTGGGAATTGATTTGATTGGTACCTCATACCATAGCTATGGAAGGGGAGACCTAAAGACCTGGCAGTGAAATCCACTGCTGAATCTGTCTTGTCTTCTAAGAGACAGGTGCAACCGAAGTGCATGGCTTAAGGGATGCCAAAACATCCCTAAAAAAGCCAGTTGATCTCAACCACACATGGCATGTGAGTGCCATTGACGATGCAATTGCTCTGCCCAGTGAGTCTGTCATATCCAGTCAACAGCAGATGGTAAACTTTGCTGCATCTCTGTAATTTGCAATAGTCGTGATCTGTGACAGTATGGCTCGTGCCTTTTCAGCGACCAAGGCCATCACTTGCACAGCTGAATCCCAAACCTTGTGGGTGTTTCAGCCCAAAAGGCACGCAGTGTTCACCAACCAAGGTGCAAGGCGGGCAGAACATCCTTTTGCCAAAGATGTCCAGCCTCTTCGCCTATGGGGCAGTGTGGTAGTGAATGACCAGGGTTGACTTTGGAAGTGGAGGTCTGAACAACTAGACTCTCGAGGGCGGGGTGCTGGGTGAGGAAAGCTGGGTCCCCAGGAGTGGGGTGATGGGTGAGGGCTCACTTTGGTATTTTACCTTGGCATAGCAGTGGAGTGTTTGAAATTGAATTATTATATTTGGCGGACTTTCCGGCTCCACAGGAACAGATGGCTCTGTATTTTGAGCACCCATCATAAATTTTGGGGCTGGAGATATCTTCATTAACTAGTGATTGAACACTGATAGTGTGTGCGCCATTCTCCCAGCCACCTATTTCTTTTTTTTCTTACTGTGCAGGACTAGGCCCAGGCCCCGAGCATGACATCAGTAAGGGCTTCGTTAAAAGGGAGAAGGGGTTCTGAAGGGGGTGACTTCCAGTTGAAACATCTCTGTTGAGACATTCATCTTGACTGCCACCGAGGGTAGCTGACGGTTCAAGACCTCAGCTGCGCTCCCCACCACCATAGAGAAGGAGGCTCCCTTCCTCTGTAGCCACACTAGGAGGACAGACCAGGGCAGTGTCTGGTGAGGTGATGAGACTACTTGAATCCGCCAGTTCATGATACCAGCTGTCATCGGACTCCTCAAGGGGATGGTAGCTAGAAGGATCCTCAAATCCTTCGCAATCATAATCCTCTCCAGGCCTGTCAAAAGAGGAGATATTGAATTCCTCATAAGGAGACGTAAGTCTGGCTCCTTATCGAAGTCGGGTATTGGGATGCAGTCAACACTGCTGTGGGGTGTTTCGGTGGGAACATTGTTGCAGGAATGGGCCCGGGGAAGGTTGTGGTCTTATGATCGGAGCTGTTCTGGATCCAGCGGGTCCAACTGGTGCAGAGGGTGGACCTGCCAGCACAAATCCAGTGGGGGCACCCACCGAATCCCTTGAACCCAAAGGTCTGAAGTCAGCCGGCCAAAATGTGCTGAATGGCCTCATAACACTCACAAAGTTGGGCGGGTGCCACTTTGGCTCCAGGAAACTCAGGAAGGCGTGGACACAGAGACTGGCTCCGCATGGGAGCGTGACCTAGAGTGACATTGTTCCCATGCCTTATTCGAAGATTTAAAGTGGTGTGGTGAAGCTGAAGACCACTTCAACTTCTTCAATTTCTTACCTTATTTGTGGGACTGACCAGATGACTTCAATAATGATGACAAGCACCTGGAGCGACTTTGCGAAAGGCCGGGACCTTCCTTGTGACTCGGAACGTCATGGAGTCGACCAGGATGGGTGGCGAGGAGCTTCAAGAAGCAGTCCCTCAGTGCCTTGGAATTCATGGCACTGCAGTCCTCACAAGTCTTGGAGTCATGGTCCAGCTGTGGCAAACACCTCAGACGCTCAGATGGGGGGGTTGTCACAGACATCTGTCTGTGACAAGATCCACAGGGCTTAAACCCCACTGATTTCTTAGGGGACATCCCTACAAACTGGGAGGCAAGTTTCTTAAAAACAGAATTTAAACAAAATGTCAACAAAAGTAATTTAAAAATGAAAGAAGGAAGCTCTCTTCAGATCTGAGCTGACTAGCGCGGAAAGAAAAGAACTGTAGTCAGTGTGCTGGAGTGGTGCCTATTAAGTCCCCCTTATGTCACTTCTGGCGCAGATTATGCAACAAGGCCGAGCCAAACAACCAGTGTGCAGAGGTACCGCTCAAAATGTTTCTGGATCCAGTCTGACCCATGAGGATTATCCTAAGGTAAGGAAGTCTATCAGATAGCCACTTTATTCACCAAGCCAAACTCCAACCAACCGGAAGGCCACCCTTGAGAACGCCAATCTTGGCCCAAGATGACTCCAAAGCCTGTACTTCCAGCATCGTCAATGTACAGGCCTAACTCCTGGCTGGATTTAGGTGGGGCGGACAAGACCACTGATTCATTGAATTCTTCTAAACAAATGCTATCTATATTCTCAAATCCTGCTTTACCTCTACTGACAACCTTGTTCTGTGATTTTATAGCTTAAGTCTGGACACCGCCTTCGTGAAAGATCTGGAAAAGGGATGGTCCATGAGTATAGTGCACAGTGCAAAGTTAAACTTTCCCACTAACACATGGAGCTGATATTATTTTCCTTGCATCAAACACACTCTCTACGAGGTCCTAACCCAGTTGCACAGAACCATCTTCTAGAGCAGGTGTCCAGGGGTCTATAAAGGGTGCTCTGGCAGGGTTAAGAGATCTTTCTTGAATATGGGCCACTTCTTGGTAGGGAAGCTCATAACAGCGTAAATACACAAAAATGGGAACTGTTGGGTTTCCCAACAACAGCGTGATCTGTGGAAATGTGTGACGGGATGGTAAGCACTAAGCTAAAGTCACTTCAACTGGTATTATTTTATAGGACCCAGAGACCCCCAGTCCAAAACCTGTACCTCCTCCAACTCATCCGCATCAATGACAAGATATCATTCTACAATGAGTGCACAGGTGATATTTATTCCTAGAACACGTTATAAACATAACACTCTTAAAAACATATAGAAGCTATAAATGTTTCACAACAATTACAAAAAATAATAAATTACGGTCTTGTTTTTAATAATTAACAAAGTACACATATCTGAAATGAAAGTCTGAATAAAGATGATTTATATGTACATTTTATTTACATTGAGGCATCCCCAGGAAAGGGCTCAACACTCAGGCCTGGAATTCCCGAGGCTCGACATCTGTATCTGAGAGGAGTGGTCCCAACTCTCTGTACCATGGACAGCTGCCACGGTCAAGCCGTCCAAAACCAGACTGGCAATGGGGGAGCAAATGATGTGAGATCAGGGACGGAAGCCCCATGCCCTACACTAGTTAACTATGAGCCTATACCCCCAACCAGGTGTGAATGTCCTTGCAGAATAAGGATTGCTGTCTGTCACCTCAATGCTGTCCTAAAAACTAATCAATGGTGAGAAAATAAAAAAAAACATTTATTGTTGCTTGCTGCGATCCTGCTACATAGACAACCAGGGTAATGAGGTTTTTCACCCTCCCCACTAACAAACAGGGATTTTGCAAATGCCCTAATGCTCTCTAATCAGTCCCTAAATCGAATGAATGTACCCCATCACAATGAAACATGTGTTCCCCTCATATTAATTTATGGAGAATATGTCTCAAATGACTAGCCCAAATCACAGCTTGGCCCTTTCAGCATTAAGCTGCATAACCAACACATTAATGTCCATAGACCTAATACCGGTGCCCCAGATTTGTCTAGGTTTTATGTGGGACCACGCTATGCAACTGTCTGGAAAAGACCAATCTAACCAAGCAAATTCCATCACATCTTTTCATGCCAGTTATCCCAGGTTCTTCCCACTCAGATGCATGACAGTAAGGTCTGAGGATTGGAGTTCAATGCAGTTCTTTGTTTGTTAGAAACTGGATTACTATTTGGTGTGGGTGATTATCCACCACAAGCAATAATCACAACCCTTTTCAGGGTGAACCCTCAAAGTCACTGAATTGACACCCCTTGGTAGCTAAGGGCCTGATTTAAATTTGGCGGGCGGGTTACCCCGTCACAACGGTGACGGATATCCTGTCTACCAAAATCAAAATCCCATAGGCTATAATAAGATTTAGATTTCGGCAGACGGGATATCCATCACCGTTGTGATGGAGTAACCCGTCCGCCAAGTTGTACATCAGGCTCTAAGTCACATAGCAGACAGACTTAACTTAGGTCACTGTGTAAATGGGGTACCAGAATAGTAATAAAGTTTAAAAGAAAAACATTGAAAAATCCCAAACCATAGTAGAAAAATAGAGTAAAATGTAATAAACAAACTTTCTCCAGGAGATATGATTTTTTAAAATTTTACGTAAGAATAGTGCCAAGAAGCATAAAGTGGCACTGATAGTCAATAATCATGATAGACCTGGACCAAGGCACAATTTGATGCTGACCGCAATGACACGTGGGTCAGATACACTAACCAGGTGCGCCCTGGTCAAAGATTTTACCTTCTGACTTTAGTCCTTTGAGTTCCACTTCACCACAGGAGTACACTTCTAAAGCTCCCAGGACCTCAAGGGAAACACTAAAGGGACTTACAAGATGTCAGTCAGAGGCCAGCAGCAGAGTCCAGTCCAAGCCAAGTTGCCACTGATCAGCTGTGCAGTTGAAGGAAAGGCCTCTTGTAGCTTATTGTGTCCCAGTAGCTTGAACTGGAGGTCAGGCTTCTGACCTTGGAGTCAATGTCTTTGTCCTGGGTACAAAAGAAAGCAGGTCCAGTCCTTCAGGGCTCTTTCCAGGGTGCAGAGAGCTGGTTTGGTCCTCTTTGGACCTCTCCTCTTAGATCCAGGTATGTTTTGGGTGCCCGAAGATGACACATTTGAGATGACACCTTTATGCTGGTCATGAGCCAGTGAGTGGTAATGACTCCTGGGCATGCCCTAATCAATGGGAAAATGCTCCCAGTGCCCACCCTACCTACATTAGGCATTTTCCAAATGACAAAAGTCATCAACTATACTCAACTTGAGCTCTGAGGTTCTGGGGGTGTGTGAATGGAGTGTGCTATGGTAATCCTAGTGTCTTCACACGTTTAACATTAAAATTCAGTTTGGCACAGTGAGTGAACCACAATTAGGCCATTGACAGAGACAAAGCAGGTTTTTCCACCAATCAGACAGTGTAAACACAAGAATTGTTTTGGCATCCTGTTTTGCTTCCTTTCAAATACGTCTCAGTGTTATATGTAAAGCCCAGAGACAGAAGTCTAGTGGGGAAAAAAGAGGTCCTCTCAGCAACTAGACAAAGACAATAGATACACAAGAATTATCTTGGCATACTATTCTCAACCTTTCAAGTGCTCTCTAAAATGTTATATATTAACCCAGAAGACCTGTCAAGCAGGCTTTGACACGCACATTTCAAAAAGGATACCAACAGCCCCCACCATTTATATTCTAGGAGGTTCAGTGAAGTCATCGCGACCCATTGAGGCCAGGTCAGCCTTTAGTAGTTCCTGGGAGGCATTTCACACCCTTTTCACACCTATTCATATGCTAATTACTAGCTAGCAAAAGTGGAAAAGCAAATGCAAATTTAGCCTTCAGAAAGTTCAGACATGAAAAAGGTAACCTTCTAAAAGTTACTTTTCCTTAATATTGCTCAAAAACTTAACTTCACATTTGAATTATATTTTCAATTACTATTTAAAATAGTTGCTTAATCATTGTTCCAGTTAGTGCAGTTCCTGAGATACAGTATAAGGATTTTAATCTGAACTCTAGTCTTTTACATAAGACAGATAGGGCTGCCACAGTGAAAAATTGCTTTTGGGTGCTAGTTATTGACTGAGAAGTTAACACTAAGGCCCATATTAATATTTTTTAGCGCCGCTTTTTGACCCAAAAGCAGCGCAAACTTACAAAATACAACGCTGCTTTTGCGTCAAAAAGCGGCACAAATGCAGCGCTAAAAGTATAAATATGGGCCTAAATTTCTACAGTTCCTACTTTTAAATACCATGCACTCTGCCCAGTGGACTACAGGGCCTACTTAGTGGTGGCATATTAATATTTATAAGGGATGTTTGGACCTTTCAAAATGGTTTATTTTGACAGGTCGAATTGCAGTTTTTTACACCACGACGGTTAGGCTACACTGGTAGGCCTGAAGCTATATTTCCAACTGCCTCTGTAGTGGATGGAACAAGGGGTGCTGCAGTCAACTAGTGGCATTTAACTAACAGGCCTTTGGTACATTTTGTTCCATATACTAATGGCTTATCAGTAAGTTTGATATACCAGTTAGGAATATGGCAATTCAAATTTTTTTAGAGGGGAAGCAAAGGCACTTTACCCTTGGTTAGCAGGGATAAAGTGCACATAATTCTAAAGTCATAAAAAACGTAGGGTCCAGCAAAAGGTGACGAATCTAGGGTAAGCATGCAGGAAAAGTGGATTTCCTACAGTTTCCTCAACCTTCTCTTGCAGCTGTGAGATTATACTCCACTCCATACAATCTGAAGACTTTCCTGAAAACCACAGGCTTAGGCCTATTGAGCTGTTGCAAGGGATACGTCGAATGAAAGATCAACACTTGACCCATAAGACCTTAGAAGCCATTACCAATAAAAAAGACTAAAGAGAACATGAGATAATCCTTGGAGAAGGTAAAAACACTTTGCCAGCTATAAAGCTTGAAATATGAGGGTGAACAACGCCCTATGTGCCTAACTTCCTACTGTGTAAGACCTGCTTCTGTTGCAAGAGCTACAGCTCTATTCTAAATAAGTGCAAAGAGAAATTGGTTTTAGTAACCCCGGTCACCCTATAAGATGTAGCCAACAATGCTGCGAACAGTTGTACGAAAGGCACTGACTGCTGAAGTGAATAATAAGCTCTGAAAAATCCGAATTGGGACTCAGTTCCAAGTAAACCCCCTTATGCGCCAGGAGGGCAAATTGTACTTGAAGAGGAGCATGTTATGTAATGATGCTTCCCTTAAAAATCTAGCCTATGCTGAACTTCTTAGTGTGAAGACCAGCTCAACATGATAAATGTTAATGTCTTACCATTGCAGACCATCAGCATGATCCTGCTTAGATTATCCCACCAATTTACCAAAGATGAAGGCACCATAAAAAGCAAGTACGAATGCTGGTACGAACATTGCCTCCTCATATGGCGAGCTGTATATCTTGTGTGAATTGGCTAGAAATGTAACACGTTTCTGTGTGTCAACTGGTGTCCTAGTATCATTAGGGGAAGCAGCTAACCTGCCCTAACCTGCTAATGATTTTGTTACCCAAAAGATGTTGCCCACGTCTCATGTTGTCAGATACCTAGAGTTGATTTGCGCAGGAGCAGAAGGTTGGTCCTCTATCCCAACCCAGACTACTCGTAACAAAACTAATCTCAGTATTGAGCACCCTGGAAGAGGAAAGGGGAATGGGATTTAGAGAGACTGCCTCAGAGATGATGCTTCATCAAGGTGCGGACTGCCACCTCACTGTTGGTTTAACTGGTAAACGGCACCTGAAAAATTATTGTCACAATTAATAGGGACACACTATTATATACTAATAATTAACTTAACAATTAATCGTTTCTAACCAGCAATGCTATTATCACTCACCCTGAGCTCTCTGGGAAATGTGCCTCTCTGTCTGTTTGTCTTACTGTTGTTATTGAAAAGGAAATACGTTTCTTAGAAAATAAACTCTCTCAGTTCAATAGAAGAATTGTCCGCTTCTCAACTGAGAAATTTCTGAGTCTTTTTTCCTCTGAGTACTTTTCTTTCCTTTGCTCAAGAATGTTGCTATATATATATATATATATATATACTTTTTTATTATCATGAATTTAGGCAAAGAGGAATGACCTTTTAGTTAACTGTCTCTTATTAGCTTCTTCGTAATGTAAATAAGCGTAAATATTGTCTGTATGTTTTTTCTTGCGTTTAGTTGGTTATATCAAGCATGCTATATTATTTGAGTTGTTAATATATTTATATTCTCTAAATGCTCTTTGAATTGTCGTATAAATTCTTACCACAGAATTTTCATGAACCTTCAATAAAAGTTTGTTTTCAGAATTTGCTTTCTGCTTACTGGGTTTTCGTTCGCTGTGACGCTTGTGTTTTCTTTCTTTGTCAAGATACTTGCGAAGACAAATTTTCCTCACAGAATGTTTCTTCACAGACGCGCTCTCTCTCTGATTGCCTGACTCCTGTCAAATCGCAGTTGAAGTGCGAAGCTCTCAAACTTCTTGCGCGTATCCTAGCAACTAGACTAATGCAACCACTAGAGCAGCAACTTCACTGTCTGCCTAAACGGCGGACATCTTGGATTCCTGTTCTCGACCTCCTTTCTGTAAAAGGTACAACACGACTTGGCAGATCTTCCTCCAGCCTGGACGACGCTTTCTCCACTGAGGATACTTCTTTACCTTCATTCTGATTACTTTCCTGGCACCTTTCGTAGTTATGGCATGACAGGTTTGAAGGGTCTTGACAGTACTCCCCCTCAAGGAAGAGTTGTCCAATTTTGGTTTGTTTGAATAGGTCCTGTGGAAACAATTTATTAACCTTGAAGCATGTAGGTAATTGTGAGGCTCCCAAGATTGCTCTTCTGGACCATAACCTTTCCAATCAACTAGGTAGTATAATTGGCCTCTTCGTATCTTATAATCTAAGATCTGTTTGACCTCGTACTCTTCTGCGGAGCTGATTTGAACTGGACTGGGAGGGGTTTTTAAACGTAAATTTGGAGGACTGTTCTGTAGCAATGAAACATAAAAAACTGGATGTATCTTTAAATAAGTTGGTAATTGCAATTTAACTGCTACTGGGTTGATCATTCTGTTTACTTTAAATGGACCTATGAAACATGGCTGAAATTGTTGATTTCCTTTGAGATGTAAATGTCGTGTGAATAACCAAACTCTGTCCCCCCTTTTATAAACTGGGCCTTCTCTTATCTGCTTGAGCCTTTATATGATTCTTTTGCTTGAATGATGTTTTTTCTAGCACTAGCTAAGGTGGTCTGTAATCTCTTTATCATCTCTTCTACTGCAGGCACTGTGTCCTCATCTTTACCTAAGATTACATTACGATGTCTACCTTGATTGAGGTAAAAGGGAGTGAATCCTGTAGTTGAATGCACAGCATTATTATACGCAAACTCAGCTGCCCAAACCAACTCTGGCCATTCTTTTTCTTGGTCAAATAGATAGAGTCTTAAATATTGCTCTAATTCTTGATTCACTCTCTCTGTTTGTCCATCAGTTTCAGGATGATAACTGGTAGAGAAACGGGACTCTATTTATAGTCGCTTAGTAAATGCCTTTTAAAAAATTAGAATTTTTGGAATTCCATAAGCACATACCACATGTTGCGTAAACAACTGAGCAACCTGTGGGGCTCAGGGAATTCCTTTTAAAGGAATGAAATGTGCCATTTTAGTGAAAGTGTCCACAAAAACTAAGATGGTATTAAACCCTTGACTACTGGGGAGATCTACTATGAAGTCCATCGTAACAGTATGCCAAGGGTGAGGTGCTGTGGGTTGTGGAGCGGCTCTATTGGATTTTCCTCTTAGACATTTCTCACAAGTTGACACATAGGGCCTGATTCTAACTTTGGAGGACGGTGTTAAACCGTCCCAAAAGTGGCGGATATACCACCTACCGTATTACGAGTCCATTATATCCTATGGAACTCGTAATACGGTAGGTGGTATATCCGCCACTTTTGGGACGGTTTAACACCGTCCTCCAAAGTTAGAATCAGGCCCATATTGTCTTATCTGAGTTTTCATCTGTGGCCACCAAAAAGTACGCTGTACCATATGTTGAGTCTTTCGTATTCCTTTATGTCCAGCCAACTGATCATCATGACAGGCCTGAAGAATCTTTTCTTGCAATTCTGGAGTTGGTATAGACAATGCACCTTTGTGATATGGTAAACCATTCTTAATCTCCCTTTCTGGGGATTCATGAGACCATTTCTGCATTTTTTCAGGATCTAAACTTTCTTGAATTTATTTGGTTAAATCTGTATAATGAGTAGTTAATAAGAACTTCTCCTGTGGTATGATCAGACTTTCTTTTGAGAGTTCTTTAGATGCATTCATATCAATTCGAGACAAATCGTTGGCCTTGCCATTGGCTTTTCCAGGCCGATAGGTGACGACAAAATCAAAGTCTGCAAAATAAAGAGACCAGCGCAATTGTCTTGCTGTTAAGGTGCGGGTTGACTTTAAAAACTGCAGATTTTGGTGGTCAATGTAAACAGTAACTTTATGTTTAGCTCCTAAAATATAGGCCCTCATTCTGACCCTGGCGGTCGGCGGAGAGACGGCGGTCGGACCGCGAACAGACCGGCGGTATTAAAAATGGCATTCTGACCGCGGCGGTCCCCGCCGCGACCGACCGCCACTTCTCCACTCCGACCGCCACGGCGGTCATGACCGCGGGGCTGGAGTTTGCGCACTCCGGCCCGGCGGTCGTCCCAAGACCGCCAAGGGTATTATGACCCTGCCTACCGCCGCGGTTTCTTGCGGGCGGGAACCGCCGTGCGAACCATGGCGGTAAGCACTATCGGGGCCAGGGAATTCCTTCCCTGGCACTGATAGGGGTCTCCCCCACCCCCCACTACCCACCCGAGTCCTCCCCCCACACCCTCCACCCCCCTGCCACCCCCCAGAGGTGGTACGAACCCCCTCCCCACCCCCACCCCGACATGCACATACATGCACCCCGACATGCACACACCCCCAACATGCACATATACACACCCCCTACACCCACATACACAACGGGGACACATACCCTCACACATACATACAGACATGCGCACCTGCCGAACAGCACACATTACCCATAGACACAGCAGCACCCCCCGCCCGCATACACGCACTCACACACCCCCTCTACACACTCACACCCCCATGCACGCCCACATCACACAACACCCCCCCACCCCCTCCCCTCACGGACGGTCAACTTACCTTGTGCGTTGGTCCTCCGGGAGGCGACGGGAGCCATGGGGAGGTGACCGCCAACAGAAGACCGCCACACAGAAATGTGGGTCGTAATTCTGTGGGCGGTGTTCTGCTGGCGTGGCGGTGGAGGTTGACCAGTCTCCACTTTCCCGCCGACCGCCAGTGTGGCTGCTGGCGGTTTTCCGGTGGAACGCTCCCAATGGTCAGAATGCGCACAGCGGCATACCGCCGCGGTCGGCGGTCTTCACCGCGGCGGTAACTCGGCGGTCTTGCGAAAAGACCGCCAAGGTCAGAATGAGGGCCATAATGTCTCCACTCTCAAAAGGTCTCTTTGACTGCCAAAAGTTCTTTATCAGCAATTGAATAGTTCATTTCAGGTGGAGTCAATTTTCGAGAGAAAAAAGCCATTGGATGCAATTGACTAGTACTTGTATGACGCTGAGACAGAATCCTCCGACAGCGACATCTGAAGCATCTGCTTCTACATAGTAAGGTTCATCTGGATTGGGGTGTAATAATATAGGAGCTGTAGTGAAGGTGTTCTTCAAAAAGTTAAAAGCGTTTTCTGCTTCTTTTGTCCACTCAAACTTCACCCCTTTTTTCAACAAACGAGTGATGGGAGTGATAGTTTTAGAAAAACTGGATATGAATCTTCGATAAAAATTGGCAAATCCCAAGAAACTCTGAATTTCTTTGACATTACTGGGAGAAGGCCAATTTTGAACAGTCAATATCTTAGCAGAGTCCATGCTCACTCCTTCAGGCGACAAAATGAATCCAAGGAACTTGACTTGTTCCCATGGAATGCACATTTTTCCAGTTTTAAATAAAGATGATGCTCCAGCAAACTTGTGAGAATGGAACGAACATGTGAAACATGTTCTTGCAAACTGTTGGAAAAAATGAGAATATCATCTATATATACCACAGCGAATCTATCAAGATATTCTTGTAAAATATCATTGACAAAATGCTGAAAAGCTGCAGGAGCGTTGCATAATCCATATGGCATCACTTGATATTCGAATAATCCATATGGAGTTCGGAAGGCGGTTTTCCACTCATCTCCAGTTGCCACTCTTATCAAATGGTATGCTCCTCGCAGTTCTAATTTGGCGTAAATTTTAGCATTCTTTACTTGATCTAGAAGAACTGACACCAAAGGCAACAGGTATAGATTCTTGATAGTCACCTGATTGAGAGCTTGATAATCTATACAATTTCTGAGTCCTCCATCCTTCTTGGAAATGAAAAACAACAGAGAGGAAACTGGAGACTGAGATGGGCGAATAAAACCTTTAGCAAGATATTGATCCAAATATTCCTTCAAATGTTGGTTCTCCGCTTCAGTCAAAGCATAAATGCGACTACACGGCAATGTTGCTCCAGGCCCCAATTCTATCTTGCAGTCATATGGTCTGCGGTGGTAATTTCTCTGCTTCCCTCTTGTCAAAAACTGTAGCTAAATCTTCATATTCCTTGGGGATTTCCATTGTTTCATTGGCGCAAATCATTGGGGAATGCGATATAAAACAGGTCGCTTGAGACTCTGTGAAAGCTCGTTCTTCCCCTTTAAAGCAATTCTCTATGCAATAGGAGGAACTCATTGTTACTGATGTTTTGCTCCAATCAATTTGAGGATTGTGCTCAGTGACCCAAGGCAGACCTACAATTAATTGAAATTGTGGGGCATCTGTTAAATTGAAAACAATTTGTTCCTGATGCCCTCCGAAGCCTCGTAACTGAATCGGTTCGGTCTCATGAGTAATTGGTCCTGAAGAGAGACTGGTACCATCAACTGATCTTACAACTTCCAAAGCTGATTTTTTGACAAATCGAATTCCCATCGTTTGAGCGTATTTGATGTCACAATAATCGCCAGTAGCTCTGGAATCAGTCATAACTGATATTCCTTGAATTTCTTTCTCAGAAGCCTTGACCGAAACAGTTTGTATCAAATGTGGTGCTGCTGACTGTAAAGTATTTGCCAGTCGCTGCTCTGCAGGAGTTGTCTTAGATTCCTCTTTCATCAGGGCAACTCCCCCTACTGATGAAGCTGTTCTTTTCCCAACAACCCAATTTTTGGCGTCTTGGGGCATTCTTTAACAAAATGTCCAGATGGACCACAGTATAAGCACAGTTGATTCTTTCTTTGTTTCTCCTTTTCTTCCTTAAACAACGGACCTCAAATGGAACTAATTTGCATTGGTTCTTCCACTGTTATCCCTTCTCCTATTCTTATATGATCACTTTTTACTCGATTAAATTTTGGCAGAAGGGGACGATATTCTCTTCTTCTTTCTGCTCTTCGTTCCGTTAGTCGATGGTCAATTTGTATCTCCAGATCAATTCATTCTGAAAACTCAGTAGGTCTATTTGGAACTTGCACCAATGCATCTTTTAACTAATCCTTCAACCCGCAATAGAATATGGCAGCTCTCTTTGCCTCTGGCCGATTGGTTTCCACTATGAGTATATTAAAATGGGCCGAATGAGCTACTAAATCTTTATTGCCTTGCTTAATTTCCAACAGCTCATTGTCTGTGGCCTGGGCTGCAGTTCGGCGATCAAATATTCTTAAAAATTCTTCGTTAAAGTTTTGAAAGTTATACAGAACTGGGTCATTTCCAGAAACAATTGGCATGGACCATGCTGCTGCGTCACCAGTCAGATAAGACAATATAAATGCCACCTTGGATTGGTCTTCAGAAAAAATGATGTGTCGATAAAGAAAATGCAATGAACATTGGGTTAAAAAAAATTGCGCTTTATTTGGATCTCCACCAAAACGCTCTGGTTGAGCTATAGGAATTATAGGGGAAACAGCATGAATTACTTGGGTAGATATGCCTGGGGACATGGAGTGGCCAGGGTCTCTGAAAATGCTGAGCTACTAGACTTGGAAGTGTTTCCTAACTCATTTATTCGCTGTATTATTTGGACTGTTTCTTCTATGGTATTATTTAATTGTTTTTGCAGCCCTTCTAATATGGTGGCTAATGCTTTTAAATCTATTACTTCTGCCATTCTGCACAGGAGGTAATCTGATTTCCCCGTAAATTAGAGAAGGCACTTCAATCTGTCAGATACCTGGAGTTGATTTCCTCAGGAGCAGAAGATTGGTCCTCTATCCCAACCCAGACTACTCACAACGAAATTAATCTCTGTATTGAGCACCCTGGAAGGGGAAAGGGGAATGGGATTCAGAGAGACTGCCTCAGAGATGATGCTTCATCAAGGTGCGGACTGCCACCTCACTGTTGGTTTAACTGGTAAACGGCACCTGAAAAATTATTGTCACAATTAACAGGGACACATTATTATATACTAATTAACTTAATAATTAATTGTTTCTAACCAGCAATGCTATAATCACTCACCCTGAGCTCTCTGGGAAATTTGCCTCTCTCTCAGTTTGTCTTACTGTTGTTATTGAAATGGAAATAAGTTTCTTAGAAAATAAACTCTCTCAGTTCAATAGAATTGTCCGCTACTTAACTGAGAAATTTCTGAGTCTTTTTTCCTCTGCGTCCTTTTCTTTTCCTTTGCTAAGAATGTTGTTATATATATATATATATATATATATATAGTTATTTATTATTTTGAATTCAGGCGAAGAGGAATGACCTTTTAGTTAACTGTCTCTTATTAGCTTCTTCGTAATGTAAATAAGCGTAAATATTGTCTGTGTAGCTTTTCATGTGTTTAGTTGGTTATATCAAGCATGCTATATTATTTGAGTCGTTAATATATTTATATTCTCTAAATGCTCTTTGAATTGTCGTTTATTTTCTTACCACAGAATTTTCATGAACCTTCAATAAAAGTTTGCTTTCAGAATTTGCTTTCTGCTTCCTGGGTTTTCGTTCGCTGTGATGCTTGTGTTTTCTTTCTTTATCAAGATGTTTGCGAAGACAAATTGTCTTCATAGAATGTTTCTTCACAGATGCACTCTCTCTCTGAACACCTGACTCCTGTCAAATCGCAGTTGAAGTGCGAAGCTCTCAAGCTTTGCGCCCGTATCCTAGCAACTAGACTAATGCAACACTAGAGCAGCAACTTCGTTGTCTGCCTAAACGGCAGACATCTTGGATTCCTGTTCTCGACTTCCTTTCTGTAAAAGTTGCAACACGACTTGGCAGATCTTCCTCCAGCCTGGACGACGCTGTCTCCACTAAGGATACTTCTTCATCTGCATTCTGATTACTTTCCTGGCACCTTTCGTAGTTATGGCATGACAGGTTTAAAGGGTCTTGACACATGCCCCTGAGAATATTACAAAAAAAATCCGATGTCTGATTCCTGCACTCTGGCATAGGGCACTGGCTTGCCCAGCTCACGCACCAATTCTGAAAAGACGCTAAATGAAGCAGGATGGGACACCAATCCTCCACAGATCTTATGATCTGTCATCTACGCTACTGCATGTAAGTGGAACCTTAAAAAATCCTGTAGCTTGGAACGAGACAATCTATCAGCTGCATTACTGTGAATTCCAGGAACATGTTTGGCTTTAATCACTTTAAGTTTCAAGCAAAGAAGGACCAAGTGTTTCATCGGTCTCAAAACCAGCATGCAAGATAACGGCACCAACCACTGACATGTTGTCAGACTAAAAGATGACACTCTTGTTGCTGATGACGTTTGACCACATTGTTACTGCCACAATAATGGGAAACAATTCTAAGAAAGCAATGTTTTTTGTCACTCCTGACTTGTGCGAAGACAGTACCTCCACCACCACACGATGGGTTAGCTAAGACTGGCCCGAAAGCAATACGGCCTGCCATATCATTTACAGACCCAGCATCTGGTTAAAGATGGGAGGAGGCCAGACTACTGTACTGTTGAAATGTGCCAAGAAACTGCACCAGACTCTTAAGTCCTCATTGTTTCTGACGACAACTGTGTGCGATGATGCTTCTGGGTGAGGCTAGCCACTGACCTAGTAGTAGACCTGAGTAATAATCGGGCCATTAGGATAATCCAAAGGGGAATATTCTACTGAACTACCAGTACTTGAAACTGGTATAGAGTCACTTTTGTATGTGACAATACTGTATCAATTGACTGATTGAAAGCAGTGAATTTCTCCAGCAGGTGGCGACACTAACCGGCTACGGAGTCAATCTGAATCCCCAGGCAAGTAATGCAGGTGGATGGGCCACCTGTCTTTTTGGACTTTAGGGGAACCCACAAATCCTGCATCAAGGCCACACAAGCTCCCAAGGCATGCCTGCATTCAGCAGAAGTAGGCAACACCATAAAGAGAAAGTGATCCGAGAGGACTTTCTATTTATGGAACCAAGGTGTTCCACTCCAGGTACAACTTGAACTGTTTGAAATAGATGCAGGACACAGCACAAGCCATTGGCATGCATATGCCATAATTATACATGTTCCTGTGTTGAAATTCCAGAAGACAATCTTCTGGGTGTGTGGACTGTGTAGGAGCATCCTGAAGACTGACTCAATGTCAGTCTTGGCAAGTAATGCTCCTGATCTCAACTTCCTCAATCTTGCCAGTGCATGGTCAACAAATGTATACCTAACTGAGCATACCTGCAGGTCTATGGCATCATTGACTGGGGACTCTTTTAGAGAAGAGAGGTTATGGATCAATTTGAACTGAAGGTGAAGCAAGGAAGGAGCCCACAACCCATCCTAAAGAGGTTGTGAACTTTCTTACTAACCACATTGGCATAAATATCAATTCATATTTGGCATTTACAGGGCTGGGATACCAAACCCCTGTAAGAAACAAAGGTACAAATCTAGTGCTGCTTTTTTGTTTGGGTATAAGTTAAGCCAAAACAGCTACTTATCTACTGGTACTGGTTTGAGTAACATGAGGATAGCTGAGCAATTTGCTAGACTCCGTGCCTTTTTCTCTAGACTTCATAATGCATTTGAATATGGGGTGTGAGGCCAGAAGGAACACATGTTTGAATTTGCAAGACCCGGCAGGGTGTCTATACAGTTTTCTATTGAAGGCCTCAGTGGATTCTTGAGATTGATTGACTCCAACCCTACATTCACCACAGTGTGGCCTCATCTGATGTCAGGATCTTCAAACTTCGCTCATCTGAACTCACAACCATAACCATGCAGTACCCCCATATTCATGATGAGCTTTGGGGGTCTTATTGGTATAAAATATCAATGACCATGCTATCTCAGACTTCTTATCTAATATTACTGTCATATAAACATTAAAACCAAACAACCAAATAACGATTTTCTTTTCAACCTTCGGCCTTTTGTCTTGAGCTGACCCTTTCCTTTATTCCTCTTTTGTCTCAAATTCCCTTCTCATAACAAAATTCCCCTTACAAATTTTCTCTTCCCTTTCTCTTCACCAAATAATTGCTAACCCCAGATATCTTGCATTTTACCACAGTTGAAAGATGCAGTCTTGCTGAACAGAACTACAATCAATTGAAATAAGGCAATATACAGAAAACGACCTGCACAAAACATGATAACTCACAATCTTGCACAAATTGCACAAAATTACAATGAATCAAGGTTATGATTAACTAGAGGCTCTGCAGCTCCCTCCCCCCAACCACCCTACCAAGCTCCATCAAGGTATATCAGGATGCAAATCTAATTCTTTTTCCAGTGCAGCTGCCCTTTCTGTTCAGTGCAAAGTGCTCCAAGAACAACGGCACCAAATGAGCTCTCGGGCACCCTACATTTTGATTGGGGGGAAAAACAGGTGCTACAGGTTATGATGGGAATTTCAGTGAGGGGGCCTTGTAAATTGGCTCACGGGGAAATGGTAATGTAGTGGTCCACACTGGACCGACTCTGCGATTTTAGGGCGGTTAGCAGTCCTCCAGAATTGGAAACCTACTAAAATAATTGAGTAAACTCACAATGAGAACATATCCAACTTTACTTAGAAAGTTTTGTGAATTGGCCCCTATAAAATTCCAATGCTGAAGAGACATGAACCAGGGAGACCAACAAAAAAATGTAAACTTTTAGCTGGTCATGAGGGGGCATTGGTAAAGTGGTTACTGGTATAGTGTTGGCTAACCCCTCACTGCAGCACGGCATGGAGCTGAGGAGTGTGCAGTCCACTTGGGGAAGAGCCAGCACATCTCTGGAAATCACATTACAATGAAAAGCAGCTGAATGAAAGAGATGATGGGGAAAAATAAAAATGATGGAGGGGATCAGGTCCTCCAATAAAAGATTTCATAAAGAAAGCACAGTAGTAAGAAGAAGTTGTGGAAAAACAAACGGTTTTGATAACAACATTTTACTATAAGAAAGACATTCTGCCTGGTGAATGTAATTTACTAAAACCTAAAAATGGCAAAACAAGGTCCAATTTCGTGTTTCATCACCTAACAATGCAATACATTATAATAAAAGAGAAAAACAAAATATTGCATATATCAGTTCTGAATAGTTACTGACTTATCCACTTTGCGATCATAAAGGTTGTAAAATGCCAGAACATGCATCCACAGTTTATTAAGTAAAACGTCCAGGCACACGTAAAGTTGCTGTCTTCAGGAGGAACAACTTATAACCCAATAAGAGGCCACCTTTGGCACAATACAGTCACTAAGAAACACATTTCTAGTTAATAAAGTGAAAGACTAGCAGTCAGGAGTGGCTCGTGGGGCTTTGTCGAGGCAGGGAGTGCGGGGGCACTTGGAGGGGTCTGAGGGGCATGGGAGAGTAGTAATAAAAAAATAAAAATTTGCTTCCCTGCTTTGCTCCTGCGCCGCTCCTCTCATGTCACTGCTGCAGGCTCCCAGCCTGCCCTGCGCCAATCCTGATGCTGCTCAGAGCAGCATCAGGATTGGCTCCTCCCATGCAGTCTGGGAGCCTGTGCAGGTTCTCTCCAGCCCAGCAACCGTGTTGCTGGGCTGGAGAAAGCCTTGTGCGCATGTGTGTTTGGCCGGCTCGAGACGGCCGGCCAAACACACATGCGCTCTGAGGGGAGTGCACAGTGCACTCCCCTCTGCTTGTCTACACTAATGTCCCACCCCTTTTACACAGAAAGGATAATACACAGGGTTTATTATCCTTTCCTTGTAAAAAGGATTTGCAGCTGTTGCTGCTGGCGCAGGGGGTGATGCTCCTCCGCCAAACGGAGAAGCCGCACCTGCTAGTAGTGTAGAACATAGTAATACGATATGTCGTAACTCCAGAATGCATTTGACTACAATTATGGCATCTATGCAATAACCTAGCCAGCCACCATTCATTGGTCTTCAACTTCTAACTATACATCAATGGTACTATTTCTACTGAGTACCCCATTCAGACCTAGTTGAATTTGCAATGCAGTAAAATCGCTGCATGGTAAATTCAACTCCATCAACTTGAGACAAGGGGCTCCATAAGTCCGTTACTGGACCTTGCGTTTTCATCCTGGTAAATGTTACCTTTCAACTCTGAGTTTAACAGGCCGGAAAGGTGAATAATTTCGCAATTACTGTGTGTTTTCCCATACAAATTCTCCCGGTTTATACCAGGATGAAGCTGAATGGATAAAAGCCCAGAAAGTGTGGTTATTTTGTAAAATTGTAATTCCAAAGTAGATTTCAGGTCTACCCTGGCCAGGCGCGGCCCGTCTTTTAGGGCGGAGGGGCCACCCCCCCACCTTTTGCCCCTCATGAAGAGTGTCTTTCAGGCTGAACAAAGGTCGGCCTGACAGAAACTGTTCATTTTCAGCTCAGACAGCCAGGAGTGAGACATGCGCGATTTGCGCAGAATCCTGGCTGCCTGAGCTGAACTTTGCTGGGCTGAGGAGGTCACAGCTCCTATGGGTGTGACCTCCTCAGCTCAGCAAATGTGCCTCGAGGCCCTCCCCTGGGTGACGAGGAAAGCGTCACCCACTGACTTTTACATGGGCGCTTCAGGTTTAAGCCCTGAAGCGCCCAGTGCGAGAGTCAATCAGTGACACTTCGTCAAAGAGTGGGGTGGGTCAGCAGTCTCACTGACCCCATCCCACTCTGTAACGAGACTGGGACTACTGCCTTCCCTCATTGGCTGACCTAAGGTCGAGGGAAGGCAGCAGTCCCAACCCTCCTGGGACCTCGAGGCTGAAGGTAAGTATGTGTGTGTGTGTGTGATGTTTTAAAATGAATGTTTGGTGCGTGCAAGTTTGAATGTTATGAGTTTGTGCGTGCGTGTGTGAAAGAATGAGTGTGTGTGAACCTTTTAAAATGAATGTTTGTTGCGTGCATGCATGTTTAAATGTTATGAGTGTTAATGGATGTGCGTGGGTGCGTGTCTGTGTGTGAAAGAATGAGTGTGTGTGTGTGTGCTTCCCCCCCACCCCCCTCCCTCCTAAAGCTGCCGGCCTCCACTGACCCTGGGACTCTCAGTGAGACCTGAATGTGAGAATTTCTAATTTCAGGGTGCAGAACTATCTTGGAATTCTGAGATGTCCCCTTTGGAATGTAGAATCACTGAAGAAAACGATGTTATCGCACCTGTTTCTGCAGGTAATGCACACATTTTGGACCTTTTCTCCACAGTCATTTTTCACAAGGTTTGATCTGGTAAATATATTTCCGGAGTCAATGTAATTCTGAAAGCTGTAATACCATAATTGAGATTCCTGAATTACTCGGAATTCCCATTTGGGCAGGAAGTCAAGATTCTGCCAAATTGGGAATGTCGAGTAATTTACAGTGAGGCCGCCAGTATTTAATCATAATCTATGACGTTATGACTTGTATTTGACACAATGTTGATTTCCCTCATACATCTATCCTGCATCATCGCATCTTGTGTCGCTATGTATAACAAATTAAATACATGAACAGATCTATCAAGAAACGGCTCCTCTTACAATCCACTAATCTGAATCTCACACTGGCATGCCTGGGTTGATTTACCTACATCTAAATTGTAGTTAAATTAGGAAAAGCCAGTGCTTCACAAGCAGCAAGCAAGACTTCAGAATAGCTTTTATTGGTAGACAACAATCAAGACCCTTAGATGTGGGCTAGCTCACAATTAGTTCTGTGTAGACCTTTAGGCTCAGTTTTCCTATACCACTCTACCCACAGGAAAGGGTAAAACTGATGAACATTAAGCTGGCATCTAGATAGATTTCTCTCTATTGGTGGTTGCTGAATGTTTTATATAAATTAGCATTACAATTTCATAGGCCCTGGAGACTCCCATTATGGATCCCATGCCTCTCTAAGTCAGCCAAGTCAATGACAAAACATCTGTTTTAAAGATCTCTGTGGGCCCACACTGGTCATGTGTACTCCAACGATGCATCATAAACATAACATTCAAGAAAACCCTGCAACTATAAAATGTCCACCATGACAACGAAAATCATACATTACAGTACTGATTCATATCACCCTCAATCATACACCAATCTAAAAATGGCAATCAGGCTAAAAAATATTAAATATATACAACGACTCACACTTGTGTATTCCCTGGTGAACGGCACAACACTCAGGTCTAACATCGCCTTCATTTGACCTGTACTACACAGGTGAAGCCACCTGTACTTCTGGAGGGTGGTCCCAAAGGGGTGGTCCCATGGTTCTGGCACCCCCGACCCAAATACCGGACCGCCAGAATGCTGTGAGACGAGGGGCTACACCCTCATGCCCTGCACTGCTAGGTGAAATGGGTTCCACGGCTTCCCATCATGGTGTAAATGTCCTTCCAGAATGATGATTGCTGCCTATCAATTTATTGCTGTCCTAAAGGTATTTGGTGAAGAGTATATCTGTCCTTCAAATCATTTGCTGTTGCGTGTCACTATCACACCATTATGGCGACCAAGAAAATGAGGTAATTTGCTCTCCCTACCAATTAGTAAGGATCCTCCAAGACCCAGATGTTGTCAATGAAGAGATCAGTCCGTAGAGCAGACAAATGGATCCCATCACAATGTAACATCTGTTTGTCTCTCATTACCTTGTGAGGAATGTATCCCAAATGACACATCCATTTGGGCATTAAGATGCCTAACAGACACATTAATGGATCTAGACTTGATGCTTGTGCCTCAGACCGGTCTCGGTATCATATGGGATCAAGTAATGAAAACCTCTGGAAATGACAAACACAACCAAGAGAACTCTTTCAAGATGCATTATCTCAACTTCTCGCTCATTTTTACCAATTCATTACCATCAAAGTGAACAACCATGAGGTTCTGTTATTTGCAGCCTAGAATATCTCTCACAGCTTTGAAACCTCACACTCCGCACCACCTGACGAAGACATTCCTTAATGCCAACCGTGAAGGCATTGAAGCTGTTTCCACTGGTACATTGCCTGTCAAACAAAGGAATGATTGATGACCCAAAAGACCTTGGAGGACATCACTATAAAGAGAAAGCAAACAGTGAAACAGAGTGAATCACAGGGTAAAATGATAACAGATATAACAATTGTGGGCTGGTGTAACGCCTACAACAAGAGGATGACCAGCACCCTAAACGATGGACCTCTTCCTGTGGGAGACCCTTGCCTGTTGCAAAGGTAGCCAGGCCTACTGTTAAAAAGTGAAATTGGATGGTTTAACCCCAGTTGTCTTAAGGGCTGAACCAAAACTGTTGTGAACTGATAAACTCAATATGCAGTCCCCGTTCGGGTAAATAAAAAACATGAAAAACATCAAATGTGCGGACTGAACTTAGTAAGTTCTCATATGAGATGAACTGGATTTGCTGGACAGCATGCAGTTCAATAAGGACACTCCTACATCATTGGCCCGTTCTTGACCTTCTCAATTTGACAACCACATTGTTGTGATACATTTGAACATTTCCAGTGCAGACCTCCTCCATGATCATACCTAGATCTTCCCACTAGCTTGCTAACCCTAAAGGCTCCATAGAAAGCAACCACAAAGGCAGCACAAAAAAGCACCACCTTGCATAGTGAGCTGCAACTTTTGTGTAGATTACTATGAATCAAGTTTATGTGTGCCAAGTGGTCTCCTGACATCCTTAGCTAACATGACCCAATTAAATAATGCTTTTCTTACCAAGAAACTGTAGCCTATGATTCACACCCTAAAAGGTCCCAAAAATCCATATGGCTGACACATGAGCCCTGGCATAAAACATTGATCTATCCTGTTTGTGCAGCACATCTGGTAAAGAAAGAATGACATGAAAGCGAAAAGGATCATTATTCTTGTGCTCCACTAAATCTGACGGTGTGGGACACCAATCCTCCACACATCTTCTGGAAATCTGCTCTGCTGCACCTGGGTGGTAACTCCAGAAATGCTGTCGCCTGGAGCGAGACAAGTCTTCAGTAGCATTATTGTACAATCTATTAACATGACTGGCTTTAAACTACACACTAAACTTCAATCAGATGAGTGCCAAATGCTTCAACAACTGCAACATCTGCCTACTGCCTACATGAAGCACTTTGAGTGTTAATTGCCGCCACCACTGATATGTTGTTGGGCCAGAAGATGACACATTTGTTCCTGAACACACCTGACTAGATTGTTACAGCCACTATTATAGGAAACAGCTCCAGAAAAGCAATATTTGTTGTCATAAGAGACTTGTGCAAGACACCAACCAATCCATCCTGCACCACCGGCTACCTAAGACTGCCCAATGCATTAGTTTACAGACCAGTGCCTGACTGGAGATGAGGAGACACATTACTACATCAGATCCTCAAGTCTTCCTTGACTTCAAAAGACAGGCTTGTGTGGTGATGTTTCTGAGTGAGACTGAACATTCACCTTGTGACTGACCTGGAGAAAAGGCGAGCCATGGGGATAATCTTAAGGTTGAAATTCAACTGGCCGACTAGTAACTGGAGCTGGTTTAAGGAGTTATTTTTTGTATGACAACGCTGCATCAATTGACTGACTACAAGCTTTAACTTTATCTGGTGTCAGGTGACACTTGCCAGTGATGACTCAATCTCAGTTCCCAGGAAAGTGATGCACTTTGAGTAACCATCTGTCTTTTCACTTGCCAGGGGGACCCACAACACCTGCCATAAGGCAAAAAAAGCACCAAGGGCTCGACTTCATTCAGTATAAATTGCCGGCACCATGTGGAGGAGCTCATCAAGGTAACAAATGACATTGAGAAATCCCATTCCTTTTGTGAATGACATTCAAGAATCCCATTTCTGAACTGAACTGCTTAAATCAGGTGCAGTATATTGCACATCACATGGGCATGTCATAATAATAAATGTTCTTGTATTGAAAGCCTGGAATCCTATAATCAACTGGGTGAATGGGGAGCCGTATAAAGGCTGACTCAATATCGGCCCCAGGGCCCAGTTCCTGAATTTCACAAAAGCATGGTCAACAGATGCATGCCTAACTGCATAAACCTATGGGGCTCTGGCATCATTGACTGGCACTGCTTTTGGAGCTGAGAGGTTATAAATCAATCTAAATTGACCAGGCCTTTTGAAAAACAATGAACAGCGGAGAACAAACCCCTCCAAACACTGTGCCACAAACAGGCCTGTGATCCTTCCTATAGAGATTTCCTAATGAAGCTGCTTATCGACGACACCTGAATGGGCTTGGGTTGAAATGTGTTTTTTGCAGTCTGGGATGGGGTAAGGAACTGTGGCACTAATTGGCAAGCCTAAACCTAAATACAAACCCTAGCTGCATCTTTATTTAGGGCATACGTTAAGCTAAGGTAGTAGCCTATAAACCCTTAGGGTGTGAGAAGCACAAGACTAAGTGGCCCAATTTCCAGGTTACTTTCCATTTCCTTTGATCTTCATTTGAACTCTGGATATGAGTCCTAGATCGTAGAAGGAACTCACATGCTTGAATTTACATGATGCAGTGGGGTGGGTGTATAATTTTCTATTAGAAGCCCAGCTGGTCCTTTTCTTTTTAACACCAGTGTGTTGGTGACAAAAAAAAAGCTGTTTTATTGTAACTGACTTGACTCTAACCATGCATTCACCTTGGTCTTATCCTATCTAATATCAGGATCTTCTGCCTTTGCTCACTGGAAATAGGGGTCATAATCTAACCACACAGTGCTCCCATAATTTTGGTGAGCTTTAAGGATCTTAATGGCCTAAAAGTTTGTTAATTCACACCTCAAACTTCTTTTGCAAAATTACTATCATAGAAACGTTAAAACCAAACAACCAATTAGTGATGTGGTGTTCAATCTTAGGGTTCTTATCTGTAGTTGAATCCTTGAAATCTTTCCGTTTTGCCTTCCACTTCCCCCACTTTGCCCAAAACAACGGAAAGTCTTCAACAAATTCCCCTTTTCAGATTTATTTCCTTCAGCTGGTACATGAGCTGCAAGCTTACCTAGCTTAGACAGGATGGTCTCCTGGCCCCCTATTCCCTTTGACAGCCATAACATTTTCCTGAAGTGTCCTCAACTTTCTTAACCTTGTCTTTAGCCGGCGGTGAGTCTTTGCTCCTAGATGCTGCCCCACCACCCTCTTCGCTCACTTGCAAGGCTTGGTAGTCACCTATTTTTGCACATCAATGATGGCAAAGCCCACACTTTCGGGTGGCGCCCATGGGGACATCAAAACTATCACTGGTGTAATGCTTGTCCGCACCCCCAGCTAACTGTGAAAGCAACAATACCACCAAACCTAGCACCCCGATGTGGTATCAGGAGTCCCTTTTTTACTGACCCCTGCTTTGTGATCCTGTGGGGTCAGTAGTGGATTAATTGGAGTCTGCTTCTGGTGCCTCTTAGAAGGTTCAGGCAGTACACCCAAGCACGGAGTTCAGTTAAACCCCTCCCAACTCCTGGTTGATGAGGGTTTTTTCTCCTTAGAAATTGGGGTGAGATCCTTGAGAGACTGGTTAATCACTTAAAGACATAACACCTCATTAGACTTGCTCTCCTTACGGTTTGATGGCCCGCTTACATCTAGGGAGGGCAGAGCTACTTTGAGAAATGGTCCAGTATTCAGGTTCTCTACCTTCCTCTGACTGAAACCACCCAAAAGGCCAGGCATCCTCCCTTTACCCCCACTCAGCCACTCCAAACACAGGTTCCTGACCCAGCAGCTTGTTTCCTGTACCTCTTCTTCACAGGAGTGTTAGTAATGGGGTCTCTAGTTTGTAGTGGTATACACCCTTGTCCAAATAGGGACCACAATCATAGTCCGGGTAAGTCACAACACAATCCAAATTATCCTGTGCCTACACTCTGGTAACTTGGCACTGAGCAAGCAGGCTTAACTTAGAACGCAATATGTAAAGTATTTGTGCAATAAATCATACAGTAACAGTGACCCTGATGTGCTGGCCTGCTGCTGTTCTTCTCTTCCTTAGTGCTTCAGTGATCTCCCAGGGGCCAGCATCAGATTTCTGAGGAAGCACTGTCCTTGGCGTGACAACCATAGCGCTTGGTAAGCGTGATATCATGGGCTGGAGCACCTTGTTGCTGCTTCCCTCAGGGGATTTGGAGCGCTTTGTTGGGAGCCATTTTTGAAGTGTGGGTAGCGCGTGCTGAGCGCTACCCTCTTGTGATATGACCTGCAGAGTGAGTGCAGTGACCATGTTAGGCCCGCACTGGTGAGGAGCAGTCAGGGAGAAAGAAGGAGTACGTCGCTGGGCAGCGTCGGCGACCAGCAAGCGCAGGCGAAGTGTGCTCCCTCTGGCCCCACCAGGGCATGCACAGACCACCACCTCTGACATCAGAGCACTGAGGGTGGCTAGGCTCTCCTCAGACGTTTTTGGGACACCGTAATCCTCTCGGCTTGGGTCAAAGATCACTCCATTGACTGGGGTAGGTGTGTGGCCGACCCCATATTGGCAGAGTGTCGAGCTCCATGTTAGCGGAGCCTGGAGACTCGCCTCAAAAGTACTGCATTTCCCCTAGTTGGGGGGGTCAAAAGCAGCCATTTCAGCCCTGTACTATTCTGTTCCCAGGGAGGCTAACATGGTCTCCCCGCCAAGGTGAGGAGTGTGTAGACTCCCCCTCCTCTCCGTATGACCAACCTTGGGGGAAGCTGCTACAGTTCCGTGGACAGGACTGGAGGGAATCCTTAACGGAGCACCCATCCCGGCTGAGCCCCCTGGTGTCCGTATTCTCCAGAGTAGTTGCATAGCTGAATCCGCGCCCTACGAAATTCACCACATTCCCAAATATGAGTGGGCAGAATGCCCAGTAACGAAGGCTAGGGGATGACTTACTGTGTCATATGGAATAGCAGCGCTGTGTCTCCTGGTGAGGCTGTAGGTGCCAATATGTATATAGTGATGTTTTTGCTGATTGCTGGATATTCTACATTTCACAATTTTATTTTGTGCCCTACAGTTTCCCTGAAGTGAGCATATTTACTGTAGTAGGTGTGTAGGTATTCCTGTACCCTAAGGTTGTGCTCATATTTACCACCTATCATATAATTGAGGTGCATCCATAGCCCGGAAAATGGACTTATGGCAGAGGATCGTCATCAGAATGAACGCAGTGGGAAACCATCCATGCACAATGGACAACATTAGGAAGAGTTGGAACAACCTAAAGGGGAAGGTACGGGCCATGGCATCACAGCACCAAATCGCTGCCATGAAGACTGCTGGTAGGCCCCTACCACCTCCCCCAGAATTATCATTGTGGGAGGAGAAGGTCTTGGCCATCCAACACCCAGAGGGGCTGATGGGAATACTAAGTGGACTGGACACTGGTAGGTCAACTACACTTCCTGGCCAACATGTACCCCTGCACAGCATGTACCTCCACCACCCTGTCACCCCCCACACCACCCTAACATGCACAAACTCACCATGGACCCAATACCCACCTTTGAATGCCACAGTTACCTACTAACACCGTTCCCTCACAGGCCCACCGAGTGCATGGATTCCCCACACTGCAGCAAGTACTACAACTTCCACAATGCTACACTCCCTACCCTTGCATGACTGCCAAATCCCCTTCACACCTCTCCACCTGCATGTAAAACTATGCCATCCCCTTCACCTACAAGAAATTGGAATGCATATCAGTACATGGCAATGACAGTAGCAAGACCAATACCAACTACTGATCAAAATAGGACCATTGCAACATTCAACTGTTACAAGCAGCAGTCAAGTAACTGTCAATGCCATTACTGCTCTTCAAATCCAGACAATGATGGCATACAATCATGTGTACTACTTGTACAATACCATCATGTAACACAATAAATCTCATTCCACAGGTCTCCCAAGTACTGCCACACAGCAGAGGATGCCAGTGACAGAAAGCCCAGCCCTGGAAGTAGGTCCAATAGAGAAGGAATCACCCGAATGTCTGGATAGGGATGATGTACATGGCCCATCAGGCATGAGTGGTCAGTCCACCACCACCAGCCTCTCCCTGCCCACAACTGAACCCCCCTCCCCTGTGGCATCCATTACACAGCAGAGCCCACCTTCCCAAACCTGTGTCCCAAGGTCACATCAAACATCAGTGTGCCCCAGAGTACATGGGCATGAGTCAACATTGCAATCTCAAGACAATGACGGTCCTGGTGTCAGTGTGAGGGGGGGCACACTGCAGCAGGGGCACAGGCACTGGGTGCAAGGGCCAATGGGAAGGCAAATCATAGGCCAAAGGCAGCAAGGGGACACGACTGGCCAGGAGGCAGTCACCAGAGTCCTGGGATCCTACCAGCAATCCCAGGACAAAATGGGCGGATACTCACCACCTTGCAGGAGATCCAAAAGCTGCAGGGGGAATACCACCAGGAGCCATGCAGCAGTGGCAGGTACTCAATGCCACCATGGTCTCCATGTTAGGGGAGTCCAAAGAACTCAACAGCATCCTGCGTACGTCTTCCACCCAACAGCAGGCTCCATTCAGTAGTCACACACCTCTGCCCTCTACATCAGCACCTTCTACTGGAATGGAGGCCCAGCAGGAGGACCCACAGGCCACAAGCACCCCTGCCCCTGCAGCTGACAAACCCCTCTGTAAAAGAGGTTGACCATCCAGGCATCCTGCAGGACATGAGAAAAAGACCAATCCCCCACCAGGAAGGGATCCCTCTCCTGAACTGTCACCCTTGTGTGCCACTGTTACACCAAGTTCCATCATCCCAAGGCTAATATATACAGGACCTGTGAAACATACAGCTGGACCACCCACTCTGATCAAACCATGTCCCCACTCCTCTGGACTGTGATGTGAAACACTCAATAAACACCAATTAGCAAAAGGTATGGTGCACGTGTCTTCATTGTTTTAAATGGCATTTCTGTTTACAAGCAGCAATTCACATATCTGGTCTACAAGAATGTCACAGTGACAGATGTAGTAGGAATCTCCAGCAGGTGTGTAAGTATGCCCATATTGTAGTAACAACCAGTGGCAAGGGTGCCAACAGGCATAACAGTAATCAGCTTGCAAACAGACGTGACCTGAAGAGGGAAAATAACATGGAATAAGGCTTAATGTTGTAAGGCATGTAGTCCATATCCATACATCCACAGTTGTAGAACAAAAACACAGAATGATTGCCACAGCAGCTATGATACCACATATGTAAGGGCCTGCATTGTCACTCACACATGTGTAGTAATGTAAAGATTTCTCATCGGTGACATCCTCTACCGAGCACCTCCTTGCATAGTCAGGAACAGGTAGTTGCCACACAGCTGCTGACAATGCAGCATGATTGGCCTACATAACAGAACAAGACTGGTAAGTGTCCCTTACATTTACCAGTCAGACTGAGGATCAAAAAACTTTGGTACAACCATAAAGATGTTTCGTCATGGCACCAGCATTTCACAAGTCATTGACAGCAATGCATTTCCACTACCCCTAATGCTAAGTCAGCTACCTTTCCAGGTCGAACACCAAGATGGAAGGCAGTAGTCTCTTCACACAGTCTCCACACACACCTTGGTGCATGCAAAATCTGAGTACAGACTAGCTTTTCCAATACATAGTCCAAGTGCACATAATATCCAAATCACGAATACCTGGTAATCATCGAAAGTAGTGATGAATCAGGTCAGTCCTGTTATCATGTGCCTCATCCTCGTCAGCCCCCTCCTCAGTATCAGAGTCACCGGCCTCAACCACTGCTCCAGCATCAATGTCCCCCTCCTCCAACAGTGGGATGTGCCTTCTGAGGGCCAGATTATGGAGCATGCAGCATGCAACAAAGATCTTGCAGACTTTCCCTGGTTGGTCTTGTATGGCTCCACCAGACACATGGAGGCAACGAAATCTAGCTTTCAAGAGGCCGAAAGTCTTCTCAATCACTGGCCTCTTCCGGCCATGTGCATCATTGTACCTGTTCTCCTCTCCTGTAGTTGGTTATCTAACAGGTGTCAGGAGCCAGGGCAGGTTGGGGTATCCGGAGTCATCTGTGTGGAAAAGGAGATATGACGATATGTAACAATGCTAGGCATAGTCCAGACTGTGTAGGGAGGGATATCAAAGTCTGACATAGACAGCAGTACACATACCTATTAGCCAGGCTCCTTTTCCCTGAAGCTGTAACATAAATGCAGGGACACAGCTGTTCCTCAGGACGTAGGAATCATGTACCGAACCAGGGAATTTCACTGTTACATATGTTATGTACTTGTCTGCAAGACACACCACTTGTACACTGAGCCGAATATGTACTCTTCCGGTTTCTGTAGACCTGTTCATTGGCCCTCAGAGGTACCAAGGTGATGTGAGTCTTATCAATGGCCCCTATTACATGTGGGACATTTAAAATATTGTAAAAGCCTGCATTAACAATGTTTAATTCAGCATGTTGTGGGAACCTTATGTACCTGTTCACATGCTTGAGTAGGGCATCCAGCATACTGTAACACCTTACTGAACTTGGGCTGTGACATCCCTGCAGCCAGTCCCACAGTCACCTGAAACGAGCCTCTTGCCAGAAAATGCAGGACTTGTGATGCCACGCTCTACCGCGGCATCCCTGCTTCGAGCCGCGGTCGGGCCGCTGCTCCGAATAGCGGAGCACAAGCATCGCCGCAGCCCGCATTTTTGTGTGTCTTCTCTCGCGGCCTGGCCCAAACAGCACATTTCATGCTCCCGGTCGCGCCGCTTGCCCAGTTGGCCTCCCTGACATTTTTACTTCATTACCTGGGGGGAATCCTCTTCTTTCTTCCTTTTTTCTTCTTCTTTTTTTCACTTTACTTCTCTTCTTCTTCTGGTGTCCATGTGCTCTTCTTCTTGGTTTACCTTTTCCCAGCATGCCTTTTTTTTCTTTTACCTTTTATACTACTACTTTTTTCCCTATTCTTTGCTATGCGGCTTTCCCAATCCAAGATGGTGTCGCTCTCTTTCATCCTGTTTGTCACTTCCTGTCTCCTGGTATATAAGCCTTTCAGTTCTCACTTTCTTTGCGTTGCAAACACTTCCGCTTGGTGGTGATCCTCGCTCCTGTTCCTTTGTGTTCTTTTTCTCTAGTTCCTGTTGCTCTTGATAGAGATTATTCCATTTGTTTTCTTTTTTCATTATTTGTTTTTCCTCTTTTTCAGCAGTTCCTGTGTAGAGGTTTTTCCCACATTTTGTTTTTTTTTCCTCTGGGACTCCTTCTGGAGGGTATGGTCTGCTTAGGCGTTTGCAGTCAAGCAGCATCGTGGCTTCTAGAAAGGGCCGCTTTATCTCGGTCAATACAGAACCAGCAGAAGACCGGGTGCTCCTTCAATTTCTTCAGCCAACGGTGGGAAGCGACATGCAGACCGTGACAGAACTGCCAACACCTGGACTGTTGGAGGGATGGAATGGGGATTTCTGAAAGCCGGCAGGAGGTCTGGTTCTAACTGGGTGACCAATTCCCTGATGGATACACAGTTCAGTTGATAGGTCATGATGATGTGGCGCTCTTTCATGGTTTCAAGATGTACTAGTGGCCGGTAAACTGACGCATTCCTCATCTCTCCATTTTGGCGGTATCTAGGCAGGGAGACAAACAACAATCTGGGCACATTTCACAATGTTGTGACCCATGTATGACACATGACAATCAGGAAGTATTGGTCATGTAAATTGGCTGTCATGTTGTAGAAAGACACATTACTGCACCCTCCATTCCTACCCAGACAATGCCTCATAATGCCATACCTGTGACAAGGGACTTGTACAGGACATGTAGTGATGTACAAACAAAGATTTTTCATGTGTTCCACTATACGGATTATCAATACAAACATATGGAGTGACAAGTGTGGTGATGTCACCTCACACCCACTACATATGTGATTGTTGACAAAATGTAACCTACATTAAGCATTTTGTGACAATATGCAGGTAAAGATGCAGTGTGAACCCAGAACAGTCATGTAAATTTCTAAAATGGCATCCTCCTGTCCTGCATGCAGAGGACAGATGAACGTGACCTCATTCTGCCGGAGGCAGTCGTCATGGCGAAAGGCGGTCGGAAACGCTGTGCAACTCCTCATTGGTTAACATTGACGTCTATGGGAAACTGGGACCAATGACGATCACTGTTGGCGCTGACGGTCATGACCGCTGCGGTCGTGACCGTCATTTTGTATGGGCAAGCTCACTTAACTCCAGGCATTCGGGCAAGGAAGACCTCCACTTTGTGTGCTGCTGTGTCCAGAATCTTGGAGCCACAATGGCACGCACTGAAGGGGATAGAGCCCCAGCCTTCACAGCTGAGGAGCTCGAAAAACTGGTGGAAGGGGTTCTATCCCTGTATGGGCGGTTGTATGGGGCTCCAGAGCAACAGGTCAGTACAACGTCCTTTGTCTCACATTTCGGGTGATGCTTGACGCGAATAACTGATGTGGGGTATTGCATGTACATGATGTGTGCGGTGTTTGGTGTATTGGCAATGTGCATGGGCCGTGTATGTTGTGTCTCACCAAAGGTTGCAGCTGTATAGGTATCATTTACATTATGTCCTCCATTTTCTCAATGTTTCCCATGCAGGTTAGCGCCCACCAGAAAAAAGGGTTGTGGAGCGCCTTTGCCAAGTTAGTGCGGATCATGGGGTCAATAGCGAGCGGAGCACTCACTGCAGGAAGCGGTGGGAGGACCTGAGACGGTGGGCCCTGGAAGACCACAGAGGCCCAGCTGGGGACGGCCTCCTAACGTGGAAGGGGTGCCTGTCCGACCCTGACCCCCATAATGACCCACATACTGGCGCTGGCCTACCCAGGGTTGGATGGGCGCTTGAGGGCAGCACAGCAGCCACAAGGGGGTTAAGTGTATGACTGACATATAGTTGGGTATGTTCATGGATTAAATTGTTAGATTAATCAATTAGTCAGTGGACAGGCATGTAGGAGTTTTCAATCAGGTGTCTAGGCTGCAGGGATGAGGTAATAGGTGATAAGTTTGGATGTGACTTGCAAGACTCTATAGTTCATGACTGCAATATGGGCTCTTGTTTTCCCGACAGGGGGCAAATGTGTGTAGTTTGTATGTGAAACGGATGTATAGGTATTTACCATTTCCTCCCTTTCTTTCGCTCCCACCTTCCTTCTCTGTCCACCTCTATCTATGTGTGCATTATCATCATCTGGTGAAGGAGAAAGGCGACCGGTGAGTGGGGATGCTTCAGCCCACGGGACCCAGGAGGCTGGCACCAGCAAAGCCGAGGGGACCAGTGGGACGGCGGACGAGAGGAGCACCACGGGGGAGGCTGGAGCTACCACGACATCTCATTCAGATCCCTCCCCTGATGGTGGCTCCCTGGCGGTGTCGGACCCAACTGGGACCATCCCAGCACCATCCTTCTCTGCCACCCCCTTACCAGCACCGCCCTCCCTGTAGCTCCCCACTCAGTTGCCTGTGCCCGCTCACCCAGGAGGGTGGGCGTCTCCTTCGCCGCAGGCACCTCTGCCCTTGCCCCAGTAAGCCCTGCTGCTCTCAAAGAGGAGGCTATTAACCTCCTGAGGTCCATCTCTGGGGGGTAGACAACCGTCATAAATGCCATCCAGGGACTGGCATCTCAGATGCAGCAGACAAATGCCTACCTGTAAGGCATTCACAGTGCCTTTTCTGGCCTACAGAGATCGTTTCAGGCTCTGGCCTCCTTGTTATTGGCAGCCAGTGCCCCTTCATCTTCTGTCCCCCCTCCACTACCTGTTCCCAATCCACAACCCCTCACCCATCCAGGGCACACCTACAGACCAGCATACACCCACTACAATAGACAAGGTGTGCAAAGACAAACACAAGCACCACAAACAAGCCCACAGGCATACGTACACACAACACACATCTACATACACAACAACAGACACTTCCCACATGGCCTCCCTTACAGTCACATCACCTCTCACACCTGCCAGCACCTCATCATCACACACTGGTCCTGCCAGCATTCTTGTCAGGCCCTCAATCACCACAACAGTAGACTCACAGGCATCCACCCCACACACCATATCCACATTCACCACGACCACCTTCTCTACCACCTGCAGGACATTCACCTCACTTGCACACACCACCCCAACACTCACTCACACATCTTCCATTCCCTCTCCCTGCATCTCTACCCCCCTCTTCCCAAGACAGAGACACACACCCACTCACCCACCCAACATACACCCACCACACACATGCACACATTGCGCACACCAGCATCCACGTACAGCACACCAACACATCACACAAGCACTCCCTCTACCTCCACTCCCATCCCTCATTCATGTGACCGCCCCTGTGAACCTAAAAAAGTCTTCCTTGTTACCCTTGACCTCTTCTCTACTCCTGTCCTACCCCGTGTTGCCCATAAACATCATGTCACCCTGCCCCTTCCAGGCCCTTCCACCTCCAACTCCTCTAGTGCCCCCTCTGGTGTTTCCCCTGCTCCTCCACCCAGCAAAAACTCTACCCCTCTCAGAGCCAAAGTCCCCCATCCCAAGCCCAAAGGGAGAAACCCCCCTTTCAAATCCAAGCCCCCCCAACACCCCCAAACCCCTAAGTTGCCTGCCTGTCCAATTGATGCCCCTATGACATGGAGGCCTATCTGCAGTCAGGACTCAAGTTGGAACCATGACATGTGGACTTCTTGTTATGTGCAGTTCCGCACGTTGGACTTGCCATTTGGAACTCTCTCTATATAGTTATTTTTAATGTTCTGTATTTTATTACATCTGCCCACATTGCTGTGGTTGGCAAGATGAGATGCTTGTCCTGCTTTCCTTCTACATGGTGGTGTGACATCTGTGTGCAACGGTGTGTGAGGTTTGTGTATGGGTTGTGTCTGTGTTGTTGAATGCGCTGGGTAATTGTGCCATGTGCATGAGTATGGGGTGTTGTGTGCATCTGTGTGTATGGTGTTGCATCTGTGGATTTCTTTGTATGTCAGTTGTACGTGACGTGGCACCTGTGTCATTGTTTGGATGTGTGATCACTGATATTGATGGTTTGTCATTGCTACATACAGCTTTTTGTGTGTGTGAATGTGTCGTGTTTCACAACGTGCCTATCTATGACTGCGTTGAAGTGTTTGTGGTCTAGTCATTGTGTGATTATGGGGTGTTAAGTATGGATGTGTATGACTGTGTTGGAGTTCTTTGTGTGCATTGTGCTGTGTGTTTGGCACATATCTGCTTGGCTTTGTGTGTGTATTGGGTACTTGGCTTTTTCGTATTTTGTGTGTGCACTGTGTGTGTAGATGTGTGTGCTGGTACGGTATGTTTGTATGCATGTGTGTGTGGCTTCGCTGTCCGTGCCAGGAGTGTGTGTTATGTGTGGGTGTGTAGCACTGCCCTTTCCTCCACTATGTGGTAGGTGTACTTACGGTTGTGGTCTTCGTCGTTGGCCTTGAAGGTGTATGGCGTGATACAACGTTGGGAGGACTTGCAGTTCGTTTGACATGGCGGCCGCGGATGCGTCTGTGTACCTAGGGGTGAGTGTCTCCTTTTGAACTTTTTGTTTCTGCCAAGATTTTTGTTGCAGTCGGCCCGCCTCGGATATCTTAGCGGTCTGGTGACTAATAATATGGTGGGCGGGACATTGGTTCCCGCCAGCCTGAAGATGGCTACTGCCGCCGGCTGTTGCTCGTTGGCGGTGGCAGTACTGGCGGTAAGTTGGCTGTGTTGCATTGGGTTCACTGCCTTAGTTGTTAGATGGCGGTCTGCACCGCCGCCCTGGTGACGGTCCGGTTACCCCTGAACCCGGAATGACCACCTAAGTGCCTTGAATCTGAAGATGAACCATGTGTGCACCCTAACCTGACAGGAGGGCATCCATTACTATTGTCTTCGATGGTATGTCTTGATGGAATCTCATTTCACAAAGCAGGTTCACTGGAAAGCACCATCAACTGAGAGACTGTGCTGTGTGCAGGGTTAGAGTTTATGTTTCTTCCCATGTGCCTCAAAACAGCCCCAATGATCCTGTAGACATTGTTCCAGAGGTCTCATATTCAGCCGCTTATTTGTTACTAGGAGATGCAAGGATGCCTTTAAACCTAGAAGAGACGGTATTTGCTGTGCTGTTGCATGGATTGTTTTCTTCAGATTGTGATATTTCCCAAGGATAGATACTTGTCACTTTTTTGAAGGAAACAGTTTTGTGTTTGCAATGTTCAAAACTGATCCCAAGAGATTGTATTGGAATGAAAGCTGATTTTCCAAATACTCTCAGACCTAATGAATGCAACTTTAATACATTCTGGAAGATTTAGTAAGAAAAAAAGCCTTCAAAAGGCCTAGCTCCAAGATCCTTTCAGCAGGAGCAAGAAAAAACATGAGGTAAGTGACACCTACAAGGTATGATGGGAGGTTGGATGTTTTATGGCCCTAAAAGGCACAGTGTCCATTCTCACTCTAGCACAGCTGCAGCCTATGGAGATATGTTGCTCTGTCCTTCCTTTTCATTCACTTTTGGAGAAAATACAAAAGGTGTGCGAAGGATGTTTCAAAGTTTCTTGCTTTCTAGAGACATTTCATAACTTGCTACAGTTATCCAGTTTTTAATGCTAACTACCTCAAAGTCCTACTTCCTCAACCCAGTCATTAAAATTAGGAAAGTCACTAATCACAGGACAGGAAACAAAACAAGAATACGTTCAGTAATCCAATCCACCTTGGGCTAGGGGCTACAGTAGCACAGCATTCCCCCAGCACTTCCTGCCTTGTGGACAAAGACCAGGACTGCTCAAGTGCTAGTTGAGCTCAAACCTCCAATGTGTATTAAAATATCTTTCCCTGCTGGGCTTGTGGAGAACTCTTGTACCGTAGAGAGAGCACCATGCTGTGATGAGTATTCGGATTTGATCCCCTAGCTGCATTTAAAGTAAGACTTTTGTTTTCTATCAAATGCATCCATATCGCAAAGACACAATTAACAATTCTGCGAGGTTGAGCTTCATTTTTATTAGGGCAGTACAACACAATTTGTCATATTATAGTTGAAGTTCTTTTTAAAGGATACCTTGTTGCAGAGATGATCGGTTTGCAGGTTTAAAGGCCAAGTCTTGAGAAGAAGGCGCTGGCTTTTTATTTGATTAAGGTAATACAGGCCTCTAGATCTTCTACTCTTAAATTGTACTCTAAATATTAAGGCACTTTTGATTCTTGGTGTACCGCGCTCAATCTTTCTTTGGTGTCTTCCTCTATTTCAGATATCTACGTTTTTTTCCTAGATGGATTTAATGAAAATCTAGCCCTTTCTACACTCAAAGTGCAATGGAAGCAGAAATGTTGCTATAGACAATGTTTTAGACCTCCATATCTTGTCCTGTCTCTCATCTTCAGTTCCACTTTGGGATCTCCCCTTGGTGTTAAAATTTTGATGGCTTGCTCCCTTTCAACTTTAGGATACTGTACACTTAAAATGTCTCACTCTTAAGATTATATTTTGGTATCAGTACTTCTGCTCGATCATTGCATAAGCTGTGTGCCTTATTGTGTTGTCCTCTTTTCCTGAGGATTTTGGATGACTCTGTTGTTTTGAGGTTTGGTGCTTGCCATTTCACCCAAAGTTAACTCAAGATTTCATATTGCTCAGGAACTTATTCTTCATGTTTCTATTCTTCTCCTTCTTCTGAACATCAATCAATGTTGTTTGTTTGTTGGACATTAAGGCCCTCATTCCGACTTCGGCGGTCTTTTACAAAGACCGCCGAAGCCGCAGGTGCCAACATACTGCCAGTGCTATGTTTGGCTCCCTATTATGACTTTTCCGCTTGATCAGCGGATGGAAACAGCGTTTCCGCCCGCTGGCCCAGCGGAACACTCACCACAACATTGAAGCCACCTCATAATTCAGGCAGTGGAATGCGTGATGGGGCTGTGCATGGGGGCATGCAGTGCCCATGCCAAGTGCAGCCTGGCGCTATCGGCGGTATTACTGTCGCAGCACTGCCACGGTCATAATGACCTCCTAAGTGTGCTATGTTTGTTTATCTCACAGAGCCAAGAAATTCAGAAAGGGAGACTCTTTGTTAGGCTTAGCCTTTCTGTAAGAAGACTTCGAAGATAACTCTGAGTCAGTGGATAAAGGAAACAATGTTTCTTTCTGAAACCCCACCCTCCCAAACTAAGGCCCTCATTACAACCCTGGCGGTAAATCCCACCAACATACCGCTGAGGCCGTGGAATTCCGCTCAGGTATTACGACCCACAGCTCGGAATCCGCCACAATACAGACACCCACACAAGTCCGCCACACTAAAGGTCAGTGATAAACTGGCGATAACAAAACCCACACCGTCACGCCAACAAGAATACGCCCACACTATCACGACCCACGAATCAATGCGGCGGTCTTTCAACTGCGGTAAACCATTGGCGGTACACACCGCCGCGCTCAAAATACACACATTTACAAAACACAACCACATTGGACAATTCAGAATACACACCTACACACACCACACCCACACACTCACACCACTATAAAACACCCACCCACATTACCCACAAACCCTTACTACCAGAAATTTGAAAGCAGGCCAGAGAGAGACACTACCTAAAACAAACACCAGCATCCACAGACACACAACACCATCACTTACACAACATCCACTCACCTCAAACAACACACACCAACACATCCCCTCACACATCACAACAGACACCACCTCACACATCACCCACACCACATCACGGCACCTCAAAGACACCCTAGGTTCTCTGAGGAGGAGCTCAGGGTCATGGTGGAGGAAATCGTCCGGGTAGAGCCACAGCTATTCGGATCACAGGTGCAGCAGACATCCATTGCAAGGAAGATGGAGCTATGGTGGAGAATTGTCGACAGGGTAAACGCAGTGGGACAGCATCCAAGAACACGGGATGACATCAGGAAGAGGTGGAACGACCTATGGGGGAAGGTGCGTTCCGTGGTCTCCAGACACCAGATTGCTGTACAGAGGACTGGCGGTGGACCCCCACCTCCTCCCCCACAACTAACAACATGGGTGAAGCAGGTCTTGGCAATACTGCATCCTGAGGGCCTCACAGGAGTAGCAGGAGGACTGGACTCTGGTAATGCCATCACATACTCCCACCCTTACCCTCACTCCCATCACCCCAACAACCCACAGATACCCCACCAACACAACCCACACATCCCAGAACCAAGCCCTGAATGTAACACCAATACATGGACACCCATCACCCAAGCATGTCTAGTACAGAGACTCACTCATGCCCCAAAATCACCAATCACACAAGGACCAAGCCAATAATGCAAGCATAGGAGTAGAGGGTCACTCACCCATTGCACACGATGGCACACACACATACAATAACTATGTATTTACACCCAAACAGGACCCCTACCCAACGTCACCGGACATGTGGTGCCAGACATATCCAGTCCCCCCACAGAAGAGGCCCACAGTGATAACAGCAGCTCTGCACGCCTGGATCAAGATGACCAGCCCGGCCCATCTGGGACCTCGGGACAGTTGGTTCCCCTGCCACTGTCACAAGCCACCACAGAGCCTCCGCCCTCAGGAAACCCCAGCGGGCCCATCCCTCTGTCCCCAGGACACGTCAATCAGCAGTGTGTCCACCACTACAGGGAACCCAGGCAAACCCACTAACACAAGACAATCAGGGACCTGAGGGCAGTGGCAGTGGGAACACGGTTCAGGGGACAGAGGCACAGGATAACGGGGAAACTGGGAGGACTGCTGTGCGACAGGGGGGGACAGGCCCAGGGAACCGACACTCCACGAGGCACTCTCCAACATCATGGGAGCTTACCATCATTCCCAGGTGACCATGGCAACGATACTGGCCGAGTTTCAGGAGACCCAGCGGCTGCAGGAGGAACACTACCTTGGGATCAGGGAGGACTTGAAGTCCATTAACACCACCATGGTCACCATTGCAGGGGTGCTGGCAGACCTTCTCAGCACCAGGAGGGACACAGTGGCACAACAAGGGGCCCCTGACACTAGTCTGGACGATGAACAGCCCTCCACCTCTGCCGGCGCTAGTGGACAGGAGGCACCACCACAGGAACAACGGGACACCAGCACCCCACCCCCTGCAGATGGAGAACCACCCCGCAAACGGTCCCTGAGATCCGGGAACAAGACAGAGAACATTGCCAAGACCCCGCCAGGAAATGAGACCCCCCTGAAGGTCACCCTTCTGTCCCACTATGTCACCCTGTCCATCCTTAAACTGCCATTGCTCCACTTCCTATGCCCCTTTGGACAATGCACCTGTGAAACAAATAGGCTGGACTCTGCCATGGACATACCTCCACCATCACTCCAGCCCATTTTACAACCCCCTCCACTTATTTGCACAGGAATAAACACACTTCAATCACAAAGTGGGGTCAGTCTATGCTTTCACAAATGTGTAATTGCAATAACTATGGAATATACCAATGTCAAATTACTTGTTCACATACCAATGTAACACAGCTGTAGGCCAGGAGTAAACAGAGCAGAGGGCACAAAGTGGGACCCAGATCTGTGAAATGGAAAGTCAATGTGACAAGTCAGGGTCCATACACTGAGTGAAAATGACAGACTTATGCTAGCTCAAACAATAGTATGAGATGTGGGAAGCAGTGACATCTTCTTACCTGTGTCTCACTGGAAGTATTGCATGATGACGTTGTTTCGGTTGTCGATATCCTTTTCTTCTCCCTCCTCTTCTTCACTGTCCACAGGCTCCACAGCTGCCACAAGACCACCATCTGGCCCATCCTCCTGCAGAAAAGGCACCTGCCGTCGCAAAGCCAGGTTGTGCAGCATACAGCAGGCCACGATTATCTGGCACACCTTCTTCGGTGAGTAGTATAAGGAGCCACCTGTCAGATGGAGGCACCGGAATCTGGCCTTCAGGAGGCCGAAGGTGCATTCGATCGCCCTCCTAGTTCGCCCATGTGCCTCATTGTAGCATTCCTCTGCCCTTGTCCTGGGATTCCTCACTGGGGTCAGTAGCCATGACAGGTTGGGGTAACCAGAGTCACCTGCAAATGTCGAGGGACAACTGTTAGACACACACTAACCCTTAGGGACAGCCCCATATCCAGACACCTATGTCAACTGTATTGGGACCTTGCCCTCACCTATTAGCCACACACGGTGCCTCTGGAGTTGCCCCATCACATAAGGGATGCTGCTATTTCTCAAAATGTAAGTGTCATGCACAGAGCCAGGATACTTGGCATTGACATGGGAGATGTACTGGTCTGCCAAACACACCATCTGCACATTCATCGAGTTTCTGTTCATTCCTGCAGGGGGTACAAATGCCACATGTGTCCCATCAATGGCACCAATGATGTTGGGGATATGTCCCAGGGCATAGAAATCACCTTTCACTGTGGGCAAATCTTCTACATGAGGGAACACGATGTAGCTGCACATGTGTTTCAGCAGGGCAGACAACACTCTGGACAACACGTTAGAGAACATTGGCTGGGACATCCCTGATGCCATGGCCACCGTTGTTTGAAAAGACCCACTGGCCAGGAAATGGAGTACAGACAGGACCTACACTAGAGGGGGGATTCCTGTGGGATGGCGGATAGATGAAATCAGGTCTGGCTCCAACTGGGCACACAGTTCCTGGATTGTTGCACGATCAAGTCTGTATGTGATTAGGATGTGTCTCTCTTCCATTGTCGACAGGTCCACCAGGAGTCTATACACCAGAGGATGCAGCCATCTCATCAGCTGCCCCAGCAGACATGCCTTAGGGAGGAGAACAGTGAGCAGAGAGTCATCCAACACTGAGGTATCACAATTTGTTATTTGCAGAAATGTTATTAAGCCGCAATGTGCCGGTATCTGTCTATATTCCCTGCCTAGATAGGTATGACACAGTTAACATCCCATGTGGCCTCCTGAAATGGTGGCTGCTTGACCTGTATGGTGGGACAAGGGGATATGAGGTAACTGTGCTGGCGTTGTAGACCGACGCGGTGGGCGGTCGAAGACCGCGGCGCTATTCTTCATTGGTTAACATTGGATCCTAGGAGCCAATGACGATGTACGCCGGCAGTGACAGTACGCACCAACGCGGACGTGACCGTCATTTTCTGTCTGTTCACTCACTTGATACCTGACCTTCATCAGGAGAGGACCTACACTGCAAGTGCTGCTGTGACCTGTGTCTGGAAGCGATGATGGCTGCAGTGTCTGTGGAAAAGGCTCCTGCCTTCACTTCGGAGGAGTTGGAGAAACTAGTGGATGGGGTCCTTCCCCAGTACACGCAACTGTACGGTCCTCCAGACAAACAGGTGAGTACACTGTGAGCATGCTGCATGGGCAATGCCTGTTTTGAGTGGTGTGGATGGAAGATACATGTGCGGATGGTGAGTGTATGTGCGTCAGGGCATGCGTCAGGGCATGGGTGGGAATTGGTGGGCTATGAGTATGACGGTCCAGATGGGTAAATAATTTGCTTTCCCCCTGTACCATTCCTCTAGGTCAGCGCCCACCAGAAGAAGGGTATTTGGCGTGCCATCACCAAGGACGTCCGGACGCTGGGGGTCTACCACAGACGGAGCACCCACTGCTGTAAAAGATGGGAGGACCTGCGCCGCTGGACCAAGAAGACGGCGGAGGCCCAGCTGGGGATGGCCTCCCAACGTGGGAGGGGTGGCCGTCGTACCATGACCCCCCTGATGTTCTGGATCCTGGCGGTGGCCTATCCGGAGTTGGATGGGCGCTTTGGGCATCACAGCAGCCACAAGGGGGTGAGTACACTCTCATTTAGCTGACTCTGCGCGCATTATGAGGTGTCCGGGTGGGGGAGGTGGGCAGTGGGTTCCCCTAGGCCAGGGCGAACTTGGTAGGCAAGGTCCCTTGTGAGGCAGGCTATGTGGCACCCCAACCCCACCAGTGGTAAGAGCCATCTACACCTAGTCAGGCTCCTGTGACTTCCAGGTGTGCAGCAATTGGTCTTAGGCCTCATACCCCATGGTCAGCTGAAATTTCTAGGAACTGTCAGTGCATGGCGCAGTGCAGAGTGCTGCTCCATGTGTGTTGTGTCCGCCAACGGTAGTGGTGTTGCATGCACTGAACATGTCTTTCTTCTGTCTCCCCCCCGCTTTTTTGTGGTCTCCCTGTTCTTGTGTTCAATAGCATCATCAGACAGAGGAGCTGCAACCCACTTGGCCCTGGAGGGTGATACAATGGAGTCTGAAGCCACCAGTGGGATGGAGGGCGAGGGGAGCTCCACGGCGGGGACAGGAGCAGACAGCAGTGACAGCAACTCCTCCTCTGATGGGAGCTCCCTTGCGGTGGCGGGCACCTCTGTGCCTACCGCATCAACAGGTACAGCCGCCACCCCCCTACCAACACTGCCCTCCCAGCAGCCCCTCAGCATGTGTCCCGTGCACGCTCACCCAGAAGGGTGGGCTTCTCCTTCGCCCCAGGCATCTCAGGCCCTGCCCCATTAAGCCCTGCTACCCCCAGTGAGGAGGCTATTGACTTCCTGAGATCCCTCACTTTTGGGCAATCTACCATTGTGAATGCCATCCAGGGTGTAGAGAGGCATTTGCAACAAACAAATGCATACCTGGAGTGCATTCATTCTGGGCAGGCAGCCCAACAGAGAGCATTTCAGGCTCTGGCCTCAGCACTGATGGCATCCATTGTCCGTGTGTCCAGCCTCCCCCCTCCAACTTCCTCCACACAGACCCAATCCCCTGTACCTAGCCTATCCCAATCACACCATCAGACCAGCATGCACACACTTCAACACACAAGAGTGGACATGGCAAACATAAGCACCACACATCCCACAGGCACTCACACAAGCACCATCCCCATGCAGACACAGCAACATCCACTGCCTCCACTGTGTCTCCCTCCTCCACGTCCTCCTCCTCCTCCCTCCCTGTCTCGTCTCCACTCACACCTGCATGCACTACATCCTCAGCCACTACCTCCATCACCAGCACGCCCATCTCCACACACCGCTCACGTGCACTCACCACCCCCACTACCATTCACACATCTCCAGTGTCCTCTCCCAGTGTGTCAGTGAGCCCTCCTCCCAAAGTACACAAACGCAGGCACACACCCACCCAACAGCCATCCACCTCACAACAGCCTCCGGCCCATGCACCTTCACCCAAATTCAGCAGACGTACACCTCCTACAACCACTACCTCTACCTCCACTCCCAAACCCCCTCCATCTTCCCATCCCAGTGTGTCTAAAAAACTCTTCCTGGCTAACCTTGACCTCTTCCCTACACCTCCCCCCCGTCCTTCCCCTAGGGCCAGGCTCTCCAGGTCCCAGCCCAGCACCTCAGCCACCACATCCCCAGGCACACTGGTGCCAGCAACTGAGGGGTCATTGAGTGCGCCACCCATCAGGGCTGCCAGTGTGCCACGTAGCGAGGGCAAGGACATTACGCCACCTGCCAAGGTGAAAAAGGTGCCCACATCCCGGAGGGAGAATCCGAAACTACCAGCCACCAAGGGCTCAGCAAAAACAAAAGGGGACAGTCGCAAGACAACTGCGGCACCATCAAAGGTGGGGAAGGGCCAAAAGCAGAAGAGCAGGTCAGGAGAGGGCATGGTGGCACCGACTGAGGGACCAGTGTCACACCTTCTGTCCACGACCACGCCAACCTTTACGGCGGCGAACACCGCTAGCTGCCCGCCACCACAACCGCCACCTGTACCGTCACCTGCAACGCCACCTGCACTGCCCCCGGCACATCTACAGCCTCAGCGACAGTCCCCAGCCTCTTCCCCAGTGGGCAGCCATCCAAGGCTGCAGGAGACGTCCTGCTTTGTCCCTCAGCAGGTGCTAACCCATGCACCGCCGCCAGCACCGCCGCCACAGACAACGCCGCAAGCACGGCCGCCACAGACACTGCCGCAAGCACCACCACCGGCCCCGTGGTGTCCTCGGACACTGGCACCACCGCTGACATGGCTACCATCCCCATTGGTCAGTCGTGTGAGGCTAGAGGAGAGTTCCTGGACCCTGGGCAGCTTCCATGAGGCATGACTTCCATCACCGTTTGCACCTGCAGGTGGAAGGCGAAGCCGCAGCAGTGTGGGGTATGTCGCTGCCTCCATGGCGTATCATGCTACCTGAACCTCGCCAATCTCGTGGCACGCACACCCAGGTGAGGGAATTGTACCGCCCACACTGCACGTGGAGCACTCTGGGCACCATGCCCCCTCCAGAACCAGTGGAGAGATACAACCACTACCTCAGTCCTTGGCAGGATGAAACACCCTGGGCACCAGGCCCCCTCCAGAACCAGTGGCGAGATACATCCACTACCTCAGTCCTTGGCAGGATGAAGCACTCTGGGCACCAGGCCCCCTCCAGAACCAGTGGAGTAGCACATCCACTACCTCAGTCCTTGGCAGGATGAAGCACTCTGGGCACCATGCCCCCTCCAGAACCAGTGGAGAGATACATCCACTACCTCAGTCCTTGGCAGGATGAAGCACTCTGAGCACCAGGCCCCCTCCAGAACCAGTGGAGTATCATATCCACTACCTCAGTCCTTGGAAAGATGAAGCACTCTGGGCACCATGCCCCCTCCAGAACCAGTGGAGAGATACATCCACTACCTCAGTCATTGGCAGGATTAAGCAATCTGGGCACCAGGCCCCCTCCAGAACCAGTGGAGTATCGCATCCACTACCTCAGTCCTTGGCAGGATGAAGCACTCTGGGCACCATGCCCCCTCCAGAACCAGTGGAGTATCACTTCCACTACCTCAGTCCTTGCCAGGATGAAGCACTCTGGGCACCATGCCCCCTCCAGAACCATTGGAGAGATACATCCACTACCTCAGTCCTTGGCAGGATGAAGCACTCTGGGTACCAGGCCGCCTCCAGAACCAGTGGAGTATCACATTCACTACCTCAGTCCTTGGCAGGATGAAGCACTGTGGGCACCATGCCCCCTCCAGAACCAGTGGAGTATCACATCCACTACCTCAGTCCTTGGCAGGATGAAGCTCCCTGGGCACCATGCCCCCTCCAGAACCAGTGGAGAGATACATCCACTACCTCAGTCCTTGGCAGGATGAAGCACTGTGGGCACCAGGCCCCCTCCAGAACCAGTGGAGAGATACATCCACTACCTCAGTTCTTGGCAGGATGAAGCACTCTGGGCACCAGGCCCCCTCCAGAACCAGTGGAGACTGTTATCCACTTGAGAGACTGTGGCTTGGCACTCCCCATGATAAAGCAGTGGGCAAACCACCCACTGGAGAGACTTGAGAGACTGTGGCTTTGCTCTCCCAGGATAGAGCAGTGGGCAAACCACCCACTGGAGAGACTTGAGAGACTGTGGCTTTGCACTCCCCAGGATAGAGCAGTGGGCAAACCACCCACTGGAGAGACTTGAGAGACTGTGGCTTTGCACTCCCCAGGATAGAGCAGTGGGCAAACCACCCACTGGAGAGACTTGAGAGACTGTGGCTTTGCACTTCCCAGGATACAGCAGTGGGCATGGAGACCCCTCGTGCAACAGTGGCGTCGTGAGTTCATCAGGCTGAGGTGCCCCCCCTCCCCCTCCACCTGAGGTGCCTGTTTCATTTCGATCTGATGCCCCAGCAGCGTTCTCTCCATTTCCAGTCAGGTATCATGTGTGGGCTTCGCCCATGCATTTTGGGCCCAGTGGTCCATGGACAATGATTGGTACACTATCCGGACTTGTGTAGTTGGTGTACATATTTGTATATACTGAATTCTGACTTTTGACTAATAGATTTTTCATGATTACAATCATTGAAATCATTTCCTTTTGTCCTTGCGTTCTTCCGGGGGATGGGGGGGATGTATATGTGATGTTGATGCATGTATTTGTGTGTATGTTGTTGTGTGAGGGTGAGGGTAGGGGTGTTGCGTGATGCGTGTGTGTGTGTCACTCTCTTTCCTCCCCCCTCCCCTGTGTTGTAGGTGCAGTACTCACCGTAGTCGCCGCTGCTGCTGTTCGTACTCCTGGTAGAAGAGGAGGTAAACCAACATAGGTAACACCTGAAGTTCGGGCTCCATGGCGTTCTGGTTCCTCGTTGGGTGTCGAGAGGTGAGTGGTTTTCGTTCTGTGTACTGTTTCCGCCGTGCTTTTGATAGCGTTGGTTCCACCCCGGAAAAGGTGCTGGATAGGCGTCTTGAAATACAGTGGGCGGTACTTTGTCTTCCGCCTGTCTGTTGGCGGTTACCGCCGTGGGGTTTGTCTCTACCGCCGTGGCGGTCGGAGTGTTAAAGTGGCTGTCTATGTTGGCGGTTTCCGCCACGGTCATAATCCCATTTTTTTTCCGCCGGCCTGTTTGCGGTATTACCGTCGCTTTAACATCGACCGCCAGGGTTGTAATGAGGGCCTAAATGTTTTGAATTTGGGCCCCCCTTCAAAACTTTAAGGTAAGGAATAGTAAAGAGGGGACTGCAGGGGTGGTTTTTTTCAGACCATTTCAGGGGTACCTTTCCTGTAGCTCATAATCCACACTAAATTTGAGACTTATAAAACAGCAAATGCATCAAACAAAAATATAAATTGACCAAAAGTCAATGTTTGCCAAAACTGGAGTGTTGTGAGCACCTCACACTCCTGGGCTGCAATTAGACTGCACCCTGCAATAATGACAGCTACGACCTTGAGTATCATGCTGTCTTGTCTGCCTGTTTCACCCCTTTCCCACCATGCCTGGCCATCACCCCAATCTTGAAACAGGCTCTCTGTCTCTTTCAGAGAAAATGAGCTCTGATATGTTGCCTCCATCTTGGAAGTGAGGCTGCCCTTGCCTAATGCTAGCAAGGAAAAGGAGCCCTTATGTCTCTTTTGCAAAGTACAGTCATAATTATGATACAGTGGGCCCCATCAACACTGCACCCACTTACATATCTATAAGTACTCTTCAAGAAGAGGGCTGTCTCCTCCACCCCTTGTTAATGACGTAAGTCCCCATCTTGCCCTGTGCCCACCCTGCCATGTCTTTGAGGGCCAAGATAAGGTGTCACCTCGGCTTCAGTTTTATCCTGCCTTAGACCCTTGCTCCTAAAATCAAAGATACACTGGTGGAGGAAGGGTGCTCTCAATCAATCAATCGTTCAATCAAACATTTATAGAGCACAGCAAATCCTCAGGGTTTTGAGGCGCTGGAGCTGTATACTGCTGAGTGGAGGAATGATCATTTGAACATCCAGGTCTTTAGTTTTCTTTTTAATTGCAGGAGTGACGGTGCAGTCCTGAGGTGCAGGGGGGGGGGGTTGTTTGAAGCCTTGGCTGCCAGATGTGATAAGGAGCGTCCTCCGCTGTTGGCTAAACGACTCCGTGGGGCGTCTGCGAGGGAGAGGGAAGCTGATCGAAGGTGTCTGGTCGGTTGATGGAACCCCAGGTGTTTGTTGATGTGACCTAATGTAAGCAAGGAAGGAAAAAAACTGTCAGCAGTGCCTGTATACCTTTTGGGTGATAAGTCATGCTCTACAAATCTAAATAACAATCTTGGGGTTTAGTTGGTCCCTCCCACCCCTGGGGCCAGGTACACTGGACCTGCAGTATCTGTGATCGCTACAGCCCTACAAAGCAGACTGTCTCCTCTGTCCACTTCTCTGGGGCCATCATTACTAGAGTTAATAAACAAAACAGCCTGCCTGCACCTTAACTCACCTCCCTGTTTCTTAGGCCCTGTTCCATATGCAGCAAGGGAGATCTGAACCCTAATGCTAGCAAAGAAAATGGGTTCCTACTCCCATTTGTGAAGTTAGAAAGTCATACTTGGGGTGCAGTGGCCCCTCATAACAATGGCTCAGTGCCATTGCACTTGCTGCACTAATGGTAATGATGGCCATTTAAAATAAATAAATTAACAAGGAGCTCCCATATTTTGTCCCGTCCCCTAGGCAACTCTCTGAAGAAGCTGTCTGGGTCCGTTTGTAAACAAAAACATTAACCTTCACAGGGCACACCTTCTCTGTGCCATCTCTTTGATGCTATCTGGGGCTCTCGCTCCCTTCATCTTTCTCCTGGGTCATTACTCTGAAGCCTTAGTGGTCCACATGATCAGAGCTCTGCATCTGAATGGGACCCTGCTGGCCTCCTCTCTGCCACCCCTCTCCTCCGTGCCATACTCATCTACTCACCTAAAAAGACATCTGCTTATAAGCTGAGGTCAAAGAGGATCTTAGTGGAACAACTTGCCCATACTTGCCCAAGGGAACATGCAAATGCTAAATACATGGTCGAAATCACACACCCAACACATATTCACTTCATACTACATAAAGACCGCAAGCAAACTAGATTATGACTTTTTTTCTCCTGGGCTATGACTCTGCAGTCACCAGGAACAATAGTCTGAAAAGGAAGGGGGTTCTTACTGATGAGGAGATGGGCCATATTGTGAAATTTACAGTAAAGACTACAAAGAACTGCATGGGCTGCTTCAATTCACCCTCAGTGAAGCACAGAAGGCTGCTTTGTGGCAGGAAGTGACAGGCTCTGTCAATGCATTGGGGGAGGAGGCACACACAACAGGGAGGCTGACCTCTCTACAGTGCACCTTCACTTCTGCAGACAACACTAATGTTATTATTTAAGAATTTAAACTCCTCTCGTTCCCTAAAACTTATTCTACCAGCTCTCAACCAACTCTATCCTTCCCCCAACCTACACTGCTTTGCAAATTCCACACACATACCCCTCAAACACACGCCTATAATAGGCTCATGTTTATATGTATTTCCTTTTATACCTTCTTCCCCTCCTACAGTCAACTACAGCTGTGACAGGATTACTCCCTAAAGTGGCAGAGCTACACATATGACCTTCTGCTACTGTCACTACCAAACTATTGGTGATTTTTATAACTTTATTTTTTGTACCTTACCTATTTTTTACATTGGTGTTTTATTTTGATGAACAACTGTACTCAACTGTGACTGGACTATTCATGTTCTTAATAATACTATGCTCTTACGCTTTCTTTTTATCCACTTTTAAGACCCCTAATTGGGTGTCTAAATTATCTCTCAGTTTGTGAGCATTAGGCTAGGCATTTCATTGGTTTCCCTCATCCCCATTGCTACTAATGTCCATGATTTATTTAATTTTTATCACGATATACTTGGTCAAATGTATTTACCTTAGTCTTGGCATTGTAATTTTCAGCACTATAATATTTTCATTATTCATTGTATTTACCTGCAGTATAGGCATCTGTGTGTCACATACTTTGTATTCAACCCCTCAACATGCCATCATCATGTGCAGCTTTGGATAGCGTATTCCTCTAAATATGTTTTTTTCTTTCCTGCTGGTTACAGTGAAACAACAGCACCTGGTGTCCACATTGCAACCAACACCACAGATCACATCACTGGACATCATGGCAGCAGCAATCAGATCCTCTACCATATGTCCTGGAACATCTGATCTTTTTATCAATTTCTCATCATTGTTAATTTCTCGTCATGTTGTGTACATTATTGCAAATGTTATTAAATTGTAATTTTAAAGTGGTTGATTGCTTATCTTTCATGTATTTGTCTCTACTTTGGCATAATTTGTGTAACAAATACCACTTTCATATTTTGAGTAATACATTCTGGTTTAACGATTCACATTTTTCTTCTCCAGCTGCTGGATCAGGAAATACTATACCAACTTCAAGCTGGTATAGCTGGTTCAAAAACTGACATCAAGGAGGTTATTCAGAAAGGAAACATCTGTGTCTGAGCTGGTGAGTTGACATTGTGGACATGTAATAATTGCATGCAAGGACCAACCCCGACCTTCATAAATTCTGAATTTAAAAAGCTATTTATTTCTCAATTTATGTGCTAAGAAAATCTGTGGAATTAATGTTGCAAACCCTTTTTTATGTATTTAAACTTTCCTAACCATCTTTTTGCACGTATTGGGGACACCGAGCCTGACAATGGTGCTAGACCACCAATAAACAGTGCACAGCAGGCAATCCAAGGAGAAAATCCAATCCTCTTCAAAGCAAGTATCTCAGCATCCAACACTGCCCAAGAGGGAGAGGATGAGAATATTGATGCCAACACATAGACATCTTCAGACAAGACCTCCTTACAGCTGGGCAACAGTTTCCTTACAAGATCACTTCTGGGAAATGCCAGACACTAGCCACTGGCTAAGCAGCCATGGATGATTGCTCTACCTACACAATAATCACCTCTACACAACCTTCAACCAACCTTTGTAGAGTCATCACACTCCTCCCATGCAGCTGTATATCCAATTTATCTTAATCATCTGAGGGAGAGGACAACCATGGTGAGGAACAGTTCTTGTCCCAATCCCCTCCACCACAATCGCTCCGATAACAACCTTCTCCATGGTGGACAACCTACTGGTCATGTGAGACAGACACATGCAGGGGTGGGGGTTAGCATGTCCAAATCCTGTCCTCTAGGAGGATTAATGTTTCCAACATTCCTCACATGCGGGTGATATATTTGCAATGAGGCAACTCCCTGTGAGTTTGTGGACCAGCTCTGGACTGCTTCAGAGGGTGACAAGCAGACCAATGCCTCGGATAATGTTGTGAAATGTAAACAAGACAGATCATCTTAATGGTTTGTGGGAAGAGATTGCAAGGAACATGCCATGACCATTAAGATGATGATAGATGCAATAACAAAAAATGTAAATGTGAATCTTCAGGCCTGAGGAATGAAAAACACTCTACAGTGGCACCACAACCCATGAAGCACACCCCAACCACAAACATACCTTTGCAACACCCCCCAAACCAGCACCTCCTCCTTAAATACCTCTACCACAATCAACAACACCAATAACTCCAGTGTTCCAGTATTGGAGGACTGATACCTAAAAAATGCCTCAGTACCTTTTCTAACTGTTTTTAAAATGTTACAAAATTATGCCTTTTTGCCACACATTACCATGACAAAAGTTAATGAAAGTCAACAAAATGTCAGTCTTTCTCTTTTTTGGATGTAATAGCCAAGAAAAGTATGTGTATTTATATATTTTTTCCTTTGTCCTCATTACTTTCCAGATGACAGTCTGGCCAAACACCATCTCAGCAGGACCCTGGAATAACTCCCAGGTCGTCGACTGCAAGGTGGGCACGACACCTCCACCACCAACAACTCAGCCATCATAAACAAACTAACAACAAGGCTCACAACCAGCATTACGTGGGCACAGTAGTAAACTACACCCCCGGTAATAAACCTTGATTTCTCAGATTCACTACCCTCATAATACTACTGTCACTGAAACACACAGTTAAAACAACATCCTTATGTATCATTCTCGAAGATCAGTGACCAACTTCACAATTAAAACTTTATATTAAAGTAACCTAAAATATTATAAGTTTTCAGTTATTTGCTGACAGTATTAGTGTTGAAAATGTAAATCTATGTGAAGCAAATTTGAAACATCTATATAACTATACATTTCAATATCATGCTATAAACTGCAATTAACAACAACACCAAAAATAAAGAATAAAGAATTAAATTGTATATAATAATCAAATAAAATACATTTTAAGAAGAATTTGAAAAAATAATAAATACTGTTCTTTGGATTGAGCAGAAAGAAGATAGGGCCAGATGTAGCAAAGTTTTTGCACGTCGCAAACAGCGAATTTCACTGTTTGCGACATGCAAAAACAACATCGCGATGCCCAATCCCCATTTTGCGAGTTGGTAACCTGGTTACCGACTCCCAAAGCTGGACTGCTTGTCGCAATTAGGAAGGGGTGTTCCCCTTCCTAATTGCGAGTCGCAGCGCAATGCTGCATTGCTTTGCGACCGCGGTCGCAAAGCAATCGCAGTTACCAACAGTGTCACACTGGTGGTAACCCATTCGCAATAGGGAAGGGGTCCCCTTGGGACCCCTTCCCCTTTGTGAATGTCAGTCAGTCAGTCAGTCAGTCAGTCAGTCAAATAACTTTATTCGGCAATTGCCATAAAAGTACAAACCAAGACACATTTCACAATCTATAAATAGTAAAATAAAACTTAAAAACCATTACTGGAAGCACCAGATGAACATCCAAACTGAAACCCCTTGACATACATAGATAGATATACTAGACATGATTAAAAATCACAAAGTCAGAAAAGTACAAATGTTGGCGTTAAAAGGATATACTATACGTACATAAAATATTTAAAAAGGAATAGGCCTTTTCCTAATGCGTAAAGAAGCTGTGACAAAGTCTAATACATGGTGACAAATTTGGATATTAGGCAACCTCTGAAGGTATAGCAGGGCTTCCTTATAATGAATAGGTCTAAAAAGACGTAACGTGGGTAAAATAAAGGCCCCTCTAGGTGCAGCATATAAAGGGCAAAAAAGAAAAAAGTGCAAAGTGCTCTGGGTTGATTTGGAGTCACAGGGACAAAGCGGTAAATCCTTTTTCCAGAAACATGGTTCAGGGAAAGCTACCTTAAAATGAATTAGATTAAGTCTAAAAAGTGTTAAAAAGGAAATTATTTTAAAACTTGAAAACCAAGACAAATAGGGTTCAAGGCATGGAACAGTCACAATCCGAGAATAAGAATCAAAAGATTTCAATTTCAGGGAACTATAAAATCTCAGCTCTGATATGTGCTTGGAATAGGTAGACTTCAAAACAGACCTAGAGTTTGTGGTTAATAGATGGGGATCATCAAACATATATCTAAGCCCTAGGTTCTCAAAGGAGTTTTGCAGAAACATAAGCCAGGGAATCCTATTTGAGTATTCCAATTGAAGACAATCAGTGATACAGTCTTGGACCAAACTTGCCATAGGATTTGACCAACATTTGATCCACAGCAGTAGGGGAGCCATAAAGACCCTGTCCTCCAAAAAGCACTGACCCAGTTCTTCATGGCAGATTATGTTTGCGGTGCATTTTGGAACCAACAATAATCTGCGCAGGAATTTATTTTCTACACTCTGAAGAGACGGTATTTTATTAAAGCCCCAGACGCCTGCCCCATAAAGGACTGATGCAGTGCATTTGGAATTATAAAGAGTTTTCAACTGAGCAGGGGGTCTGTGACCTAGTTTATTTGAAAAGCGAAAAATTGCTTCATTGTTCCTTATCAACTGTTGGAGCTTAAAATTAATGTGTGTCTTCCAGGACAAAGAAGAACTCATGTACATGCCTAGATAACAAAATTCTTTGACCTTATTAAGAGTGTGCCCTCCCATAGAAAATAGTTTAGACTTAGTGTTGCGTGGGCCACAAGTCATAACAAAAGTCTTTGGGTAATTTACTTTCAGATCCAGATTCAGCATAAAATCGTAAAATACATCCAGTAGTCCCTGTAAACCGTTTGCAGTACGGGCAATTAAAACTGCATCGTCAGCGTATAATAAAACTGGAAGGTGTCTCTGACCCATCTTCGGTATGTCCTTTGCATGTTTTAAAAGTGAATCATAGAGCCCATTTATATAAATCAGAAAGAGAAAAGGGGCTAAGATACATCCCTGCCTTACGCCCCTAGTTGACGGGATGGGGGAGGTTCTCTGCCCATGTGAGCCGACCTGAACAGAAATTGTTAGGTCTGTGTGTAGGCGTTTAATAAGCTCCAAAAGAGGCGGATCGCAGCCTAAGGCTTCCAAAATTTGCCATAACTTTGACCTATTAACCATATCAAAGGCACTGGTTAGATCAATGAAAGCCATGTGAATAGACTCTTTTTTGACTGTCACATATTTGCTGAGTATCAGCTGCAAGTTTAAAACTTGCTCAACTGTGCCTACACCAGGTCTGAAACCAAATTGAATAGGGGATAAAATATGGGCCTCGGACACCCAGTCTTCTAACCGGGACAAGATCACTCTACCTAAAATCTTTGCCGTCGAATCAATAAGAGAGATTGGTCTGTAACAGGAAGGATCTTGTCTATTACCTTTTTTAAAGATAGGAACAATAATGGCCGATTTCCATGAAAGGGGCACGTTACTGTTTACCACACTATTCAAAACATTTGTAACTAGCGGACCCCAAAGATCAATTTCTGATTTAAAAAGATCAGCGGGAACCCCATCAGGGCCGGGAGCTTTTCCCTGCCTTGATCTATTAATAGCATTTTTGACCTCGTGGAGGTCAAAAATAATGTTTGGGGCCTTAGTTTTGGAATCTAAATTGAAAAGTGCAGAAGAATTTACAAGCGAATTCTCATAGGATCCTGAACAGAAGACTTTCCTAAAATGAGTTAACCAGACATCCTCAGTAATAAGACAGTCATCGGCCAAAGAGTGGTGACCAGAAAAGTATGAGTGATTAATCACTTTCCAAAATTTAGAAGTGTCCTTCTGCTCAGATGCAGCCAAAAGATCGCCCCAGGCCCTGGACCTAATTTCTGATTTCCGTTTGTCAATGGCAGCCTTATAATCAACTCTGGCTATTTTAACTAATTGTCGGGAGAGAGGAACTGCTTTAAGTGCATCTTTGAGTTTTTTGTGGGCAGATGAACACGCGGAATCGAACCATCTGTGGGCCGCCGGCCCCTTCGCAGGCCTGTCCACCGCCAAGGCGCGTGAAATGTCAGTGCTTAAAAATTCAAATTCACGCACTATGCGGTCAGAATCTAACTGCTGGGAGAGACACATTTGAATCGAGTCCGACCTACTTCTTACAATTTCCTGGTTAAAGAGTTTTGGATCTATTTTGTCCCATTTTAAACGTATGCCACAGTTTGGATTATAAACAGTAGCAGCGCTCAAGCTTTTATTATTGGATGCCTGAATAATTTTTAGGTCCAATATAATACTAAGGGGGTTATGATCACTCGCACAGTGGGGCGTAATCTTGAATTCTTGAATTACGTAAAAATCAGAGGAGCTGATAAGTATGAAATCGATAATACTCCCCCTCAAATTCCCTGTAAAGGTTGGTATATTGCAGGCGTCAGGGGCCAATTTCTCGGTAACATGGACCAAGTCAAATTTACAAGTAAAAAGGTTTAAGGCATCTCCTTCAGATGTGTGGTTAAAATGAAATACTGACTCTCTGCCCTCAGCAGGAAAGGCACACAGGTCCATGTGTTCTTTGCTGCACAGAGGAGTGTTGAAATCGCCCACCCATATAATAATTAGGTCACTATTCTGCAAAGCATGTGAAGAATCTATAAAATCCGTTACCTCTTCCAAATGACCCATAAGGAGGCCCCGTGGAATATTGTTATAAAAGTTTAAAATAAGGATATCCTTTTGGCCACAGATAGAGACAAGGACAACCATGAAATAAAGGGAAGACCAGATTAAAGACACTTTTAAAAGCGGGAGATGTACGGAAACGAGAACTAAGAGGCCGCCACTAGCTCTCCCCATCTGGGAAGTTAATGCCGGCTGACACAAAGAGGTGAAACCGTTCAAGAGGAACGTATCTTTGGACCAGGTCTCCTGTAGACAGATTATATCGTAGGAGGAAATGAAGCTTTTCCAGTCCGAATTGTCAGATTTAGATCGCAGCCCTGCTATGTTCCAGCTAAGCAGAGTTAATGGTCTAGACACAGGACATGACATTAGAACTTTAGTATTTATAGGAGCTTTCAGGTCCAAATCAGGCTTTCCTGTGTCCCAGATACATTCAGCGTGGACATTCCCAGCCTTTGGTCTCTCCTTTTTAGAAGAGCAGGGGTGGGTCACCGATAGTCAATCGTTCACGTCAAGGTGACTGAGAGTCGAGAACCGGTTGCTAGAGGGTACATTTACCTGTAAATGAAACCTTTCAAAATCTGGTCTGCGAATACTAGAATTAGTGACAATGCGGTTTGGTAGGAGCACAGGGTCGTAAAAATGATACAGGGGATGTATTTGAATCCTGTTAGTTGACATTTTACAGTAGTCCAAATTGGTCAAAAAATTGTCTACTGAACGAGGATTAGCAAAATTTAAAACAACATAGTCTCCCTCCTCCAATACTTTGGAGTGTCCTACCCTCCTCACTCTTCGGGCCATGAGAATCTTATCATTATGAAAACAATTGGATTTGAAATTGAAGTTCAACCAGTGACCAGCTTTTCTAATTAGGGAATGGGTATCTTCTTGTTTGGAGCACTCCAGAGGAGGAACATTTGAAAGAACCAGAACGTACGGGTTGCAGGCAGGTGGTAAATGTAAAAAATCTACATGGTTAGTAAGTTTAGTAGGATCTTTGTCATGCGATCTAGAGGAATAAACTTCCCTTATCGGCCCTGATGCAGGGTTGTCAGTGAAAGGTCCTTGACCAGAGACGGTTCGTGGATCAGGCAAAAAATTGCTTACTCCTTGGGATACCAAAGTAGGGGGAGGAGTAGACTGATGTGCTGGTTCGGGGCTATGAAGTATTCCCGAGCATAAAGGACCTGGTTTTAAAAAACTAGATAAAAACCTGGTCACATCGTTACAAAAGCAATCGAGCTTCCTAGCGATCAAGGTGGAAATTTTTGCCTCAAGAGTTGCACAAAAGGATTTGAGTGTCAAGTCAATAAAACTAGAAAGATCTTCAGGAGCATCCTTGCTCGGAGGGCATTCGGGGAAGGAGACCAGGGGGATTGGTGGTTGGTCACTATGGGCCAGGGAGGTAGGTAGATTCTTATTGGGGCCCAGGGCCTTTTTTGTATTTTTGAGCTTTTTCCCGGCTCTCCTCTTCTTCAAAGGGGGAGAATCGGCCTGAGAGCAAGAGCTTTCAGGAGGAGGAATAGCTAAAAGGAGAGAAGAATTAATTTGGTCGGTTGTGGGGAGTATATCGGCGCCCAACTGGCTGGTATTCAGAGGCGAGATCAGTGATGAAGGACCAGTCCTTGGAAAAGTGGAAATATGGATGGTAGGTTCCAAGGGGGGGTGTTGAACAGTACATTGGACAGCCCCAATCCTTTCTTCTACATGTTCAAGTTCGGATTCAATGGCCCCCATCACAGAGGATAAATAACTAGTAATGGAGGACTGAAGGGAGCTGGACCCGGCTTCCCCCTTCTGAACATTAGACTTTCTTTTCCCCATATTTGGTAACAAACTCACACAATATCTGGTACAGCACCCTGATGGAGATTCCACAGGCAGAAGAAGTAGACGTTAGGGGGGGGGCCCAGCCCGGCGCGATACAGATTTAAAGGGCTCCTGCCCCTCCTCCGGTCACAGCGCGTCCCGCGACGGCGGGAGCGCGATACAAATTTAAAGGGCTCCTGCCCCTCCTCCGGTCACAGCGCTTCCCGCGACGGCGGGAGCGCGATACAGATTTAAAGGGCTCCTGCCCCTCCTCCGGTCACAGCGCTTCCCGCGACGGCGGGAGCGCGATACAGATTAAAGGGCTCCTGCCCCTCCTCCGGTCACATCGCTTCCCGCGACGGCGGGAGCGCGATACAAATTTAAAGGGCTCCTGCCCCTCCTCCGGTCACAGCGCTTCCCGCGACGGCGGGAGCGCGATACAAATTTAAAGGGCTCCTGCCCCTCCTCCGGTCACAGCGCTTCCCGCGACGGCGGGAGCGCGATACAGATTTAAAGGGCTCCTGCCCCTCCTCCGGTCACAGCGCTTCCCGCGACGGCGGGAGCGCGATACAAATTTAAAGGGCTCCTGCCCCTCCTCCGGTCACAGCGCTTCCCCTTTGTGAATGGCATGGAAAACATTTTTTCAGAGCAGGCAGTGGTCCTATTTAAAAGCAGTCACAGACATGGTGGTCTGCTGTCTCCAGCAGGCCACCATCCCTGTAAATGCTGCAAGTCGCGAGGGGGTTGCAAATTGCGACCCTCCTCATGAATATTAATGAGGTGGGCCTTTGCGACCCCCTTGCGAGTAGCAGATGGTGTCAGGGACACCATCCTGCATACTGAATTGCGACTCACAAATTGCGAGTCTCTCTGACTCGCAATTTGCGAGTCGCAATTCAGGAATTCGTACATCTGGCCCTTAGTGTCTTTGTTCAGAGGGGGTGCACAAATAATAAAAACACATGCATATATTGAACTTAGATGCCAGTATGAGACAGGTCTTAAGTAGCTTCTTAAATGGAGAAATGAAACGGAGAGAAGTGGGAAGGTTGGTCGAGGCTTTTGATGCCAAGTATGCAAAAGACTTAACTCCCGATCTAACCCTTTTGAACCTGGGGATTTGGAAGAGGTTCAGGTTGAAAGATCTCTAGCATCTGTTGGTGACCAGATTTACTGAGGGCTTCCATTGCCCTTGTGCCAAGCCCTTAACTGGGATTAACTAATCCATGGAAAGTCACATTACGTGGCTCTGTGTGGTTTAGTAAATCCAACGCAACACAAGGCAGCCCATTTTGCTATCTTGCAGCAGTAAGGTATTTCGTGGGTGGAGTGTGGGCATTCCCATACATCCACCCATTGATTCAGGCGCATTTCCAGATTTACAAAGGGACTCAGATGCCTTGAAGGATTGTGACAGTGCAGCCCCTTTAACTGAGCCGTAATATGTGTGAAGCGGGGAAGCTTTAGCACCAGTCATGCTTCTGCAATTTGTACTGTCTGCAAATGACAGAGAAGATATTTTGGCAGGCTGAGATAAAGGCTGTGTATGAAGTCAAGTTGTGAGCAAATTAGATCATGAACTACTGACTTTCTAAATTTTTGAAGTTCCAAATCTAGAAACTTTCTAAGTGCTCCCAATATTGAGAAGTAAGTGCCAGTAACTGAAAGAATTTGTGGGTGAAAAGATAATTTAGAGTTAAATTTGATTCTTAGATTTCTGCAATAATTTGCTGGAGGTGAAGGAAGGAGATGTTAATACCCTCCTCTGAGGTAGATTTGATGGCTGTCCTTTGCGGGATTGGGACCCCCTTGGGAAATGCGATTCACAGGATGGCTGGAGAAACAAGTAACATTGAAGAACTGGGAGACAGAACTACAGTAGATGTGGTGGGCTGGGGAGGCAGACAAGAAGTTATACTTGCAATCAGGAAGGTAATGAGGCTACATAAAGTACAAAGCTGTTCAGGTAACTACTTTAGAAGTATCTCGACTTCACCCATTAACTCACAGTCATGCATATAGACCCTTAACTGAACCCAAGGCCGCACTGGCTGTACTGGGGCATCATTCTTTTCCCCAGGAGGCTGGAAGGGTGGGGGGACCCTTTTATTACTGGAGGGACGGTTTTGTATCAGTGCAATAGTTTTAGGTTTAAGATCTCTATTATTGATTTTAAGCATATGTCACAAATACAACATCACCCACCTACATCCAAAGTCCGGTGGGGCATCAATGATATACAACAGGGAGAGGGAGGGTAAAAAACATGAAAGGGAGGGTCAGAGCAACCTGTGATGATTGTCTGTGGTGGTGAGCTAACTAGTAAGCCTATTATGGGGAACAAACGTAATGATTAGCAGAGTCATGTGTTATTTAATCTAGTCCCGCCCATCTAGGTTAGGCCACTGTCCTCATTAGTCAAACGAAGAATATACAAATATAAGGGGCACGTCAATTCCCTGAAATCGTCTTAAAAGGTAACAGATACAAACCCCGCCAGGTTTTATCAAAAAGCGGCAGGGAACACATTACTACCGTGGTCCATTTCTCTATTCCTAATATGTCCCACAATTTGTGTAGCCAATCTGCATATGTTGGGATTGTGTCCGAGCCCCAGCAGGAGAGCAAAAGCTGTTTGGTAGCCCCTAGTGCCAGGGTAATGGTGCGGCCTTTAGTAGATTTAAGAGGGTACATTTGTGGGTTTGGAAGCCCCAATAAGACGCAGCTGGGGAAGTACGGGACATTTGTATCGTAGATCTTGTCTATAGCTTGTAGAACATCTCATTAGAAGGAGCCAGTTTTGGGGCAATGCCACAATATATCTGTAAGAGTACCTGTCTGTCCAGGTTGTCTCCAGCACGTGTTATCGCTACCTGTCTTCCAGGTGGTGATGGGCTATTTTTAGGAACAATTCTTTAGTGGTCATGTTACTTGCTGAGACACCTGCATGGGGTAGGACGTCATCATGCCACTCACGATCTGTAAAAGTGCATTTGCATTCTACCTCCCACCTACGTAGCGCAGGGGTTATGTATGGCCAGAAGTGGAGGTGCTTAAAAAAGCATATATGTCGGAGAGGAGTTGTTTGTCAGATGTACGAGTTAGCAGCCATCTCTCAAACTGAGTAGGGGTCTACTTGCATGATGACGGATGGTGGCAAGGACACCCAGTGTTGAATGACCAGGTATTGCCAATAAGCGATTGCTGGGAGGCCTTACCCCATTTAGAGCTGTGTAAAATCCATAAGTCCATCAGTACCAAAGAGGCCACCTATTCTTTTGCAATTGGATTTTGGCCATGCTTGGTCGGAGGGCTCAGACAGAGTTGGCGGAAAGTCTGTGTTCCCTATAATCGGGGTCTGCAGAGATATAGGGTTAGATAAACCTCTCCGCGTTTGCACCTTGCCCCAGACTCAGATTGTGGCTCGCAGAATGGGGGAGATATACACTCTGGGCGGGCGGTGTACCTTCGGTAACCAGTGTACTTTCCAAATATGCACCTCTGCCACTGCCTGGTCAATAGAGCACCAATGTTTCTTGGTGCTTAGGTGGGACTACTTCACCATATAAACAGTTGGGCAGCTTGGTAGTAGCTCACCAGGTGCCGGACGGCCAACCCTCCCTCAGCCTGTGGGAGGTAAGCTTGCCTTCTTGCCGTCCCAGATGAACTCCCAAATGAGACTTTGTGGTTTGTCCAGTAACTTGGGGGGAGGTTGTAATGGCAAGGTCTGCATGACATAGCACTTCTGGCAGAAGCGTCATCATGACTGTTGCCAGATGACCTAGCCAAGAGAGGCCATGGCCCTTCCACCTAGTCAAGTGCGAGTGAGCATCTTCAAGAAGTGTGCTGTAATTATGCTCTGCATGGATGCTGGCGTAGTGTATATTTGTAGGCCCAGATATTTCCCCCCATGTTTAGCCCAGGTAAATGGGATGGCGGAATCCGGCAGTGTTCTATCTACCTCAGGCACAGTGAGATTCAAATGGACGATTTGTGCAAATTGGTTTCAATTCTGGATACTGCCCCAAAGTTCGCTAGTTCCTCCATAACGGCTGGAAGTGACACCAGAGGCCGAGACAGAAGAAGTAATACATCTTCAGCGTAGAGCACCAGTTTATGTGTTCTACCCCCATAGGTATGCCCAATATACGCGGGTGGCGGCGTACTTGCTCAGCGAACAGTTCCATGTATAGGGCAAATAGTAAAGACGACAGGGGGCAACCCTGTTGCATGCCCCTGCAGATAGAAAATTGTCAGGACAGAGTTCCATCCACACGCACCATGGCCTTGGGTGATTCATAACTGTATTGGATCCATCCACAAAACCGTGGGCCCAACCCACATCGAGCCAAAACCGTGTATAGATATTGCCAATGCACATGGTCAATGACCTTCTCTGCATCAATAGACAGAAGAACTGGCATTTGGGAGCAGTGAGTCATGTCCAAGAGAAGAAAGAGGCGCTTGGTATTGTTGCTGCAGGTTCTTTCAGGGATAAACATGGTCTTATCAGGTCCTGCATATATAGGCCAAGCCTCTTAACCAGAATGCCCATAATTATCTTTGCATTCACATTCAGTATGAAAATGGGAGGATAGGAGGAGCAAAGCCGGAGATCCTTCCCCAGTTTAGGGATGACATAATTGTATCCAGTTGCACTGTGTGAGTGAGGGAGCCAGAGGCACTACAATCATTATATAGCCATGCCAGCACGGGGCCAGTAGTGTCCCAAATGTTTTATAATATTCCGCTCCATATCCATTGTGTCCTGGTGTTTTACCCAGCCGAAGATGCTCTATTGCCAAAAGTAGCTCAGTCAGGGTTATATCTTTATCTAAGCAGGCGCTAGCTTTCGAGGGGATTTGAGTCAGGGGGACCAAGTCCAAATATGCCTCAATGTCATCAGGACCAAGCCCATCTGCTGCATAAAGGTTAGCATAGAATGATTCAAATTCTCTAAGGATCGCTCTTTCCGACAAGTCGGGGTACCATCAGGAAGTCTTAACTCTTCAACTCTCCGCTGCACTTCTTGGGAGTGGAGAGGGTGGGCCAGGAGACTTCCCGCCTTATTCCCTCCATCATAATACTTTTTGATCATCCGCAATAAGGCTTACTCTTCCCTGTCCATGTCCAAAGTCTCAGTTGTTTGTGAGTTACATTGAGCCGTCTTCTGGTTGCTAATGATCCTGTGTGCCTAAGCGAAGCTTCGAGTTCCCTCAGTGTATCCTCTAACTGTCGACGTTTATTGTGTCTATCTGTGTTGAAGCGTGCTGCAATGGCAATTAACTGGCTTCTCACCACTGTTTGAAGGTCTCCACTGTAGTGTAATGGTGGTCATCAGTGTGTTGTTTGTAGCCACAAAAGTCTCTATTGTGGCACTAATTCCAGAAAGTATGTTATCATACGTGAGAAGTTTGGTATTAAGACACCAGGATCGCAGGACGGACCTGAAAGTAGGAAGGGTGAAGCTCAAAGTGATGGGGGAGTGATCTGAGACCACCACTACTCCAGTCTCTATCAGTGACGCCACACTGGTGATGCATGGTGATGTGAGAAAAAGATCTATACAAACGTAAGTTTGATGCACTGCAGAGAAAAAGGTAACATTCCTATCTGTGGGGTGTTCCAGACACCAAACGTCCATCAGGCCTACCTCTGTTAGCCATTGCCGAGTGTTATTAGACAGTGCACCAGTCTGTCCATGTCATTGGATAGATCTATCCGCCTGAGAGTCAGGGACAATGTTAAATTCGCCTCTTATAATAATGTTGACATCTGATGTAGTAAGAATTCTTCCAAGTGCATCTTTAAGAAAGCTTTCCTGATGGTTATTAGGGGCATAGATATTTGCCACTGTGTATCTAGTCCTTGTGTGTCATCATGTAAGGAGAGAAGCCTCCCTGGTATCTCAGCTTGTGTTTATACCACCCTCCCCAGAAAGTGAGTTGCCACTAAGATAGCCACCCCAACCCATTTCCCAGGTCCTGAGGAATGATATTGGCCGCCATACTACTTAGACCTCAATTGTTTCCAATCCGCCCATAACAGATGTGTTTCCTGTATAAGGCATATGCCACTTTTGGTTTCTCGGAGAAGGGTTACCTGCAGATAGTGTCAGCATGAAGTGTATGCTTAGAGGAAAGAGGTAAACAAGTAACCAAACATAAAAACAATTCCCCATCTGGGATCAGAGTGAAATGTGCAAGGGTGGGTCCATATTGATGGACCAAGTTGTTAGTTCATTGTCCAGTAGAAGGAGGTGGAGCTCTGCTGCCCACACTGCAACCAACAGCAGGAGACACCCATTGGTGATCCTGGGTTGTCAGTGTGGTATTCATGGGCCTCCATGGCAAAAATGCCCCCCATGTATCGTAGGCAGTCAAGGTAAGGAGGTGCGAAAAGTTACTGGTAGTCTGTGTCTGCCTCCAACGCACTGTCCTCGTTCTGCAAGCAACGGATTAGTGCAACTCTTTCTTTCCAGATCTCAACCTCTGAGGGCTTGTGTGGTTTACCTTTTTGTGGTCAGGCTTTGTGTTTTGCGGCAGTGCTCTGCGGTGTGTGTGGCCAGCTCCTAGGTCAACTCCTGTGGCTTAGGATCGCCCAAATGCGACGGCATGTCCAGCAGCGAGTGGGCTTCCTCCAGCATACGGATGCTTGCATCTCATTATTCCAAACAAATTGTAGAGAGAAAGGGTGTCCCCACTTATATCGAATCCCCTTCTCCCGGAGGAAATCAGTCACGGGACAAAGGGACCGGCGGCGTTGCAATGTCACTGAGGAAAGGTCCTGGACTAAGCCTACTTTGAGATCCTCAAAGTCAATTGTTTTCTGGTTGCGAACTGCTGACAAGATGGCCTTTCTTTGTTTATAGTAGTGGAGACAAGTGAGGGTGTCCTGTGCTTGGTCTGAGGAGCGGGCTGGCCAGCCAGTCCTATGGGTACAGTTAAGTAGTATGTCCTGATCTTTAAGTGCTCGGGCCACCTGGCGAAAGAGGCGGACCACAAACTCCTCAAGACTCCCCGATACCGCCTGTCGGACTCCTTTGATACAGATGTTGGAGCGCCGAGATTGGTTCTCCAAATCCCTCAGATGATTCTGAGATTTCTGGTTTCTGTCATGCAATGCAAGGATTTCCTATCGGTGATGGTCTAATTCCTCTTCACATCCATCGTGTGTCGGCTCCAGTGAATTGACCCAAGTCAGCAGTCTTTTCTTTAGATATGGCTATCTTTTTTGATGGGGTCTTGGTGAAGAGGTCTTTGAGGAACCCCCTTTTTTGTTATGACATTGTGAGGCCATTATAATTGAGGGTAAGGTCTTGTTTTGGGGTGAGGGGATAACAGGCTCAAGTCCAGGAAGAGCAAGGTGTTGCCGACACCTTCAGGGCAGGCAGTTACAGCCCCCAGGCCTCTTTTCGCGTTCACTTGCTGGTCTAGATCCACTTGCTGCGCACCTTTAAATAAAAGTTTTTGGGCGCATCGGCCTCATTGCAAGCGACTGCGCAGCGAGGCCTCAGCGCAGGGTCCGGCAGTAAAAGTCACTATCAATTATCTCACATGCGCTGGCGCGGCCCCAGGGACTACATGTGAGATCAGGATCCTTGGGCAACCATCGTTCACCAGTATGTCTGCACTGTAGGGAGTACGAGGTGCCAGCACTAATGTAATGCAAAGTAGCACTGGTACCGGTCAGTCCCCCATTATGCCCCGAACACCAGTTCCCCCCTCGTACCTCGGAACTCCTCAGGGTAAGGGTATACACACCGCTATAAACAGACAAGGTCTAAACTGTGCTGGTGTACTAAGTCTGGCCACCATCAGGGTCTTCCGTCCGGGTGTGATGTGTCACTGTCACTGGGGGGGAAGGGTGACGGGCTGGAATCAACACTGCGGCAGTCACCATAAGGCTGTCTGATGCAGCGGATTAGCTGGAGCCCCAACTGCTTCTGCTGCTGGTGCCTCTTCACCAAGTCTGAGTGTTTTGTCAACTGAGGGGCTCCTCTCCAGGTCTGCGGCTACTGGGACTCATATGACCGCCATATCAGGAGCACTGTGGTCGGCCCGAACAGATCGCAGTATTGGCTGTGTTCTCGCCTGCTGCAGCACTGCAGGGGGTTCCTCTGGAGTCAGCTTGTCCCCGGGGTCTCAGCAAGCAATGGATCACCCCGGAAATGCTGCAATGGTGATCCAATCCGCTCCCAGTCAGTCCTCAGCAGCGGAGCTCCGGAGAGAGACGCTCCTACTCGGGAGCCATCTTGGCCATACCCCAGTGCAAAAGTTTTAAAAGCACTGCAGACTTCCTTGTATAGCCAACACTTTTTAGGCACCAATAAAAGCGACATGATAACTCTGGTGATTAATGTACCTGCTGGAGAGCGATCAGAGTTTTGGCAGTTTTGACTCATCTAAAGTATGCAGAACACAGAACAGTAGTTTATGTACAAAGTTCAGTGAGATACTGTTTTTGTCACAGAGATTCTTTTGTTACTGTGCACTTCATAAATTACAATCATAATTTAGCACTGTTAGCTGTGAACTGCCATCAAAGAGCTGCATGGAAACTGCATAGTACAGGTTACAAATTTATGTTTTTCCAGCCTTTGATTATCCTAATTTTGCTAAAAAGGGGTTTGTTTGGGTAGAAATAAATTATTAGTAAAGTCAACCCTAACTACTGTGCTATGTTCTTAATCCTATGTTTATGCTTCCCCAGGCCAAGTATTCTTAAAGAATGCCTACCAGTAGGGAATGACATGTGAATGCTACACCTTCTACTGCCCTTTGTCTTATACACTGATTTACATAAGTATGATCCATTGTCTCTGTATGTGTGTGTGATGTAAAGTGCTCCAACACCCTACACTGGTAAGAGAGTGATATAAAACAAATTAAAATTACACAAAGGAGTGCGGGGTTCACTTATTGTTAAGGAGCTATCAACAGGGGGAGTTATCCCCCGCGGCTCTGAGACCTTACTAGGTGAAACAGTATTGTTAAATGCTGCGGAGAGTCATGTGTTGTAGGTGAGGACGAAAAGTGTTCTTTACGGACTAGGTGGTCTCACACGCTATAAAGTGCCATGCTTCATCATTTGACCACCTAGCCCCTCCCAGGTAGGACAGTGTCCCAGGTAGGGGTCTTCAACCCATTTTGTTTGGACCATAACCTACCACTCATCCTTAGTGACTTCCTACATGGAGCCATGGTCCCGCACGGTTCACTACATTGTTTGCTCTTTTCTCACTCCCCTCTCTTCACTTCCACCAGCACAAGTAGTTAAGTCACAGGAATATACTGTTAAAACATGGGCGTTGTCACCCGTCATTGCTGATCCACATAAGCTATGGTTTTCCTGGTTGGGGAACATTCTGCTCTGTGTGCTACCATAATCATGGCTTGGAATTGTCTGAAATGCATGCAGAGTAAGAGTGGCCCTGTCCAAACCGAGATATTGGATTTCATCGCTAGGAAAAGGATTCAAGAGTTGAATAAAGGAACTTAGAACCAGATATGTTACAGATCACGCTGTCTGAAAGAAAGGTAATAAGGGAGCAAGGCCCCCCATCTAGGGCACCTTCCACTCCCACAATGAGGTCACCCTGACAGGACCTCTGTTAGTTGGAGTAATATGGAGGAGAGCGACAGCAAAATTTCACCTCAGGCCTTCAGTGCTGGAATTATTTTATTGACTAGCGACACAAATGGATGAGATAATCCTGGCAAAGGCAAGTTTTTTTAAATTACTCCTAGCATGCTGACTATCACAGGAAATAGGCATTGTTAGAAATCCACTTCATTGTTATTACAATTTAAATATAAATAAATCTCTAATGCAAGATGTATTTTACCTACTAAGCTTAATGTAGATGTTTAATGGATAAGTGAAAAAATATAGCCTATTGGATAGTTAAAGTTACACAGGGTATGTCTTACATACACATATGTTGCCAAAATTAAAATGTTACATATGTGCAGTAACAAAATGGACCATTTCTCTACCTGACATGAAATACTGTTTCAGTCTAATCCATTTGTTAAGGTGCAATGAAAAGCTGTCTCCTCCTCTCTGCATGAATTAGCGCGCTTAGTATAAATATGCCATTTCTACATCAAGGAGCTGTGGAAGAAAACTCTCTCTCTCTCATAAAAAGAAGCCTCTCCCACACCTTAAAATCTGGAAAAAAATCTTGAAATTGAGGTGACTTTGAGTTCTCAATATCTACTGTATTTTTACTGTGTTTTTAAGTTGAAAACCATCTGTGATCCTATGCAGTTTCTACACTCACATCTCTAATAACATAACCCATTCCCTTCCCTAGAAGCGAGTAATTTATCCAGATTGTCATAATCGTTTTGCCAACCTCTTAACTGATACCAGAAAATCTGACCTCATTCCTTCTTTACATCACGCACATCATTGCTCACAGCTTAGGTGAGTACCTCCACCTGACCTATTGTAAATATTCAGTGCAAGCCAAGACCATTGGGCCTTGGTCCACTGAGACACCAGAACCCACCCCAAAGAGCGTCGGCTGTTGACGGCCTCAGTTTCCATAATAAAACCAACTCTCGTCATTGAGGCCCAAGTCTTCGAACAGGCTCAGGACATTTAGAAGAAGCCACACTGTGGGCTAATTATTTCAGGCTCTTTGATCAACAAATATGAGGCAACCAAAGACAAACCGGTTTTTGTCTTTGGGAATACTCCAGCACAAGGCTGTTGCAGAGATCACAAGTCAGTGACATGCAAGGGTTCCTTATCTCATACAGACAAAAAAGCAAAACGTGCAACACCAAAAGAATATGCTTCATTAGGAGAAGCTAAGGCCACTGTTATTATAGTGAATTACACGCTATACCTCTGGTTCAGTGATTACATTTTCTTGATCAAAACTATGCCATAGAGTAAATTCTGTCAGGTCCGGTAGCTCGTGGACTAACACCCCCCTTTCTAAAATCAGTGTTTGACCTCATGATCACAGGTTAGAAGCCTCATGGGTCCACTCACCTTTTCCTCAATACATGTTTTTATTCAGCCCCAAGGAGGGGATGAGTGCTTTACAAATACACATTATGTTATGACTACAAATTTAGGTTAAACATGGACAAAGAAGCGACTGAACAAAAACTGTTATGCCTTGTGGCATTGTTGACAGTGCCCAAGGGATCCTTCCATATGATGTCCGCACAAATGAAATATTTAGACCTACACCAGACATGTAGGAAAAAGTAACTGACCTAAGGCTTCATGGGAAGAATCAGTTTGGTCACCAGTGAGATACTCACACCTAATTAATGTGCCATCTATGTGGCAACAGTCTTCACACAGTCTTTTTTACTGATGGCTAAGACATTACAGGCAGTCGCGGCCCACTTTGCTCAAAAGGAACGGGGCGGGTGCAGCACGTGGGCGGGGCACCTAAAATTTAATAAAATTAAAATAAAAAAAAAAACACTTACCTTTCCGGCGCAGTCCCGCACCGTGCTCCTCTTCCCTGCTGGATGCACACAGGCACAGGCTCCCAGCCTGCCCTGCGGCCAATCCTGATGCTGCTCAAAGCAGCATCAGGTTAGGCTAGTAGCGCCCTGGCTTAGCGCTCCCTGGCAGACTGGGCGCCTGTGCAGGCTCTCTCCAGCCCAGTAAGCCTATCGCGTGTGTGTGTTTGGCCGGCCTGAGCCAGCCAGCCAAACATAGATGCGCAGTGACGGGGAGTGTTGAGCACTCCCCCCCTCACAGCTCCTCATCCCAGGTGCCACGCTCCTTTCACAACAAGAAGATAATAAACATAATTTATTTTCCCCTCGTGGTGAAAGTTTTGCAGCTTCTGCTGCTGGTGGTGGGGGCAACGCTCCTCCGCCTTAACAGAGGAGCCGCCCCTGATTACAAGGTAAACTATCCACAGCAACCGTTTGCTTCAAGCATCCAGCAGGAGATTTTTCTTTCTTGGAGTTGGTATTACAGCCAAAGAGAAGACACTCAGCAGATAAATTAAACCACTCTCCTAGGAGCCTATAGAGACTACAATTTCTCAAAGACTTCTACTGATCTCCCATCTTCCTATTTCAGGAGGCTCATTCCGTTCCAGTGGAGAGAATGCCTTCACACCTCTATCACCAAATGGTACAAATCATCATGATGCATGATTTATCTTGATGGTATGGAAAGGCTGTGCTCTCCACATCCACCAGCTGCCTTCATCCAGACTGCCACTACCGCAGGCGCAGTCCTATAAATCTTCACAGGAGTTCAATAACTCATCCCTTTAAAAGCAATAGCGCTATAATCATCATCATAAAAATGTGGCAGGGATAGTTCTCCCAAAACTTACTGGTAAGAGAAGCAGAGGGTCTTCTCTATCAGTCAGATACTGACTTTCCAGCACATGCAGGGTTTTTACTTCTATATATGAGTGAGGCAAGAATACAAGCCGAAAGTACTTCTGCTTCTTGGTGGAATACCAAACTACCAATACAGGATACTGTGTTTGAATTAATTGTACATCAGGATCGTGGCTCTAGGGGTACCATTCTAAGGCTGCAGATCATTTACTCTACAACGTTTAGGATAACTACTTATTTTTTATCTCTAATGTATGTTATTTATACATTTTTATATAGTGCAGCGTGCATAATTGTCCTGATTCTGGTTACCTGCAAGAGAGTATATCTTGAAGAGAGGATTCGTCTACAAAGCTAGGAATCCAGCAATTTAGAATTAATGGATGTGCAGCTTTTTTTTCTGAAGGCAGGGAGATTGGTGGAGATTAGTATAAGCTGTGATGGGTTGTTCCTTAGGTGCAGGCCTGTCACAGAGCAACTCATAACTTCTCACATCTTGCATTCTGATTTAGGGACCATGAGGAGACTAAGGTCATTTGAGCAGAGGTGTCAAGGTGGTATGTATCTCACTTATTTGCCTTGTAAGTATGTTGCTGCTGATGCTGCTGGACATTGAAAGGTAAGACAGAGTATTTTGAAGGTGGCTTTGTCATTCACTGGTAGCTAATGAAGTATTCCTGTGGTGATAGGTGTTATGGGTTTTTTCCTAGCCTAAAGATTAAGGTGGTCATTCTGACCGCGGCGGTCGGCGGTCGCCGCCCGCCAAGCGATTCCTGCGAAAGACCGCGGCGGCCATTATGGCTTTCCCGCGGGGCCGGCGGGTGACCGCCAGAAGACCGCCGGCCGGCCCAACGGGAAAGCCCCTACAACATTGAAGCCGGCTCGGAATGGAGCCGGCGGAGTTGCAGGGGTGCGACGGGTGCAGTGGCACCCGTCGTGATGTTCACTGTCTGCAAAGCAGACAGTGAAAATCTTTGTGGGGCCCTGTTAGGGGGCCCCTGCACTGCCCATGCCAATGGCATGGACAGTGCAGGGGCCCCCAGGGGCCCCACGGCACCCGTTCCCGCCATCCTCCACCAGAAACAGGCTGGCGGGAAGGCGGTCGGAATCCCCATGGCGGTGCTGCAAGCAGCGCCGCCCTGGCAGATACCCTGGGCCAGCGGGAAACCGGCGGGAAACCGCCGGCTCCCCTTTTCTGACTGCGGCTTTACCGCCGCGGTCAGAATCGCCTAGGAAGCACCGCCAGCCTGTTGGCGGTGCTTCCGCCGCCCTCCGCCATGGCGGTCATGGACCGCCAGGGTCAGAATGACCCCCTAAGTGCATTGAAGCATTTTGTGCTTTCTGAAGTGTCTTGATTTGGAAGGATGGTAGTTCATTGTAGAAGGAGTTGCCATAGTCAAGGTAGGAGTTGACCAAAGCGCCAACTACATAAGCATGGTGTCTGAGGAGCAATTTAAGTTGGTGGAAAGAACTTCGGGCCACATGTAGGTAGCTTTTTGTGGTGCACAAACCCAGTTTTGTGATTCGGTAACCTGGTTACCGAATCGCAAAACGGGTGTGCGACTCGCAATTAGGAAGGGGTGTTCCCTTCCTAATTGCAACTCACAGTGCAATGTAGGATTGTTTTGTGACCGCGAACGCGGTCGCAAAACAATCGCAGTTAGCACCCATTTCAAATGGGTGCTAACCCATTCGCAAAAGGGAAGGGGTCCCATGGGACCCCTTCCCTGTTGTGAATGTCACTGAAAACATTTGCCTGCTCTGAAAAAATGAAACGAAACCGTTTCATTTTTTGTTTTTGTAATGCATCTCGTTTTCCTTTAGGGAAAACGGGCTGCATTACAAAAAAAAAAAAACTGCTTTATTGAAAAGCAGTCACAGACATGGTGGTCTGCTGTCCGCAGCAGGCCACCATCCCTGTGAGGGCCGCCATTCTCAAGGGGGTCACAAATTGCGACCCACCTTATGAATATTCATGAGGTGGGCATTTGCGACATCCTTGCGAATCGCTAACAGTGTCATGGACACTGCTGTGCATAAGGTTTTGCGACTCGCAAATTGTGAGTCGCAAAACCAAACGTACATACATGTGGCCCTTAACCACTTATCCTGATTTGGGATTTTATGCTGAGGTCAGCGTCCTTGAATATGTCAAGGTGTTTGACCTTATTTCTGACTGTGATCGTGCTACTGAGGAAAGTTGGAGTGCACCAGATTGAGTTATTTTTTGTATTGTTACTTTTACGTTTTAGCTTCTTCTGACTCATCCAGGTTTCAATTGCCTTAAGACTATTTGAGAGATTAGAGAATTGGTTCCCTTGCCTTTAACTTGCCATCTGTATATTGTCTGCCTAATCAATGATCATTGAGGGCGATAGCCTAATCTAGCCTGCTGGTAACCACTAGAACACTATTTGATCTTGGATTTTCAGTGAACTATATATAAAATCAACCAAATTCTGGACTCTGGAATTTCAAATATCCTACCGGTAACCACAGCCAGGCAGAAGGTCTACCACCTCTTAGAAAACAGTAGCATAGTTCGTGTACACGGGTCTAATGTGAAAGGGAAGTTCTGTATTTCGTTCCTCAGATCTTTCTGTTTCCAGAAGGTGCCAGGAAATTAGGGAAAGGCATGGGGGGCACTGTCATTCCTGTTGCTCCAGCTCGGTCTCAACAAACTATGCTCCCAGTATTCCTAGACTTTCCTCACAGGGCAATCGTCTTCCTCCCTCAGATCAAGAACCACCTATTCGTTAAGACTGAGGCCACAGTACAGTACCCTTCTATACCATAAGTCAAAAGGAGGGCCTGATTCCTGAAGAGGTACCAGGGTAGAATATAGTAATGAGTTGCTGTTTGGGGCCTTGCCATACATAGAATACCAACATGCAAACATGCTTAATATCAGGGGTATTTCCAGACGTCTTGCTGAATTAAGCATCCAGGTGGAGACCTGCAAGACCTACATCATGTCAAACACTTTTTAACATTTGGAGGCAGCTATTCTGGCAGAGATGCAGCTAAAGTCAGCATTACTACATGGATTTCTTATCGCACCTCCCACTACTATTCTTTTCGTGAGACAGACTCTCCCTCCAGTCTTATGACACACTCCACCAAAAGGTAAGGAGACTTGAAAGGTCCGTTACTCCTACTTTATAGGCATAATCACAATCAATACAATTCTGCTAACCCAGTGATACTCAAAGGTGCCTCATGCACCACCCCTGACCTTTACATGATGGGCCCACCTCCTCAACAGCAGCACTGGGCTGCTTTTTACTCAACTCAGCACTAACAAAAATGTCAAATGAACAGGCATTTATTTAAATGTTAATTGAATGAATGAAGTTAAACAAAGGAAGTAACTAGGTTGTCCTGCATTGCTTAAATGTAGGAACAGCTGCATTTTTAAAGACATCTGGCAGCAAAAGTATAAACATTTTATAAAGTCTCTTCAGAATTCAAAAATTGTATTTCATTAACTTGCAGAACCCTTTCACCATAATACATCAAATCATATCAATGATTTGAGAAGACTTTTTTGAAGAGGTTATTTTCAAACATGAATTTAGAAACATTCAATCCCCACCCCCCAACCTGACAATGATGCCAATAGTGAACAAAGAGGCAAGTCAGTTGTTATGTGTACCCTTTGGGTGGCCAGGGTTGGTATCATACATGAACAGTACTATAGTTTACTATATCAAACACAGGAGAAGGTTTGGTGCAGCCCGCATCCTGAAGTTATGTATTTCCAGGTCCTCTTTATGTAATAATGAAAAAAGCAGGGAAAGTGAAATAAAGCAATTACCCAGGATCACACAAGTTGGTAAAGTAGGAAGCCGGGAATAATCCCAGGTTTTCTGGCTTCACATTGTGCAATTCAGCCACTAGAAGCATATGCATCGCTTCCCCCACACCCATCTTACCGCAAACCCCACAACTCCGTGAAACCACCCTTCCCCCTGGTGCACATACCACTACACTGCTGGCATCAATGCGGCCCTAAGTCAAATCACAGACCACTCTTTTTGGCCCCTGGGAAAATGACGCGAGTACCCATGTCACCTAACCCATCTGCCATAAGCATTTATGAACCCCCCTCATATGGCTTTATATCTCATATATAGATAATTTCAAGGACCAGGAGAAACTAATTCCCTAGAGCGGTAAGTTTAATCTTCTCGAGACTGCAAAATCACAACAAAGTGTTTTTTGTAAAGGTATCCAAAAAGTATAGATATTAGGACGGAAATGTCCCCTGCATGGCTCTGGGAGCATGCACTTTTCTTCTGTGTTAGACTATCAAGTGTAATAGTTTGCGACCTCAACTTGCAGTTCTGCCTTAAAGAGGGGCATCCAAAGGGGACCCTACTTTTGAAAGTGACTACTGTCTCCACACTGTGTTTAAAATGACTGGCAATAGTGTTAGCACTTAATCACAGAGGAAAGGGTAGGCCGTTGTTGCCTGTCACCTGCAGCGTTAGAGATTCCTACTATTATTACATAATAAAAAGTCTTCCTACTCCCCCAACTGGGTCTTTCATTCTCAATGTCCAGGACATGGAGGGTGTATTTTTACTCTCTATGTATGATGTATTATGAGCCTGGAGTGTGTGTGTTGAACTTGAATGATAGCAGGAATCCATTTTGGAACACTTGTATTTGGATGTCTGACAAAACAGAAAATTGAGAGAAGCGTGCTCAGATCCTTTGGTCTTTTGGTGATTGAGGGAAGATCTCCCCGCTGAAGTGAGCCAGGCTTCAGTTGCTGTAGTGTTGTAGTGACCTCCTCTTGGAAGTGCAAAATCAGCCCCTGACATCTTCCTTCTTCTATTTTCTCAGAGGTGTTACTGCAGTTTTATGTAGTAGCTGAACGGGAAGGTTCCTACCTATTTTGCAGCTTTGTTTCATATTCCCTGTCAGTGCGCACTCCACTCCACCACTCTCTATCTGTGGGTCTTGTAGATATAAAGATTATGGCTGGGACAGCCATGTATGAAACACAAAAGAACCTCAACAATGTCTGTAAAACGAAACAGTGAGGGACTCTAAAATTCAGTCAGTTATTCACTGAGCTATAGGGTTGGGTTGCCAGACTGCCAGCTTCCTTACCAAGTTAGGATCAGACTTGGAGGTCCTGAACTCTGCTAGAAGTGCTGCTTGGTTTAGCTTATGATGGAGAAAACTACTTTGGAAGGAAGTGTCAGGAGTGTACTCTTAGAGAAATAAATACTCTTCAGCAGTGGAGATCACGGTCTAGTGGCCTGCTATGCAAGAGAGACTCGAGAATCCTCTCTACATCACCGCTGCGAATCCAAGGTGAGGAACAGCCTTACAAGGAACTGTGGTGAATCCCTCTCAGCGTGTGCCCCTGCTCCCCCACACGACTATGTGCATGAATGTTTGTCCTCCCTGGCCAGACAGAGTTCATTGGTGCTGCCAGTGAGGTCTCAGTTTCCAACTCCACAAGCAGCATCTAAACCGTTCAGTAGTTGCAGAGATATTCCTGATTGTGCCAAATCCCCTGCTGCTCTGTGGGTTCCTTGGATGCAAGGAAACTTCATCACGTTTGACAGGCTCTTACGTTTGGCCCATATTAGTGTATGGCATCAGAAAAACATTAACTGCAATTGCTTGGTTACAGGTTTCATGGTTTTAAATTACTTGAGCGGTTTCAGAACATTCATTGTTGTCCCACTTTCACAACCAGGCCTGGCGATCCTGGTGCCAGTCACTAGTGTCATTTTTGTCCTCCATTAGACTCTCACTCTGAGACTCAACTCCTTGATGTTCCACTGCTGGTGCAGCGCTGGGCTCCCTGATTTCCTTGGGCAGGTGTTTTTAGGCTCAAAGATCGCTGCAGATGTCAGGAGGGACTGGAATGAATGGGACAATTTTCTAAAGGGTTTTAGTGAATCTGTAGTAATGCCAGCTCCCAGGGTGCTCGGACCTTTCTAGTTATTTCTATGACAAGATCAAGCGGATTTATCTTCATTTCTCCCTTCTACCCACTCCAGACTCTCTGGACTACACTAGCATGCCCTCCTCCACATTTTCGGGGACAGCCATGCCTCTTATAACAAAAAAGGTCATGAGAACCATGAAAGAGTTTGAATGGATCTGTACTATAGCCAGCTCACGGCGTGTTGAGAAAAAAGATGGGTTTGCTAAGTGCTGCAAACAGAAGTGTGTATTCTGGGGACAGTCCTGGCAGGAAATCTTGTAAGACATATCCATAAGAGTATGTCAGGATTCGTAATGAATGTAACTTTCCTACAAGTATTCCCAATGAAGGGGACCTGCAAGTGTTAGCTAGCCACTTCCAAGGCAGGTGGGACATTTTTAGGTCTGACAGAATGCCTCCGGTTGAGTTGATCAATTATCACCACACTATATACAAAATGGAGGTCAGCTATTGAGGATGAGGGTTCTCAGCTGTCTTAAAAATAAAACTTTTTAGGACTAAATGTGATCCTAGAATTATCACTGTCAATGCTTTGCCACGTTCTATGGTGCAGGAATTTCATACCCAGATGGAGCAGAGGAGATGACACCATTCCCTACAAGTACTATGGAGTCTTGGTACCCAATCATGTCCAATCTCAGCTCTGCCAATAAAGCACCAAAGACCAGGAGACCTTCAAGCACCACTTTCCTTGTGCCCCTTAGCGCCCCCCTACCGCCACCATGTATGTGCCGTATTTAAAATACTATCTGGCTTTCTGGATTTTTTTTCAGAAAGCCACTTGATTGCTCTATATTGCCGATGGGTTAATGTGTTTCCTTTTCGCAACACCTCATAGTTTGTGGTATGTTAGCGGCTTACACAACTTGTCTCTTGGTGGAGTCAGCGCTCTTTGCTAAGGCAGAAGCAGCACAGGATCTATAAAATATAGTATCTGAATTAAAAAGATCATTTGCTCTGGGCAAACTAGAGAAGACATAACGCAGCTACCAGGGATCTATTCCTCACATTGAGAGACAGTTTTGCTTGAGGTAGCATCATGCTTGACATTTTACAGAGCCTCTAGGGTAGGTTAACTGGTAGCTAGGGGAAAGGGACATATTTTGGAGCCTATAGTTGCCTCGTGTGAGCTTTGCGTATTCAGTCTAAGTATGTTTGCACCATTAGACAAAGGACAGTAGCAGCTAGGCTATAACCCTGGAGAAGGCTAGAGGGTATTCATGCTGCCACGTGTTAGCAGTGACTGGCTTCTTTCTTGGCCCTGGGAACTAAAATCCTGTTACGTGTTCCATCAACTCCAACTCTAAAGATGAGGCTTCCATCCTTCACATAAGGGAAACGACATGGCAAGTTTTGGTCATCAGGATCTAAAGGTATTTCTGTTCACTGAGTTATGCCCGATGGCACCTGTGATGCCGGAGACTCTGTTGCCTTTTGGCATACCATTCCACAGAAGGCATAGGGATGCATAGGTACACATTGCACCCACATAAAGGCTATAAACTTTGATCCAGCACCTAAATATCTTCATGGCAAAACTCTTGAGAACTGTATATCTGAAGTGCATGCCTCATAATTTATTAAATGGAAATAGGGCTTTCCACCTATAGAGTCCTTCCTACTACCTTTCACTTTGATTCTGCTGTATGCACATTGCCACTTTGCCGGATACCACTGTTACTGTCTCTGTAAAACACTAGTACATGATTTTTATTACAAAGTCTTTGTTTTGCATTTAAGGATTTTTTTGTTGAACAAATTAAAATTTTCTTTTGTGTTTGCTACGGCGTCATTTTGTCTAGTGCTGATTAAGCAGTCTAGTCGTTATGGGGGGATTTAGATATAAATGGAGGTAGCAAGTTCACCTCTCTGAGAGTCTGCTGCATTTTTCCTCTTTGCTGTTGTTCTTTGCTATTTTGCCAGATGTCATTGTTTTATTGTCTGTGTGAAACGCTACTAAGATTTGTTTTAATTCATCTGGGGGCGATTGTTTATTACAAAGACTTTCTTCTGTGTTAAGGGGTGTTTTTTGCACAAACAAAGTATTTATTTTGTGTTTACAGTGGTGGCCATTCTGACTATTGCCAGCTGAGGAGTCTAGTCATTTTGGGAGGAATTAGATATGAATGGAGGCAGTAGTCTATGCAGTGGGCGCATACGGAGGATGCCCCAGCAACATGCCAAAGCCGAGCAAAAAGCAAGCCTGTCTGCACCATGGCTGGACCATGTCCAGCACCTAGAAACCTGGATCTTGAGGCCTTCGGGCATCCACGGATATGGCTGAGCTATTCTACTCCCAAATTGCTTAATCTAACCCTGATTTGCCCTCACCTCTCTGCATACTAGGCTCCTCCTCCTTCACCAAAGGCACTTTCTCCTGCCCCCACTGCCACTTCACATGTTTGATCCCTACATCCTACTCAGACTCCAAACACTACTCGCTCTAAGACTCTGCTACCCCCTCCACCATTTGCACACTCTGTTCCAACTAAGATTCCATAACCTTTTTCTTTAAAATGCCTCCTTGTTAATACCCGCTCTCTAGCCAAACACACAGAAGCAGTCTGGAGTATAATTGTTGCAAATACCCAAGTCTTGCTTAACCCTATCTTTGTCCCGAATATAGCCTCTGCAATTTCTTTCAGGTGCAACACAATCATAGGAGAGAATTCCTAAACTTGGAGGTGCAGTGGCTATCTGTTACCAGTCTACCCTGAACTGACCTATTATTTCAGCAAATATCAGTGATGGATTGAGTATCTTAATTTTAAAATCAGCCCTCCCAAATCCCGGTCTTGGGGGGGATTTAGATATATTGACCCACTTGACTGAGGTATAGCTTTAGTTCCAACTTTATGGAATTCATTTTACCTCTTGCTCTGACCTTTCAATCATACATGGTCCTTGAGGACCTGAACTTTCACCTGGAAGGCGCTTCTATACCTGACTTCATAAACCTCTTAGATGACCTAGAAATGCTGGGCCTCTCCCCACATGTTGCACATATGAAGGAGCCACCCATCTTGCAGGCTCCTTACTTGACACTATGATCACCAACCTTTCTCACATTATGGTACTGAACCCTCTATCGATTACATGGACAGATCATTTTTAATCAACTTCAATATCCCCTTCTTTCATCCTAACAGTGCACCCACACATAATCTTAATACACGTTGGTGGAACAAAATCTCCATGGATAGTTGGAACTCAGAGCTTAACAAATTCCCTCTGATTCTTTTCACCGAACTGTCTACTGTCATCACTTGCTTCAACACCTGGCTTACAAATGTTGCTAATACCATGACCTACTAATGACATATGACACACTCCACATCAGAGTGTACCCGACATGCTAGTTGGTATAGAGAGGACCTCAGGCAGCTTTAATGCTTTTACAATCAACTTGAGCGGCACTGTCGTAGCGCAAATTACACTCATGATAAATGCAATTTAAGTCAGCGCTCCATAATTATCACCAGTGCCTGAGACAGACCAGGCACCTTTCCTTTTCCTGGATCTATGAAAGAAACAATTTCACTAAGGATATGTTCACCCTGGTAAAGGAATTTACCACTCCCTCTGCCTCTTCCTACTCCATCACCCCATTCCAGGACCTCTTCTCTAACCTTTCTAGTTAATACTTCTATGATAAGATCAAGTGGATTTATGTTAATATCTCCCTGCAACATGCTCTAGACTCTCTGGACTTCATTAGTTTGCCCTCCTCAACCCCTTTGGGGCAGCTATGCCCAGCCTGACTCAAGAGGTCACAAGGACTCTCCTTTTGGTTAAATTTAGCTCCCTCCTTGACCCCTCTCTTGGTCATGAACTTGGTCCTACACACACCATCCTTTTTAACCTATTGCTATTGACTGTTGCTTACACCAGAGGAAGGAAACATGTCATGGTCTTGCTGTTGCTTAAAAAGCCTTCTGCTGATCCTATGACCTTGCCTAACTGTAACCTATCTCCCTTTTTCCTTACCCAAAGTCCTTCAAAAACTCATCAGCTACTTTCATATGATGTATGTCTGCAGTTGCAGAGTGGTTGAGCGGTAACTGCCTGATGCTAGATGTTAAGAAAATCAAGTCTGTCCTATTTGTTTGCGATATCTATCTCCGGCCCTCTGCCTGGTGGTCCCCTAACCTTGGCCCTTTCCCTTAGACCTCGCAAACTGCCTAATTCTGGGCATCATTGTTGACAATCAGTTTTCTATTGTGAACCAAGTTACTGCAGTGTCTGCCTGTTGCTCTAACACATTAAAAATGCTCAGAAATCTTTTTAAGTAGCTCCAGAACGCACTAAAAATGGTGACCTAACCACTCATTACCAGTAGACTGGACTATGAATATTCCCTCTATGTTGGTATTGCAGTATGTCTTATCAAGACACTTCATGTAATCTAGTCACAGCCGCTACGCTTGTTCTCAGATTGCTTCCTGTTACACTGTTGTTGCCAACATGCATAATCTTCATAGGCTGTCTGCTCATAGTTGCTCCCTCCCCAAGCTTCTTACTCATACCTACAAACTTTCACAACCTTGGTCATTCCCGCGTTAGCAGTTGTATACACTTCTGTGCTCCTACTTCGCTACATTTTTCACCTACTTGCTCGCCAGCCGTGCATCTACACTAGTGCTAGACTTAGAGGGCACCCCTTTTTCATTACTGCCTCCCAATGAATAGGAGTCGGAACAATGCATGGTGGAACCATGCATGCCTAAACAACGTGGTCGGAACAACGACCGCGTTATTACGATGAATGCCTTTACCACGAATGCCTTAACAACGATTTTTTGTTGTAAAGGCATTCCTGGAAAAGGCATGCGTGAACGGCATGCATGGTTCCAGCATGGGACTCCCCCACCCCAACCCCCCCACCCCTAACACAATCGTACCCACCCCCACCCCTAAAAACAATTGTACCACTACCCCAACCCCACTCCTAAAACTTAAACTACCCCAACCCCCCACCCCTGCCCCTAAAACTACCACGACCCCCTAAACCCCCCAAAACCTAAACTACCCTGACCCCCACCCGCCCCTAAAACTATCACGACCGCCTACCCCCTAAAACCTAAACTACCCCGACCTCCCCACCCCCACCCCTAAAAACTAAAAATACCCTGACCCCCACCCCACCCCTAAACCTAAACTACCCTGACCCCCACCCCAAAAACTAAAAATACCCCAACCCCCACCCCTAAAACTACCATGACCCCACCCCAAAACCTAAACTACCCCGACCCCTCCTAAAACCTAAACTACTCCGACCTCCACCCCCGCTGCTAAAAACTAAAAATACCCCGACCCCGCCCCTAAACCTAAACTACCCAGACCCCCAGCCCCGCCCCTAAACTAAAAATGCCCGACCCCCCCCACCCCTGCCCCTAAACCTAAACCACCCCAACTCTCCACTCACAAAAACTAAAAATACCCCGACCCCACCACCCCCCCTAAACCTAAACCACCCCACCCTTCCACCCCCAAAAACTAAAAATACCCCGACCCTAAAACTTAAAGTGCCCCGACCCTGCCCTTAAACCTAAACCACCCCGACCCCCCACCCCAAAAACTAAAAATACCCGACCCCCACCGCCACCCCTAAAACTAAAATAGCCCCAATGCCCCCTACCCGCCCCTTAACTTAAACCACCCCGACCCCCAACCTCAAAGACTAACAATACCCGACCCCCCGCCCCGAAAACTAAAAATGTCCCAATCCCCCCACCCCACCCCTAAACCACCCCAATTCCCCACCCCAAAAAACAAAAAATGCCCCAACCCTGCCCCTAAAACAGCCCCAGCCCCACTTACCTGATCACATCTTCCAACTAAGACGACTTCCTTCTTCTGTGCCTTAACCACGCATGTGTGTGGTTAAGGCACCGAACAAGAAAGTCGTGGTTAACAAAAGCGTTGTTCCACTTTCGTTGTTCGGGAGTCGTGGGTGGGGATGTTTCCCCCTTCCAGTGCTTGTAATAGGTTTCCTCTCTCTACTCGTTCCGATGGATCGCTCTCAGAATTTATGATGGAACTTAAAACCCGGTTGTTCTAACTAGCTTAGTTTCAAAACAGGATACCCTTATGAGTTAGATGTGCATGTTACAAGCACAAATAACATAACACAACTTCTCCCTGTTGGGAACTGTTTTGTGGCCTTCACACTGAATCAGTAGTTCAGGGGTGGGATACCAAATAACCCTTAGGTTGTTTTATTCTTGCAGCACACCAGAACAGAACAGGTATTATTGATTGTATTTTACTTCAGGAGAGGGTTGGGGAAAACTCACTCGCTTCTGCTGCTAGTTTGCATGCTCCACAGGGCACCGCATGTGCTGCCAATGAGCTGCAGGATGAATAGGTCTGCATCAAAGGTCCAGAATTTGGCATGTAAGCCCGTGGTCATCTCAGAACAGACATCTGGTGGTCTTCTGAAGAACGTGAGCAAGGTTAATAATTATTTTCAAATTTGGGCCAATATCCGGTAGGAAACTCAAGATTTGGATAGAAGGAAAAATGGTTATTGTTGGTAACTCAATAAGCAGATGATATGCCATGAGAAAGATACAAGAAATGTTGATAATCATAGGGCTACCGGATGGTTAATTTTTGTGCCATGCATTGTAGTGTTTTTTAAATCACTTTTATTATATACTTTTGGATACAATGAATTATAATTACCCCCAGGTCAGTCCAGTCCTCGCTCCATTCATTACTCATAGAGATAAATCCTATCTCCATGACAGAAAGAAAAAAAAACACAAGGAATGCTGGAACCCCTACTCCACACTCTCCCACCGGGAGAACTTAATACGTATTTACCCAGCATTCGTTCTGTTCTTTTTCTCTCTGCGGCAGAATGGCACAAGGACTGGAGGGAGCTGCTCCTGCAGGGCTGGAGTGGCGTCAGAGTTCTGCTGTCCATCCTCCGGCTGGGAGGGGAGGTTGGTGTTGGAGAATCCGCCTCCCTGCCTGCTGGGCTTGCAGGGAGTCGCATGCTGCTGACAGCGGGACTTCTGTGGTCTTCATGGAACTTGTTTCCCGGGCTGCAGGGCGGCCTGGTGGTGGCACGTTGCTGTGGTTCATGCAGATGGCAGTCTTCCTGGGTCTAAGGGCATGTGGATGTCAGCATTGGGTCCCCCCCCCACCCAGGGGGGGAGGAGAACAGTGACTCTGCCCTGCTGTTTCGGGCTTGCCTGGCTTCCAGGTGTGAATTGCTGCTTTTGCACAGGCACAAGGTGGGTTAGGCCTGCTCCGGTGATGTGGCTTTGGCGTTTCCTGCCTTTTGGAGGTGGTATTGGACACCTTATAAGACGGGTCCGCTTGGGGTAATTACTGCATAGTGAGTCCTATTTCCATTCTTTACATTCAGGCAGATTGTGGTGTGCTTCTATTAGGGCTATGGGAAAGCATACACATAAGAAGAAACGTGCCTGAGTCCTCTTCTGCCTCCATTACTTCCTCAGCCTCCTCCCCTTCGCCTCCTCAGTCTAAAAAGCGTAGGGAGGATGACGATGTGCATTTAAGGAAGTTTATTAAGGAGACCTTGTTGGAAAGAGGGATTTCCTGCAGGCCAAGGGGTGCTATCCCTGCAGTTGCTTTTCAGTCCTCAGGATCAGATGAGGAGGGGCTAGGTCCTGAGGAACAGAAGGGGACTATGTCTCCAAGGAGATGTTGACTGACCTCATTGGGTAGGTTAAAGTGAACATGTGGTTCCCAGTTGAAAAGTTACCTGAAACATCATTGGGTCCTTGCTGCATCAGTTTCAGAGCCCGGGCCCCAGTGGATGTCCCAGTGCACCCCTACATTCAGGAGATTTTCAGTGTGAGTGGAGTTATCCTGGCAAAATTCTGCTGCCCTGCTTTACGGCAAGCTGTATCCATTGCAGGATATGCAGAAGAACTTGCCGGACTACATCCGCATTGACTCCGTTGTGGCCAGTTTGGTGGGCAGGGCATCATTGGCAGAGGATGCAGTGATCAAAGGCACCGTGGACAAGAAGGTGGATGTGTCCCTAAAGAAGGTGTAATTAGGTGCCCATCTGGCCCTTCGAGCAGGCATCTATGGCACGTATGTGGCTCAATCCCTGTTTGCAGACCTGAAATCCCCATATAGAGCCTTGGGTGATTCCTCAGAATGCTTAAGGTTGCTGGAGCATATTAAGCGCCAAGTGGAGTATCTTTCTGAGGTGTCCTTTGATGTGGTGATGGCTTTGGCTCTATCTGGTGAGGCTGTGTGGTGGCTCATCAGAATCTGGTATTGAAGGGCTGGCGAACAGATGCGTTCCAGAAATCGTCCGGCCTACGGCTACCCTTCCAGGGAAATGTGTTGTTTGGGTCTGAGCTGGAAAGCTTCACAAACTGTTCAAAGAAACATTCTTCCACTCTGAAGTCGGTCTCTGGTGATAGGCAGCCTGCAAAACGCAAGTCACCTTTTCGTCAGTCATCATGGGGCAGTTTATTCAGTCCCAAAGGATTTTTCCTGTCTGGAGAGGTTGGGATAAGAAAACCAAGTCCCTCCTCTGGAGCCTCATTCCTAACTATATGGTAGTACAGGACTGTGCAGTAGGAGGTCGCCTGCAACATCTTCTCTGGGCCTGGATGGAGTCTACTTTGGACACCTGGGTGTTGGAAGTCTTGGGACACGGCTACAAGATCGAGTTTGGGGTAGTCACTCCTGCCTCAGGGGTACATCCAACTCCTTGGCCCTACAACTCTGTGAAAAGGAACGCCTTGTCTCACAGGATTCGCTCTCTGCTTTAGAAGAAGGGCATTCTGAAGGTTCCTCCTCCGGAGAGGAGCAGGGGGTTCTATTCCATAATCTTCCTGGTGGCAAAATCTCCTGAAGGGTTCCAGCTTGTTTTGAACTTGAAAGTCCTCAACAAGTTTGCGCATAATGTCCCCTTCAAAATAGAGATGCTGCAGGGCTTCTCTCCATCTCCACAGTCTGTACCCTTATTTGGACGATTGGCTGGTTCATGCCCCTCAGGCGGCTTCTTCAGGATCTCCAGCTGGTGTGTTCCTCGCTCAGGGATCATGACTTTTGGCTGAACTGGGAGAAGTGCCAGCTGGTTCCATCTCAAGATATGACGTTTATTGGGGTGCGGTTTCACACCAACCTCAACTGAGTTTTTCTTTCTGCTGCCAGGGCCATGGCACTGCTGCCCCTAGCACAGGAGGTGATGGCCTTGCTTTCAGTTCCAGTCCTCGGGTGACTTCGGTTTTCACAGTCCCTTGGGCTCGGTTTCACCTCAGGCCTTTGTAGATTAATCTGCTGTCTTTTTGGGATCCATGGTCCAGGGACCTGGTATCTCCTGCAATGCTTCCCGAGTTGGAGTGGTGGACAGTACAATGGAAACGGTGTTCCATTGAGCCAGATCCTCTTATGGTCCTGACTACGGATGCCAGTGCCTTTGGTTGGGGGGCAACCCCGCAGAACAGGTCTCTGCAGGCTCAATTGTCTCTTCAGGAGGGGAGATGCTTATCCAATTGGAGGGAACTGATGGCTGTCTTCAAGGCAGTCAGGGGTTTTTGCCATCTTCTGGTAGGGCACAACTTGGTGGTACACTCGGACAACCAGGTGACGGTGGCATATACCAACAACCAGGGGGGATCCGCTCCAGGTCCCTCAATGCCTTGGCTCTCCCTTATTCCAGTGGGGAAGGACGCATCTTCAGTCTAAGGAGGCAGTTCATGTGGTGGGGTGGACAATGGAGTGGCAGATGCCCTGTCAGTTCCTCCCTCTTAGGAGCTCTCTCTCATTCGGGGGGTATTTCTCCAGGTGTGCGGGAGATCTGTTGTGCCTTTCCTGGACCTGTTTGCTTCCCAGCTCAATGCTCACGTTCCTAGGTTTTGTGCTTGCAGCGAGGTTCCCTGAAACGTCTTTTGTATGCCTTTCCGCCAATTGCTCTGATCCCCAAGTTTCTGACTCAGTTGATGGGTGTTAGAAATGGGGTCTCTAGTTGGTAGTGTTTCGCCCCTGTACCAGTAGGAACCCTCACCCTAGTCAGGGTAAGGGAGTCACACAGCTAAGTAAACCCCTGCTCATCTACTTGGTAGCTTGGCATGAGCAGTCAAGCTTATCTCAGAGGCAATGTTTAAAGTATATGTACACACACAATAACACAGTGAAAACACCGGAAAAGTACTCCACAACAGTTTAGGAAAATAGCCAATATGTACCTGAGTAAAACAAGACCAAAACAACAAAAATCCAACATACAAAAGCAAAGATACACATTTTTAAAGATTTAGGCGGTCATTATGATCATGGCAGTGTGGCCCTCCATGCTGGTGGTGGCGGGAAAACCCACCAGCCAGCATGGCGGGCCACACTGCCACATAATGAACACTATGAGGGCCCTCACTTACCGCCAGGCTGTCTCCGTCAGGCAGCCTGGCGGCTGTCGGAATCATTATCCGACAAGGGAGCGGTGCTGCCCCTCGGATAATGATCCCTAAGCCTCCAGCGTTTCCCTGGCGGGTTTTCCCACCAGGGAAAGGCTGGCAGAGGGGGTGCACTGGGGCACCCTTGGGGGCCCCTGCACTGCCCATGCACTTGGCAGGGGCAGTGCAGGGGCCCCTGTGCAGTGCCCCATCGCGCAGGTCACTGCCCGAATTTCGGGCAGTGATCTGCGCGACCGGTGCAGCTGCACCTGCTGCACAGAGGCACTGACGGCGGCTCCACAATGTCCCGGCCAGGAATTCCTGTGGACCGGCGGGCGGAAATAGCCGGCCCACAGGAATGTTCATTATACGGCCAGCGGGGATCTGACGATGCTGGCGGTCAGTAGTTTGACCGCCAGCATGAACACGGCGGTTTCGACCGCTGTGTTCATAATGAGGGCCTAAATCTCAGTAAAGCCCTTAGAAACACAATAGCTCCAAATGGGGCTATCACTATGTCTTAACAGAGCTGCTCCCAACAGTCCGACACCACTCACGAGGGAGTGCGGTCTGGCCACGGAGTCACAAGGACCCCAGGTACAGTACCTTTGAAAATCGAGGAAACAAAGACGTTTTACGGAGTCTGGGAGGTGAGGCGCTGCTGGAGCCAGTGCGGTGTCAGTTCCTTACTGGGGAGGTGAGGCGTCGGTTCCTTACTGCTAGGCAGGGGAGGTGTGATGTTGGTTCCTTATGGTTGCAGGGGAGGTGATGCAGCGTCAGTGGCGAGGCATCGGTTACTTGTGATCTGACTTTGTGGTGTCGCAATCACACCAAGGGGCCACAGGTTCTGCGGCGGAGTCGGGTGCTAGGGACGTTGGTGACACAGCACTTGGGACTTGCGCTGACTGCGCTGTTGTGGGACTTCAGAGGCACTAAAGCCACATCGGGCCTGCGGCCTTGCTCACTGCACTCAGCGGGTACCACGGCTCCGGTGCAGGCAGCGGTGCAGAGTCAGACAGAGGTGCCGGTTCCAGTGTTGCTCTGGAGTCAATGTACTTGGTTTCTTCTTGGCTGCACCAGAACACATTCCCAAGGGCCCAGGGACTGGATTTGGTACCACTTGGTGAGTCAGAACTCTCAGTAAGAAAGCCCAAGTGCTTGCAGATGAAGTCTTTGATGCCCCCTGAGACTTCTAACAGGAGGCAAGCTCAGTCCAAGCCCTTGGAGAACCTTTGGAAGAAGAATTTAGAACGTGAATTCCAGTCCTTTCACTCCATTACAGAAGCAGCAAACAGCAGGCCAGCACAGCAGCGCAACAGGCACAGTGGCAGTCCCTCCTACAGCATCCAGCTCTTCTTCCTGGCAGAATGTCCTCAGTCCAGATGGGCTGTAACTTGGTGGGGTCAGTGGCCCAGTACTTATACACATTTATGCCTTTGAAGTAGGCAAACTTCAAAGAAAAGCCTTTGTAGTGCACAAGACCCTGCCTTTCTTGCCCTGGACCCAGACACACTCCAGGGGGCTGAAACTGCTTTGTGTAAGGACAGGCACAGCCCCATTCAGGTGCAGGAATTAGCTCCTCCCACCACTCTAGCTCAGGAAGACCTATCAGGATATGCAGGGCACACCTCAGCTCCCTTTGGGTGTCTGCCTAGAGTGAATTCACAAACAGCCCAACTGTAATTGTGACCCAGACGAGTATTCCACAGCCAGGCAGAGGCACAGAATGGTTAAGCAAAAAAAAAGTCCACTTTCTGAAAGTGGCATTTTCAAACTTACAATTTAAAAAAACTACTTCACTAAAAGATGTGTTTTTAAATTGTGAGTTCAGCGACCCCAAACTCCACATCCCTATTTGCTCCAATGGGAAATTACACTTAAAAGATATTTCAGGTAATCTCCATGTTACTCTATTAGAGAGATAGTCATTGCAATAGTGAAAAAAGAATCTAGCAGTATTTCACTATCAGGACATGTAAAACACACCAGTACATGTCCTACCTCTTAAATACACTGCACCCTGCCCATGGGGTTGCCTTGAGTCTACCCTAGGGGTGACTAGCATGTTGCAAAAGAGAAGGTTTGGGCCTGGCAAGTGGGTGCACTTGCCACATCAAAATGGGAGTTGAAAACTGCCCACACAGACACTGCAGTGGCAGGTCTGAGACATGTTTACAGGACTACTCATGTAGGTGGCACAATCAGTGCTGCAGGCCGACTAGTAGCAATTGATTTACAGGCCCAGGGCACACATGGTGCACTATACTAGGGACTTACTAGTAAATCAAACATGCCAATCATGGACAAACCAATCACCAATACCATTTAGACAAAAAACCCTTGCACTTTAACACTGGTCAGCAGTGGTAAGGAGCCCAGAACCCTAAAGGCAGCAAAAATGAAATTCAGCACACAGTCAAAAACAGAAGGTCAGAGGCAAAAAGTTTGGGGATAACCCTGCAAGCTGATGGCAGTCTAGGGCCCATGGATGATTTCTTGCTAACCCTCTCCTCTGCAGTAAGATTCCTCTCTGGCTCTCCTGCAGCTTCGTCTTTTGGTGTGAAAGTTGAACGGAGAGGGTTGCAGCACAAGGGGTGGGTGAGTCCCCCATCACTCAGTAGTGGCTGTCGAGAGTCCCGTAGGCCTTCTACGTTGAAATCATGTGTCAGGCATGTGGTAATTTCCAACTTTGGAGCTGGCCTCTGCAGTTGTCCCCTTTGGAGTGTTCCTTGATCGATGTGCTACAGTTTGAGAAGGGGTTGTCTGTGTCTACCTTACGTGCCCAGTGGGCTGCTATCAAGACATTTCACTCTCATTGGGGTAACTTGGCCGAAGAGTTAGTTGCTAGCTTATTACATAGTTTTTCCCTTACCGGTCCCACGGTGAAGCCTTTTTTCACTTTTGGGATTTATCCTTGGTGTTGAGAGCTTTGGTTTCTGCCCCTTGCGCCCCTGGAGTTGAACGGCATTAAGTTTGTCACGTTCAGGGTGGTTTTCTTGGTGGCTATCACTTCTGCCATGTGCGTTGGTGAGCTGGGGACCCTGATCGCCTGGGAACCCTTCCTGTCTTTCTCTGAGGATGGGGTGGTTTTACGTTTGGATTCATCTTTTGTTCCGAAGTTGGCTTCCCAGGTTCATCTTTCCCGGGAGGTGGTCTTGCCTGCGTTTGTTGTCGAGTCTGAGAGTGAGTGGGACTTGGCTTGGCCCTTGTTGGATGTGAAGCGGGCTCTACAGCTGTCTTTGGAGAGGACCAGGTTCTTCCGGAAGACCAACTCCTTGTTTCTTTTGGCATCTCCTCCAGAGAGGGTCAGGACCTTCTCTTTGTCTATCAGTCAATGGATCAAGCAGAGGCTCGACATGGCTTATTCTTTGGCTGGGGATCCTCGTTCGTCGGAGATACAAGGGTGCTTGACCAGGGATGGAAGCTTCCAGGGCTGAGTTGCGAGGGTGTCAATTTCTGAAATTTGCTGGGCAGCTACCTGGACAGCCTCCAATACTTTTGTTAAGCATTATCATATCCAGAATGTGTTGGGGGAAAATACCAATTTTGATTTGGGGGGTTTGCAGGCAGTCTGTTCTTCACTTCGCTGTATTACGCTTGTTTTTTTGGCTAATAAATCACTTTTGGGTGCTGCTTCTGATGTTATGCCCTTTTGTGATTTTCTGTTCCTTGTTTATGAAGACCAGTGTTCTGGATTGGGTACTCTCCATAAGTATTGAATGGGATGAGGACTGGAGGGACCTGGAAGTAATGTCCTTTTACTTTCAGGTAATCTTCATTACTCTTAGTCCTGTAGTCCTCGTCCCGTTCATTACGCCCCACTCTCCCTCCCAGACAACCAGCCTTCATGTTTGGGAGCTGGTATTAGGTACTCCTGGAGTGGGCGTGGGCAGGGGTTCCAGCATTCATTGTGTTATTTTTTCTGTCATGGAGCTAGGATTTATCTCCAAAAGTAAAGAACAGGACGAAGACAACAGGACCAGGAGCGATAGCCATTTAACGGTTTTATCACTTAACCTCAGTTATTGACCCTATGATTGTGCTTACTACGAGTAACATTCAAGAGTTACTACTTTTATCTGTTAAGCTTCCTCCCAACGGGACCGCCATTACTGCTTTCTGCACGTGACGTAAGTCTTACTTAGCGGTGTTATTACTTAGTAAGACTTTCAGCGGTTTAACCTACCCGAGGACTCCCATAACTATTTATGTTGTGTATCCTTCCCACGCAGTCTAGTCGCCACTGTTCTCGCTCTATTGCCCTTGTTTTTAAAACTACCCCTCGTCAGGGCTCTCCTAAGCGCACGTGCACAGCATGCCATGCCCAAGTGGCACTTGCTGTCATTATCTTTGGTCACTGAACCAACGCGTAACCAGCTCTCTCACAACAATGCCCAAGTCTGCTTCGGCCTACGTCGTGCTGAAAAAATGGCAAATGAGATCAAATACTCTAATAACCTAACAGTGTAGCACAGCAGTCAGTAGCTAGCGAGCAGAGGCGCCCACGTGCTGCTTCACACACGTGCTTTGAGTCGGTGGGGCGTGGACGAGGCGCAGTGCCGACCCCCTGTGTATGTGCCGAGTGCACTGCGCTGAGAGCGCACGAGCTGATGAAAGGCAGCCGGGGACTTGCGCACAGGCCTGCTGCTCGTCGTACAAGCTCTGAATGCTTCTCAGGGCTTTCCCTGACTCTCGCTTTCTGTAGCCCCCCTGTCCAAACATGGGCAAATCGCTTCTACCCAGGCTGAAGGTTATCTTAAAAGGTCCTGTCAAGTTTCACTCTGGCTCAGATCAAAGTGCGCCAAGTTGTAAAACTATCCAGCAACCCCTGGACTCAAAACCGTCTCAAATGAAGGAGGACAGGCCAAATAGAGGATTTACCAGGAACAGTCAAGGAATGAAAACTAAAGCGTGTCAGCTTTGTTTTTAAGACAGTTTACACTTTTAAATCCCACTTTTAATTTACAGCAAGTAATACAGCGCCTGTACTTTCAACAATGCTTCTGCACTTCTATGGCAAACAGAAGCAATATAGATTTTGTGAAAGTTACTTGGTTTACACGTGGAAATTGCATACCCAATAGTTTAAAAACACAGAATACATTAAATATAATTCAGTCTAGTCCCGCAGTCACAAAAACGCATTGCACTCAAGTACTTTTAAAGGCTTGGGCATGTAGAGCAACCCTGAAAACCTGTCACCCTTTCATAGCGCATCACCCCACAACATGGAAGGCAAGGATGACTCTCGCAGAAGAGCCATGGCAAGTACCACCTACCCTGTGCAAAAAGCTCCTACCCTCAAATTCACGAACCACAACCAGCAAAACTAAATGATTCAAGACACCCACAACCCAAACCCCAAAATACATTCTTATTCCCTTGATATATTAAGTTTTATAAAATAGAAAAACATATGGCAACCAAATGTTCTTGAGTTCAGTTCACTGTTGACAGTCCTGCAGAACTTGGATGAAGGAGGAAAGAGAGTAACTCACTACTGCTATATATCACTCGTGCCACAGTAACAAAACTGGAGGGCCCCCCCAGCAAAGAACGTGGAGGCCTTCCCTCCTCCAGACTCACTCAGGCTAGGTGCTGTGCTGAGGGGGCCGCTTTGAGCTCAGGGCAATGAAGGCCTGGCCCTAGGGGATGGGGTCCTCGGCCGAGATCGGGATCTCAGCGACTGACTTTTCAATGTTTGGTTTTATTTAGGAGAGTCGACTCCTCAGGCCAGATTCTACATTGCTGGAGCAATTTCTGTTTTTATTTTATAGGTATGTAAGATCTGAGAAAGCTTTTTCACATAAACAAGTGGTGGGGAAAGGAAGTAAACCATAAGGGCCTCTGATCTCTCCCTAGCCTCTCTGTCACATGTAATTCATTTGTTTTATAGCACGTCTCATACTACTGTAGGGTGTCAGGGCACTTTACACGGGACTACAAGGTGTAGGATTCACATGTCATCGACACTGGTAGGCATTTTCTAAGAGTGCTTAGTCTGGAGAAGCACCAACTCAGGATTGAGAACATAGCTCAGTGGTTAGCGATGACTTTAATAATAAGAATGTATTTCTACACAAGCAAACCTTTTTTAGCAGCATAAGGAAAATGAAAGACTGGGAAAAACCAACTTTCTAATTTGTGCCATGCAGTTTGCATGCAGTTCATAGCAGTTCATAGCCTACTGTACTAGATTACGATTATGAACTACACAGTAACAAAAGAATCTCTGTTACAGAAGCATTAACCCGCTGTGCCATGCACATACAATACTGTTCTTAGCATGATACACGTTCTTTGCAGCAGGCATATTAACTATCTGTGCTACCTTTGAGTCAAAACTTCCACTGCCCAAAACTCTCATTCCCCTCCATCAGGTACATTAATCACTAAAGTTATCTTGCTTTTATTTTTGCTGGACACTGAGCTTTGCAGTGCTTTTAAAACTGCTGAACAAATGAAGTAATAAATATAAAAACAAGCACAAGTTTGTCAGAGGCCCCAGCTGGAGAAGTGCTTTCTTCCCAGTCCAGGTCTTTGGACCCTCTGGGAATGTGTCATGGACCCCTGGGGGTCCGCGGACCACAGGCTGGGAACCACTGGACTATACCAATAGTTCTTAACTTGACTTCTGTTAACCCCCACTAAATAATTACTGGAATCAAGGGACTCCCACTGATTCATTATTAGAAGCTGGGTTCCCCCAGCATAAGCAATTTCTATTATTTGAATTTCATAACAATACATAAACATACAAAACCCAGTATGCTCAAAACAAGTACTCAAATATTGTAAATATTTAGTTTATTTCACAAATATAGAAAAAAGGTTTTCCATTTTCAAGTTTGCTTCTTTACTTGTATTTACTCTTAGTCTGAATTTATTAATTATAATATTATTCAAATTATTAACACAGTCGCAAACCCCCTGAATAAGCGCTGCAGACCCCCAGGGGTCCTCGGACCACAGGTTAACAACCACTGTCCTGGAAGCCACCTTCACCTATCTCTAAGGTTGTCACCTTTGACAGGAGAATGAGGAAAGAACAAGCTAGGGAATCAGAAATATGTAATGAGGAAGTGAAAAAGAAGCTGAACAACAGAGAAAAAAGTTAACTCTGGTAAAGGCTACTCAGACTTCAAAGCCACGGGAATACACTACTACTAAAGTACAAAACAGTTCATACATATATATGTACCAAAAATGTACACGCCAGGGGTGTTCCACAGTTTTGACATTGTTTATAAAGCATTTTATCTGAATGATAAGTCCATGGCAGTGCCTCTACTGAATCGATTCCCTCTGGAAGGATGATTGATCATAATAATCTAACTAACAAGTGTATGAAAGATGTTCTGATTAGATGGTTTGGGTTGAAGCCAGCCACATTCCTGCAAAGGGGGAGAATACTGCCTTTTTTAGTGGTCTAGCGCGCAAAGCGATTGTCCCTGTTGTAATCTCTATATGGGCTTGTAACCACGCCCATGTCATGCCCATCAGTTTGGTTGGTTCATGCACTTGCCTTTTAAAATTTGCTTGATTTCATTAGTGAAAGGCATGCATACGTCATGCCTTTTCCGGTGTTTAGCCCTCCCCGGGCACACCAGCCAACTACTGAACACATACAAGGCTCCATGTGATTCCGTATGTTTTCCGGACTACTTTGGCTCTTTATTTCGAAGGCAGCGTGATCTCGCTGGGCAGTAGTTGAGCGCTTTGCATGACATCGACTCTATTACATGGATAATTGCACTTTTGCCAGTTACATGGATAATTGCACTTTTCCTGATAAATTTCACTGCAAGCAAACTTCTGTTTCCTTCTGTGTGTGTGCTTCATGGCGGCTGTCGGCTCGCTTATGTGACACTATTTTTTTCATTTTCAGTTTTTGTGGCAAGAAAAGTCCGGTTAGGAGTTTACAACACTAATAGCTCTAACTCGAGCAAATGCGATACCCATTGCATTGCAAATGCTTGTTTTTTTTACAGTGGTGGTGACAGATGAAGGTATTTGCATACCGGATATCCCCACCTTTTCATCGCCAAATGCTGGCCAGTAGAGGTGTTCTGAATGGTGCTGGGCCAAGCCACAAACAGGTCTGCTTTTCTGCTTCCCCTTCCTATTTACACCACCATTAAATGCCAATGTAGTAGATTATGAACACAGCGCCTGATTTACCTGGATTGGCCATCCGAACAGTCTGGGCCCTTTCGCACCCGGCACCTGGCCTGAGGCTTCCATGCCTCTGCTGCTGTTCTCTCCTTCTCCCTTTTTCTCGCCCTCCTCTTGTCTCTTCTTACCCACTCTTGTGCCCATCCATGCCAGGACCTTGCCCAGTGCCAGGAACCCTGGTCCGACCAGACCCACCATTACACTGCAGCGACCCTTTGCTTGCTCAAACCAGCCTGCCGTTCCAGCCTCTTCTACCGCACTGCACCACTCAATATGGTAGGACCCTTCACATTCACACACAGCCGCTTCGCCTGCATCAGCACACCTACACATGGCCAAGCACCAACATCACTTCCCACTTGAGAAGCCACCTCACCTTGAGCTTACATTCCACTTACTGCCAGGAAAACTCTTGTTCATGATGTGATTATTAGCAAATTAGATTATGGCAAATGCACTACTTGCATCATCAAATTAGACTTTAATGTCCAAAATGCAAGTTGTCCAAAACACAGCTGCCAGTCAAGAAAAGGATAATATTTAAAATCTGTTGCCTTACTCACAAATCACTAATGGAAAATGGTCCCAGCTATTTACTTCAGAAGCTTAGATATTATATTCCAGTCAGGAACATGCGCTCTAAGGATAAAGCCTTGCTCACTGTTCCTTGCGTCCTACTGACAAGGTGCAATGCCTGTTTCTTTTCTTACCTGGCCCCGTTCTACTGGAATAATTTGCCTTATTACATCCACAGCTGCCCTGATCATTTTAAATTCAGGTAGCTGCTTAAGACAGTTTTTTTTAAACTCAGCACTCCGTATTGCCTGTGTCTATCGGCATCACCGAGACACCCCTTTGGGGGTGACTCGTTGTAGGAGGCTGGACTGGCTTGTAGTGAGTACCAAGGGGTACTTGCACCTTGCACCAGGCCCAGTTATCCCTTATTAGTGTATAGGGTGTCTAGCAGCTTAGGCTGATAGATAATGGTAGCTTAGCAAAGCAGCTCAGGCTGAACTAGGAGACGTGTGAAGCTACTACAGTACCACTCAGTGTCATATGCACAATATCATAAGAAAACACAATACACAGTTATACTAAAAATAAAGGTACTTTATTTTTATGACAATATGCCAAAGTATCTTAGAGTGTACCCTCAGTGAGAGGATAGGAAATATACACAAGATATATATACACAATAGCAAAAATATGCAGTATAGTCTTAGAAAACAGTGCAAACAATGTATAGTTACAATAGGATGCAATGGGGAAACATAGGGAGAGGGGCAACACAAACCATATACTCCAGAAGTGGAATGCGAACCACGAATGGACCCCAAACCTATGTGACCTCGTAGAGGGTCGCTGGGACTATTAGAAAATAGTGAGAGTTAGAAAAATAACCCTCCCCAAGACCCTGAAAAGTGAGTGCAAAGTGCACTAAAGTTCCCCTAAGGACAAAATAGTCGTGTTAGAGGGAGAATGCAAGGAAAACACAAATCAGCAATGCAACAACGATGGATTCCTGTCTGAAGGTACCTGTGGAACAAGGGGACCAAGTCCAAAAGTCACAAGCAGCTCGGAGATGGGCAGATGCCCAAGAAATGCCAGCGGTTGGTGCAAAGAAGCTCTTACTAGGCTGAAGAACTGTGAATACTGCAGGAACGACAAGGGCTAGAGACTTCCCCTTCGGAGGATGGATCCCCCACGCCTTGGAGAGTCGTGCAGAAGTGTTTTCCCGCCGGATGGATGCAAACAAGCCTTGCTACACGCAAATCGTGCGTTTGGCGTTTTTGGACGCTGCTGGGGCCCAGGAGGGACCAAGAGGTCGCAAATTGGACCTGCAGAGAGAGGGGACGTCGAGCAAGACAAAGAGCCCTCACTGAAGCAGGTAGCACCCGGAGAAGTGCCAGAAACAGGCACTACGAGGATGCGTGAAACGGTGCTCGCCGAAGTTGCACAAAGGAGTCCCACGTCGCCGGAGACCAACTTAGAAAGTCGTGCAATGCAGGTTAGAGTGCCGTGGACCCAGGCTTGGCTGTGCACACAGGATTTCCGCCGGAAGTGCACAGGGGCCGGAGAAGCTTGCAAAGTCGCAGTTCCCAGCAATGCAGCCCAGCGAGGTGAGGCAAGGACTTACCTCCACCAAACTTGGGCTGAAGAGTCACTGGACTGTGGGGGTCACTTGGACGGTGTCGCTGGATTCGAGGGACCTCGCTCGTCGTGCTGAGAGGAGACCCAAGGGACCGGAGATGCAGCTTTTTGGTGCCTGCGGTTGCAGGGGGAAGATTCCGTCGACCCACGGGAGATTTCTTCGGAGCTTCTGGTGCAGAGAGGAGGCAGACTACCCCCACAGCATGCACAAGCAGGAAAACAGTCGAGAAGGCGGCAGGATCAGCGTTACAGAGTTGCAGTAGTCGTCTTTGCTACTATGTTGCAGGTTTGCAGGCTTCCAGCGCGGTCAGCGGTCGATTCCTTATCAGAAGGTGAAGAGGGAGATGCAGAGGAACTCGGCTGAGCTCATGCATTCGTTATCTGCAGTTTCCCCAGAGACAGAGACCCTAAATAGCCAGAAAAGAGGGTTTGGCTACCTAGGAGAGAGGAAAGGCTACTAACACCTGAAGGAGCCTATCACAAGGAGTCTCTGACGTCACCTGGTGGCACTGGCCACTCAGAGCAGTCCAGTGTGCCAGCAGCACCTCTGTTTCCAAGATGGCAGAGGTCTGGAGCACACTGGAGGAGCTCTGGACACCTCCCAGGGGAGGTGCAGGTCAGGGGAGTGGTCACTCCCCTTTCCTTTGTCCAGTTTCGCGCCAGAGCAGGGGCTAAGGGGTCCCTGAACCGGTGTAGACTGGCTTATGCAGAATTGGGCACCTCTGTGCCCAACAAAGCATTTCCAGAGGCTGGGGGAGGCTACTCCTCCCCTGCCTTCACACCATTTTCCAAAGGGAGAGGGTGTCACACCCTCTCTCAGAGGAAGTTCTTTGTTCTGCCATCCTGGGCCAGGCCTGGCTGGACCCCAGGAGGGCAGATGCCTGTCTGAGGGGTTGGCAGCAGCAGCAGCTGCAGAGAAACCCCAGGAAGGGCAGTTTGGCAGTACCAGGGTCTGTGCTACAGACCACTGGGATCATGGAATTGTACCAACAATGCCAGGATGGCATAGAGGGGGCAATTCCATGATCATAGACATGTTACATGGCCATATTCGGAGTTACCATGGTGAAGCTACATATAGGTAGTGACCTATATGTAGTGCACGCGTGTAATGGTGTCCCCACACTCACAAAGTTCAGTGAATTGGCTCTGAACAATGTGGGGGCACCTTGGCTAGTGCCAGGGTGCCCTCACACTAAGTAACTTTGCACCTAGCCTTTACCAGGTAAAGGTTAGACATATAGGTGACTTATAAGTTACTTAAGTGCAGTGTAAAATGGCTGTGAAATAACGTGGACGTTATTTCATTCAGGCTGCAGTGGCAGGCCTGTGTAAGAATTGTCAGAGCTCCCTATGGGTGGCAAAAGAAATGCTGCAGCCCATAGGGATCTCCTGGAACCCCAATACCCTGGGTACCTCAGTACCATATACTAGGGGATTATAAGGGTGTTCCAGTAAGCCAATGTAAATTGGTAAAAATGGTCACTAGCCTGTCAGTGACAATTTGGAAAGAAATGAGAGAGCATAACCACTGAGGTTCTGATTAGCAGAGCCTCAGTGAGACAGTTCGTCACTACACAGGTAACACATTCAGGCACACTTATGAGCACTGGGGCCCTGGGTTACCAGGGTCCCAGTGACACATACAACTAAAACAACATATATACAGTGAAAAATGGGGGTAACATGCCAGGCAAGATGGTACTTTCCTACACAACCCCCCCCAAACGAAGGACAATAAGACTAGCCATTACCTGATGAGTCTTCATTGTCTAAGTGGAAATATCTGGAGAGTCCATCTGCATTGGAGTGGCTACTCCCAGGTCTATGTTCCACTGTATAGTCCATTCCCTGTAGGGATATGGACCACCTCAACAATTTAGGATTTTCACCTTTCATTTGTTTTAGCCAAAGTAGAGGTTTGTGGTCTGTCTGAACAATGAAGTGAGTGCCAAACAGGTATGGCCTCAACTTCTTCAGAGCCCAGACCACAGCAAAGGCCTCCCTCTCAATGGCAGACCAACGCTTTTCTCTAGGGGTCAACCTTCTACTAATAAAAGCAACATGTTGATCCTGGCCCTCAGAATTAAGTTGTGATAGGACTGCCCCTACTCCTAATTCAGATGCATCAGTTTGGACATAGAATTTTTTAGAGTAACAAGGGCTTTTCAGGACAGGTGCAGAGCACATGGCCTGCTTCAGCTCCTCAAAAGCTTTCTGACAGTTTGCTGTCCATAATACCTTTTTAGGCATTTTCTTTGATGTGAGGTCATTAAGAGGGGCTGCAATGGAGCCATAGTTCTTAATGAACCTCCTGTAATACCCAGTGAGGCCTAGGAAGGCTCTCACCTGAGTCTGAGTGGTAGGGGGAATCCAATCAATGATAGTTTGGATTTTCCCCTGAAGTGGTGCAATCTATTCCCCACCAACAAGGTGTCCCAGATAAACCACCTTACCCTGCCCTATCTGGCACTTTGAAGCCTTGATAGTGAGGCCTGCCTTTTGCAGGGCCTCCAAAACTTTCCAAAGGTGGACCAGGTGATCATCCCAGCTGGAGCTAAAGACAGCTATATCATCCAAATATGCTGCACTGAAAGCTTCCAGCCCTTGCAGGACTGTGTTCACCAACCTCTGAAAAGTGGCAGGTGCATTTTTCAAACCAAAAGGCATTACAGTAAACTGGTAATGTCCTCCAATGGTAGAAAATGCAGTCTTAGGTTTAGCATCTTCTGACATTTTGATCTGCCAATACCCTGCAGTCAAATCAAAAGTGCTTAGATACTTGGCAGATGCCAGTGTATCTATTAGCTCATCTGCCCTGGGTATAGGGTGAGCATCTGTTTTGGTTACCAAGTTGAGACCTCTATAGTCTACACAAAACCTCATTTCCTTCTTTCCATCTTTAGAATTGGGTTTTGGTACCAGTACCACAGGAGAAGCCCATGGACTGTCAGAGTGCTCAACCACTCCTAGTTCCAACATCTTTTGAACTTCTTGCTTTATGCAGTCCCTGACATGGTCAGGCTGCCTATAGATCTTACTTTTGACAGGTAAACTGTCTCCAGTATCTATAGTGTGCTCACACCAAGAAGTGGTGGCTGGCACAATGGAGAAGAGTTCTGAAAATTGTCCTAGGAGATTTATGCAATTATCTTTCTGCTCAGCAGTAAGACAATCAGCCAAAACTACACCTTCCACAAGAGCATCTTGTTCTGTGGAAGAGAAGAGATCAGGTAGAGGATCACTGTCTTCTTCCTGTCCCTCATCTGTTGCCATGAGCAGGGTGAGATCAGCCCTGTCATAGTAGGGTTTCAGGCGGTTGACATGGAGCACCCTAAGGGGACTCCTGGCAGTGCCTAAGTCAACCAAGTAGGTGACTTCACCCTTCTTTTCAACAATTGTGTGGGGTCCACTCCATTTATCTTGGAGTGCTCTTGGGGCCACAGGCTCCAAGACCCACACTTTCTGCCCTGGTTGGTACTGAACCAAAACAGCCTTCTGATCATGCCATTGCTTCTGGAGCTCTTGGCTGGCCTGAAGGTTTTTACTGGCCTTTTTCATGTACTCAGCCATCCTTGATCTGAGGCCAAGTACATAATCCACAATATCCTGCTTAGGAGCTTTTAAAGGTTGTTCCCAACCCTCCTTTACAAGTGTGAGTGGACCCCTAACAGGGTGTCCAAAAAGAAGTTCAAAGGGGCTGAAGCCCACTCCTTTCTGGGGTACCTCCCTGTAGGCAAAAAGGAGGCATGGTAGAAGGATATCCCATCTCCTGCGGAGTTTTTCAGGGAGTCCCATAATCATGCCTTTGAGAGTTTTATTAAATCTCTCCACCAGTCCATTTGTTTGTGGATGATAGGGTGTTGTGAACTTGTAAGTTACACCACACTCCTTCCACATGGCCTTTAAGTATGCAGACATGAAATTGCTTCCTCTGTCTGATACTACTTCCTTTGGGAAGCCCACCCTGGAAAATATTCCCAGGAGGGCCTTTGCCACTGCAGGAGCTGTAGTGGTCCTTAAAGGAATAGCTTCAGGATATCTTGTGGCATGGTCCACTACCACCAAGATAAATCTATTGCCTGAAGCAGTAGGAGGGTCAAGGGGGCCAACTATGTCAACCCCTACCCTTTCAAAGGGAACCCCAACCACAGGCAGTGGGATAAGGGGTGCCTTTGGAGTGCCACCTGTCTTGCCACTGGCTTGACAGGTTTCACAGGACTTACAAAATTCTTTTGTGTCCTCAGACATCCTAGGCCAATGAAACAGTGGTACCAATCTGTCCCAAGTTTTCATTTGACCCAGGTGCCCAGCTAAGGGAATGTCATGTGCCAGTGTTAGGAGGAACTTTCTGTACTCCTGAGGAATCACTAATCTCCTGGCAGCTCCAGGTTTAGGATCCCTATTCTCAGTGTACAAGAGGTTGTCCTCCCAGTAAACTCTGTGTGAGTCACTGACATCCCCATTAGCCTGTTTGACAGCTTGCTGTCTGAGACCCTCTAATGTGGGACAGGTTTGCTGTGCCACACTCAGCTCCTCTCTGGCAGGCCCCCCTTCACCCAAAAGCTCAGCAGTGTCTGCTTCCAGCTCCTCTGGTGTAGGTTCTGCACAGGGAGGGAATTCTTCTTCCTCAGAAGTAGAATCCACTGTAGAGGGAGGGATAGTAGGAAGTGGTTTGCTTCTACTAGCCCTAGCTTTAGGGAGCACTTGGTCCATTGTTCCAGGATCCAAGCTTCCCTGTCCTTTTTGCTTTTTGGCCTGAGCCCTTGTCAAAGCAAAAATATGCCCTGGGATGCCCAGCATTGCTGCATGGGCCTCCAACTCCACATCTGACCAAGCTGATGTCTCCAAATCGTTCCCTAATAGACAGTCTACAGGTAAATCTGAAGCTACCACAACTTTCTTTGGACCAGATACCCCCCCCCCAGTTGAGATTTACAACAGCCATGGGGTGGCTTTGTGTTATGTTGTGAGCATCGGTTACTTGGTACTGGTGTCCAAGTATGTGTTGTTCAGGGTGCACCAGTTTCTCAATCACCATTGTGACACTGGCACCTGTGTCCCTGTAGGCCTGGACCTCAACACCATTTATTAGGGTTAGTTGCTTGTACTTCTCCAAGTTATGGGGGCAAGCAACCAAAGTGGCTAAGTCAATAGCCCCTTCAGAGACTAAAGTAGCCTCTGTGGTCTCCCTAATCAGACCAACCCCAACTAAATTACCAAAAGTGAGCCCAGCTACTCCCTTGGATTGGCTATTAGTAGGTTTGCTCCCACCACCACTGCTATTAGTAGGGACACTAGGTGTAGCAGTAGGGGTTGTAGTGGTAGGAGCTGTGGTGCCTTTCTTTGGACAACTGGGATCTGTTGTCCAATGGCCTTTTATCTTACATAAATAGCACCATGGTTTCTTTTCCTTGTTCTGATTAAAGGAGGATTTGGGCCCACCACCCCCACCAGAGTGTTTTTGTGGGCCTGATGAAGACTCATTTTTAGATTTGTCCCCACCCTTGTCAGAAGACTTACCATCCTTCTTTTTGTTGCCATCTTTGTCACCCCCTGTATGAACTTTTCTGTTCACTCTTGTTCTGACCCATTTGTCTGCCTTCTTTCCCAATTCTTGGGGAGAGGTCAGATCAGAGTCCACCAAGTACTGGTGCAACAAATCAGACACACAATTATTAAGAATATGCTCTCTCAGGATCAAGTTATACCGGCTGTCATAATCAGTAACTTTACTGCCATGTAACCACCCCTCCAAGGCCTTCACTGCCTGGTCAATGAAATCAACCCAGTCTTGTGAAGACTCCTTTTTGGTATCTCTGAACTTTATCCTGTACTGTTCAGTGGTTAAGCCATAACCATCCAGGAGTGCATTCTTAAGAACTTGGAAATTGTTAGCATCATTTTCTTTTACAGTAAGGAGCCTATCCCTACCTTTTCCAGTAAATGATAGCCATAGGATAGCAGCCCACTGCTTTTGAGGGACATCCTGTACAGCACAGGCCCTCTCAAGTGCAGCAAACCACTTGTTAATGTCATCCCCCTCCTTGTAAGGGGGAACTATCTTATGCAGATTCCTGGAATCATGCTCTTTTGCAGGATGACTATGGGGAATACTGCTGCTGCCACCATGGGTATCTAAACCCATTTTCTGTCTTTCCCTCTCTATTTCTAAAGACTGTCTATCCAAATCCAGCTGTTGCTTCTTGAGCTTCAGTCTGGTTTGCTCCACTCTCAATCTATTGAGCTCCCTTTCCAACAATCTGTCATCAGGGTGGGTGGGAGGGACATTTCTAGATACAGAGGTATGATGGGAATGAACAGAAGGAGACCTGTCCCTTACAGAGGGCACCCTAACAGCTTGGCTACCAGTATAATGTGAGAGCACATCATCAGTATGATGTGATTCAACCTCTGTACCAACTATGCTAGACTGTCTAGTAATGGGCAGGCTGAGAAGTTTCTTTCCTGAACCTTTTCCTGGGGGAGTCCCTGGATCAGATTGAGAACCATTAGCTACTTTTTCTACAGATTGGGCACTTATGGCCTTATCCTGTACTCTAAGCATATTAATTAACAGTTCTAAGGAAGGATTCTTCCCTACACTCAAACCTCTCTCTATGCAGAGACTCCTTGCTCCTTTCCAGCTAAGGTGATCATATGCAAGTTTGGACAGTTCAACTTTTTGGCCTGTGCCAGACATTTTTAGAGAGAGTTAAAGTGATAGACAAAGAGAAAAAAGTTTTCAGAACTTTTTGGAAAGACAGAAAAAAAACTTTTTAAACTTTTAAGAACTTTTTGAAAGTTTAGAAGTACTTTTCAGCACTTAGAAAAGAGTGAAAAGAGGAAATGCAAAACTTTTTGGCTATGTGTATATACACTGACCTTGTTTTGTATATTTTTCTCTTATGAAAAGTACAATGACAAGAGTGGTAAGTAGTCTCAAAGCACTTATCCCACCGCTGCCACCAATGTAGGAGGCTGGACTGGCTTGTAGTGAGTACCAAGGGGTACTTGCACCTTGCACCAGGCCCAGTTATCCCTTATTAGTGTATAGGGTGTCTAGCAGCTTAGGCTGATAGATAATGGTAGCTTAGCAAAGCAGCTCAGGCTGAACTAGGGGACGTGTGAAGCTACTACAGTACCACTCAGTGTCATATGCACAATATCATAAGAAAACACAATACACAGTTATACTAAAAATAAAGGTACTTTATTTTTATGACAATATGCCAAAGTATCTTAGAGTGTACCCTCAGTGAGAGGATAGGAAATATACACAAGATATATATACACAATAGCAAAAATATGCAGTATAGTCTTAGAAAACAGTGCAAACAATGTATAGTTACAATAGGATGCAATGGGGAAACATAGGGAGAGGGGCAACACAAACCATATACTCCAGAAGTGGAATGCGAACCACGAATGGACCCCAAACCTATGTGACCTCGTAGAGGGTCGCTGGGACTATTAGAAAATAGTGAGAGTTAGAAAAATAACCCTCCCCAAACCCTGAAAAGTGAGTGCAAAGTGCACTAAAGTTCCCCTAAGGACAAAATAGTCGTGTTAGAGGGAGAATGCAAGGAAAACACAAATCAGCAATGCAACAACGATGGATTCCTGTCTGAAGGTACCTGTGGAACAAGGGGACCAAGTCCAAAAGTCACAAGCAGCTCGGAGATGGGCAGATGCCCAAGAAATGCCAGCGGTTGGTGCAAAGAAGCTCTTACTAGGCTGAAGAACTGTGAATACTGCAGGAACGACAAGGGCTAGAGACTTCCCCTTTAGAGGATGGATCCCCCACGCCTTGGAGAGTCGTGCAGAAGTGTTTTCCCGCCGGATGGACGCCAACAAGCCTTGCTACACGCAAATTGTGCGTTTGGCGTTTTTGGACGCTGCTGGGGCCCAGGAGGGACCAAGAGGTCGCAAATTGGACCTGCAGAGAGAGGGGACGTCGAGCAAGACAAAGAGCCCTCACTGAAGCAGGTAGCACCCGGAGAAGTGCCAGAAACAGGCACTACGAGGATGCGTGAAACGGTGCTCGCCGAAGTTGCACAAAGGAGTCCCACGTCGCCGGAGACCAACTTAGAAAGTCGTGCAATGCAGGTTAGAGTGCCGTGGACCCAGGCTTGGCTGTGCACACAGGATTTCCGCCGGAAGTGCACAGGGGCCGGAGAAGCTTGCAAAGTCGCGGTTCCCAGCAATGCAGCCCAGCGAGGTGAGGCAAGGACTTACCTCCACCAAACTTGGGCTGAAGAGTCACTGGACTGTGGGGGTCACTTGGACGGTGTCGCTGGATTCGAGGGACCTCGCTCGTCGTGCTGAGAGGAGACCCAAGGGACCGGAGATGCAGCTTTTTGGTGCCTGCGGTTGCAGGGGGAAGATTCCGTCGACCCACGGGAGATTTCTTCGGAGCTTCTGGTGCAGAGAGGAGGCAGACTACCCCCACAGCATGCACAAGCAGGAAAACAGTCGAGAAGGCGGCAGGATCAGCGTTACAGAGTTGCAGTAGTCGTCTTTGCTACTATGTTGCAGGTTTGCAGGCTTCCAGCGCGGTCAGCGGTCGATTCCTTATCAGAAGGTGAAGAGGGAGATGCAGAGGAACTCGGCTGAGCTCATGCATTCGTTATCTGCAGTTTCCCCAGAGACAGAGACCCTAAATAGCCAGAAAAGAGGGTTTGGCTACCTAGGAGAGAGGAAAGGCTACTAACACCTGAAGGAGCCTATCACAAGGAGTCTCTGACGTCACCTGGTGGCACTGGCCACTCAGAGCAGTCCAGTGTGCCAGCAGCACCTCTGTTTCCAAGATGGCAGAGGTCTGGAGCACACTGGAGGAGCTCTGGACACCTCCCAGGGGAGGTGCAGGTCAGGGGAGTGGTCACTCCCCTTTCCTTTGTCCAGTTTCGCGCCAGAGCAGGGGCTAAGGGGTCCCTGAACCGGTGTAGACTGGCTTATGCAGAATTGGGCACCTCTGTGCCCAACAAAGCATTTCCAGAGGCTGGGGGAGGCTACTCCTCCCCTGCCTTCACACCATTTTCCAAAGGGAGAGGGTGTCACACCCTCTCTCAGAGGAAGTTCTTTGTTCTGCCATCCTGGGCCAGGCCTGGCTGGACCCCAGGAGGGCAGATGCCTGTCTGAGGGGTTGGCAGCAGCAGCAGCTGCAGAGAAACCCCAGGAAGGGCAGTTTGGCAGTACCAGGGTCTGTGCTACAGACCACTGGGATCATGGAATTGTACCAACAATGCCAGGATGGCATAGAGGGGGCAATTCCATGATCATAGACATGTTACATGGCCATATTCGGAGTTACCATGGTGAAGCTACATATAGGTAGTGACCTATATGTAGTGCACGCGTGTAATGGTGTCCCCGCACTCACAAAGTTCAGTGAATTGGCTCTGAACAATGTGGGGGCACCTTGGCTAGTGCCAGGGTGCCCTCACACTAAGTAACTTTGCACCTAGCCTTTACCAGGTAAAGGTTAGACATATAGGTGACTTATAAGTTACTTAAGTGCAGTGTAAAATGGCTGTGAAATAACGTGGACGTTATTTCACTCAGGCTGCAGTGGCAGGCCTGTGTAAGAATTGTCAGAGCTCCCTATGGGTGGCAAAAGAAATGCTGCAGCCCATAGGGATCTCCTGGAACCCCAATACCCTGGGTACCTCAGTACCATATACTAGGGGATTATAAGGGTGTTCCAGTAAGCCAATGTAAATTGGTAAAAATGGTCACTAGCCTGTCAGTGACAATTTGGAAAGAAATGAGAGAGCATAACCACTGAGGTTCTGATTAGCAGAGCCTCAGTGAGACAGTTAGTCACTACACAGGTAACACATTCAGGCACACTTATGAGCACTGGGGCCCTGGGTTACCAGGGTCCCAGTGACACATACAACTAAAACAACATATATACAGTGAAAAATGGGGGTAACATGCCAGGCAAGATGGTACTTTCCTACACTCGTGCACTGTAGTACATTAAACTAACATAACATAACAAGCAACACATCAATCCAGCACCCCAACAACCACTAACAAGCTTCTCAACACCTGTTCGCTCAGCAGACATGCCACCAAAATCTGGGACCTCAGCAACAGCATCCGGACCCTTTATTCCTCACGGAAACCTGGCTCAATCCTGCATCTGTACCAGGCATCGCTGTGGCTATCATAATGAGCTACAAGATCACATGACAGGACCACCTTCACAAGCCAGGTGGGGAACTCGCAATTGTCCACAAGGATACCATCAAATGCACCACATCCATGGGTAGCATCATCCCCTTCATGGAACACATACACTCCTGAATCCAAACGGACAACCTCAAAGCCACCCTCGCCTATCGACCACCAGGACCACGAAGCAACTTTAGCAACCTCATCACAGACTTTATCACCTGCTTCACCATCAACTGTAAGGACTTCATGCTACTTGGTGACCTCAACTTCCACCCTGAAAACCCAACAGACCCCTGCTTCACAGCCCTCATCGAAAAACTGGACAACATCAGACTCACCAAGCTCTTCACAGCCTCTACACACATCACAGGATGTACCCTAGATTCAATCCTCACAACCATTGACAGGATCACCTACAACTCTGCCTCACCACTCAGACCAAACCGACCACTTTATCACTGCATCATAAACTTAGAAATCAACACAATACAGGTCAACACAACAACAGGCATGTACCTACCTAGCATTAGCTGGAACAAAGTAAGAGATGCACACTGCTCAACACCCTCAAAATGGACCAGCCCAGCACCATCAGCAATGTCGACAAGGACATCACAGACTTCAACAAATGGATCAAGAACTGCGCAGACTCCCTTGCACCCATCAAAAGCATCAAAGAAGAACCAACAAATAAGCTAGCTGATATACTGGGACCATAATGTCCTCTGAGAATCTAAATGTTACTGCAAGCACCTGAAAAAAATGAAGAACTAGCCATGATGCCGACACCAGGACCACCTACAAGGCTGCACTCAGACACCAAAAGAAGGGCACTAACAGAATGAATAGAGGCAAGCTCCAACAGTTGCAATGACATCTTCACAGTCAACAAAGAATTCACCACCCCTGAGGCTGCAGGCCACACCATCACCACCTCACCGAAATTCTGCAACAAGTTATCAAACTTCTTCCACAGCAACAAAGAGCTCCAGCAACTTCAAACAACAACCAGACCCCAAAGATCTCATCATCAACCTGGCCACTACAAACCAAGATGAACACCTGACTGAATGGAAAACTCTCACAAAATAAACACACTGCAGCGATCATGAAAATGGACACCAACAGATCCTTGTCCCCACTGGATCTACAACATGGGAGGACCACCAACCAACAGCGCACTCACCCACATCATCAATACCTCCATCAAATCTGCCCCTTTTCCAGAAGACTGGAAGCACCCTCCTCAAAAAGCCATCAGCCGACCCTAGTGAGCTGTGCAATTTCCATCCCATCTCTCTGCTCCCTCACCCAGCCAAAGTGATGGAGAAGGCCAATAATAGACAACTCACAAGCCACCTCTAATACCACAACCTACTGAACCACTCCCAATCAGGATTCCAGAGCAAACACAGCACAGAAACATCACTCATTGCAGCCACAGACAACATCTGTGTTACACTGGACCAGGGAGAAACCGTAGCCTTCATCCTACTCAACCTCTCTGCAGTCTTCGGTACAGTTTCCTGGCACACCCTTGGCAAAAGATGACCCAACATAGGTATCTAAGGACCATCCCTCTACTGGATAGGATCCTTCCTCAGAGGAAGAAGACAGTGAGTTAGACTACCACCATAGACATCAGAACCCAAGGGGCTGATCTGCGGAGTCCCTCAGGGTTCATCTCTCAGCCCAACCCCATTCAACTTCTACATGACCCCGCTCGCCAACATCATCAGATCCAAAGGCATCACCGTCATATCCTACACCGATTACAATCAACTTATCCTCTCTCTAACAGACAGGTCTACCACCACTAGTACCAATTTCTCCAACTGCATGATGTATGTAGCAGAATGGATGAGATCTTACTGCCTGAAACTCAACTCTGACAAGATGTAAGTGCTGCACTTCGGAAACAAGAACTCTCCATGGGACTCTACCTGGTGGCCTTCAGAGCTTGGATAAACACCCACTCCAACTGACCATGCCAGAAACCTAGGACTCATCTTAAATGACAGACTGAACTTGACAGGCCCGGTCAATGCGGTCAGCACCTCCTACTTCCACATTCTTTGCATGCTCCACAAGTTATTCAAATGGCTACCACTGAACGCCTGACACACATTCACACAAGCCCTCATCACTAGCAGATTAGACTACGACAATGCACTCTAAGCTGCGATCTCAAACCACCATCTACATCACATCCAGGCCATCCAGAATGCTGCAGTGAGACTCATCTTTGACATCCCATGAAGCATCCACATCTCACCACAAGTCAGAGAGCTTGACTGGCTCTCCATCCACACATGCAGCCATTTCAAACTCTAACGCATGCATACAAAGCACTGTACAACATCAGACCTGCATACCTAAATACTTGAACAAAGGCCTGCACTTCCTCCAACCCACCTGACACCTGCACTCAGCCACTCTCACTTGCACACACATATCCTGCTTCCACAAGAGCAGGATGGGAGGTTGAGCATTCTCCTACATCACACCCAAGATCTGGAAAAATCTCCACCACCACATCAGGGCCTCCTCCTCTCTTCTTGAATTCCATAAGAAGCTGAAGACCTGGCTCTTTGACTAAATTCTGAAGGGTCGGACACCCAGCACCTTAGTCCTACATGCTTGCTCCAGCACCTGGATAACACGACTGGTGATTAGTTACACCATAAAAATCTACATAACATAACATAGATGGTTTCTTCCACTTTGATCCAGAGATCCATATCACTAAGCCATTCAGCTTTTGATGGAATTTCCTTCTTCCTCCATCATTGGCAATCTCTTGTTTGGCTGTTACGAGCCCCCACACCTGCCGAAACATGGGCTACTATTGGTCCACCGCATTTCTCCATACTGCCCAACAGAGCCATCTTGGGGTCTAGTGGTATATGCTGACCAAGGACCTCTCCAAGGGACCCATGTATCATCCCCCCATATTGTCCTGTTGGTGGGCATTCCCAGGTTATGTGTAGGAATGTGCCATCAAGGTCCCTGCATTTAAGGTATGCAGGGCTAGGAGCACTCCCAATCTTCCAGAGCCTAGTAGCACAGTAGTATATTCTGTGTAGGAACCTGAAATTAATAAACTGGAGTCTGGCTGAAATTGTCAGAGTTCGAAGGGTCATTCTGGCTAGCATCCATTCTTTGTCTTCTCGCTCTCCGATATGGCCTTCCATCTCAGACGAAATGTATCCAATACACCAGGCATATTCTCCATTAAGGCTCTATTTATTCGCTAAATGTGCCTCCAACCAAAAGGTTTAATCATCAGCTTAGCTTCTAGTGGTCTGAATTCACACACATCTGTTAGCTTTACTTTATATGTCTCAAGGACATGACAAACCTGTAAGTACCAGAAGAACTGGGGCTTGGAGAGCCCAATTTACTTTGAGAGTTGTTCAAAGCATTTAATATGGGTTGAGGTCCATATGTACCCCAACGGTGAGATTCCTATAAGGTCTCAGGCCTGGTATTCCTCCAGATGGGACACCTTGGGCCGCCATGTTACACCCCAGAGAGGAATTTTATTCATAACAGACTTCCAGCATCCGATGCGCCAAAGTGCCTCTCGCCAATACTGAGAGGCAAACTTGTGATTTAGGAGAATGCATAAGAATGTGAGGACCTTTACAGCAGGGAGTGTACTACTGGCTCATTCACAGACACAATGAAGATGGCAACTATAACTGTTATACCCAAAACTCGGAAAGACCCTAGGCACTGCTCCTCCTATCGCCCTATATAGTTGCTCAATGTTGCCGCTAAGATCTTCACCACCATACTGGTGGCACACCTTGCTCCGCGCATTCAGCAATTGATTGATCCTGACCAGACAGGGTTTATACCAGAATGGGGATGCAGCAATAACACTAAACGCCTCTGCCATTTAATAGACAAAATGCAACACTCCTGTGTCCCCGCCCTTTCACGATCCATCGATGCTGAAAAGGCTTTTGATTGGGTACACTGGCCGTACCTACATGTAGTGCTGAGTAAGGTGGATCTTGGCCAACACTTCAAAAATTGGATCTGGTGTAGCTACGCAAATCCTCAAGCTGCAGTCCGAGTTATTGGCTTAACCTCATCTAAGATATCATTACTCGAGGGACGCGACAAGGCTGCCCCCACCCACCACTTCTTTTCGCTCTCTACATGGATCCCTTCGCAAAGCATATATGCAAAAATCCAGCAATAATGAGTATCACAATGGGTGGGAGAGAACATAAGCTAGCACTCTATGCTGACGTTATGGTTGCCTTGTTGCTCCACCTGCAAACATTGCCCCTGTTGGTTGATGAACTCACAGATTTTGGCAGAGCCTCTGGTTTCATGGTCAATCTACAAAAATCGCAAATCCTTAACCTTACCATTCCAAAACTAGACGAACTGTCTCTTAAGCGCCAGTTTCCATTTGTTTGGGCTGACCGTTGAGTGCCTTACCTGGGCCTCCAGATCTACTATTGCACAAACTGCAAGGCTAACTACAGTGCTCTCCTTTTGGCTACCCGCTCCACGATACATGTATGGAAGGGATACGCCTTTTCGTGGCTGGGATGCCTGGCGGCAGTGAAAATTATGCTGTTACAGTGTATCCTGTATGTCATGCAAACCCTACCGCTGCTACCCTCACCGCAGGCCCTAAATCGCTTACATCGCACTCTGGATGACTATATCTGGGCAGGCAAAAATGCCAGGATAGCTAAAACACAGACTTACCTCCCCTCGGCAGAGGGCGGACTGGGAATCCCATATCTTACATATTATTTTCAAGCAGGACAGTTCTGGTATATAGTGGAATGGACCAGGCCCTACTCAGAGAAGCACTGGTGCTTCATTGATCAGGCTGTGGCGGGTGTCCATATTTGGAAAGTACCCTGGTTGCCTAAGCTCCACAGACCACCTGGGGTATATATTTTTAACCAATACTAAGGGCCCTTATGCTTGGGATAAGCTCCATCAACAAAGAGGCTATACTCCCCCATCACCCGCATGCCCCAATACTTGGGAATCCAGACTCCCCCTGCTCTACAGGGTAACTCTTACATACAGTGGCAGCAGGCTAACTGTAAGCAAATTGGAGACCTTTTCGACCACACAGGGCTTATGACATTTTTATAACTACAGCAGGAATATGGCCTCCCCTCCTCAGTCCGCTGGCAATATACCAACTGCCATTTGGTCTTGCAATCACACATGCCAGTTACCCTCTTCTACCCTTAAAAAAATAGCTACTTAACCAGCACACGGACAAACGTATACTATCTGATATCTATGCCTTTCATTACAAACCACATGTACCAACTAAATCCAAGGCGCAGATCCACTGAGAAAGTGAATACAAACACAATTTCAATATCAAAGAATTGTCAGATATCGGGAAGAGGGCAACCACCTCGGCAGGTAGTGCTGCTGGGAAAGAAATGTTACTCATGTTAGTGTACTACTTGTATTGTACACCCACATGCACTGTGCACTGCCTTATGGAAATGAGATGGGGACACCTCCTGTTGGAGCGGCTGCGGGCAAACGGGAACACTAACCCACCTTCTGTGGAAATTCCCCAAGCTACACCATTATTGAGCAGAGATACTAACAGCCACAGACCTTTCATGACACTGAACTACCCCGTATCCTGAGATATATATTATAATGGCTCCCGAAAGCCCTCACATACCCCCTGAAATCCAAAAAAGGGCGCGCCATCACACTAGCTCTTTGTGCAGCAAAAAAAGTCCTTCTAGCCAGATGGGCACTGTGAAAATCCCCACAAAGTTAGATTGGTTACACAAACTCTGGGATCTCATAGGTATGGCAAAGCTGACAGCAACAATTGATCAAATACTCCCACAATTTGCTAAAATGTGGGAACCCTGCCTATGCTTCTTATCCCAAGAATTTCAGGAGCTCACTTGCCGCACTTACTTACGTGTTTTACACCTTACCATGATGGTGCAGCAGGGCGCCAGAACTAGTTAACAGGCAATGCACAGTTCCATTAATCTATGTATTCAACTACTTACACCCTCATCGGGGATACATGGATTAGAGTAATGGGTTACACCACTGATTACCTTGGGCATATGTAATACGCACCACCCTCCCTCCCCCGTTTCCCTCCCTGGCTCCCTATGTTTGTTATATCCTCACCGGCCGGTGGTTGTAGGTGAGTGTTGTTTATTGCCTTTAATTACAGTTGAATCAATAAACATATTTAAACCATAAAATATGCATTTATCTTGTCACATTTGCTCTGTGTTTAAAGGCTTTGTATTCTGGCAAATTGCTGCATTTTTCAACATGGGAATTCAAGGAATTGTAGAGGCAGGTAAGGGTGGGGGCTAGTGAGGCTGCAAAATGTCTGTAGAAATTGGGGGTGAAACCATCTTGGCCAGGGACTTTGCCTGTTGGGAGTGGGAGACAGCCGACAGGACCTCATCAGTTTGAATGTCTCGGTCTTAGTAACAGGCGTCCTGTGTTGTCATCTGGTCAAGAGAGGCTTATTCTATGTATGCATAGCATCATTCTTTTCTAAGGTCTCAGTCGAATATAGGTTGGAGTAAAGATTCTCAAAAGCCTGCGTAATCTGGCTATCCTGTGCAAGAGTGGCACCATGTGGCCCCTCTAGTTCAGTTATCTTTTGCCGGACTGCCTGCGCTCCCAGGCGGTGGGCCAGCAAGCAGCCAGATTTGTTGCCTCCTGTGTACTACCTCTGCTAGTATGGGAAGGAACAAATGCCACTCCGTCCATAACAAGAACCCTAAGCTCTTTGTGCGCTATGTTGAGCTGACTTCTTATATGAGCCTGGTCATTTATGGGTATCTTCCAGGTCCCTCACCTGGTCCTCCAGAGGGAGTTGCTTCTCCTGCCTCTCATGAGTAACGTTAGCTGCAATGGCTATAAAACAGCCCCTGATGACACCTTTAAAGGTGTCCCAAAAGAGTGCTACTGGCGTGTCCGGTGTAATTATTGAGCTCTAATAGATCTGTGATGGGGGTCCTTATTTCATTAGCTGTGTTAGCGTATGTAAAAAGTTTATGATTGAGGTGCCAAGTCCCTTGTGGTGAGGTAAGGCGAGGTAAATGCACTGTGAGGCTAAATGGTGATGTCGCGTAGGCTCTCATTATTCGAATGAGACTACTGGATTTTGAGCTACAGAATCGCCTGCGGTGTGGGAGACTGTGTCTGACCCACTACAGGTGTCACGTGTCGCTCCAATACGGGTTTTGCTCCGGCTAACTAGCAGTGCCTCATCTCTACCCAAGAGAAGGGATGATTAGGCAGCCGAGAGCATGACATAACTGGTTTCTCAGGGAAGCCGTGGTCACTCAGGTCTCATCCGTTTCTCTCAGTTACAATAGTCTCACATACACAATGACAATCAGAGGCAGTATATGTTTCAGTAATGCTTTAATGAAGCGACTACATCTTAGATAGCAAAGCATGGGCTGCAATAACTAGGACGATACAACATGACAAGATTAAAATTGTGAAAAGGAGAGTAAAGCATAGAAATAACACTACCATATTGTCACTAGTCAATAGACTAATTCCTACCTAGGCTATAATAGAGCACTGCGTGTTAAGCTCTAATTCTGCCCTTCAGGTTCCCCTGGAAGACATCATCCCCCATATCTGAGCAAAGGCCTGAAGTCTGCATAAGCAGCTGTAGTGAAGCATTCAGCAATCGGCATACAGTCGTGGTTCTCTGGCTAGAATCTCCCTCTAACATATAAGGGACAGGGAAGTGTTTTTATAATAAAACAGCTGATGTTCTCAGAAAATGTCCCTACGTAAAGATGTGTGTTTTCTATGAATGTCGCCCAAAACTTTATACAACGTTCACCGGCAACCTATCTTTCTGCAGCCTTGGAAGAAGCACAGAGTGAGTAAGAATGTCTTGTTTGAGAACAGAGTGCTGACCTAGGCAAAAAGATAGATAGAGAGAAATAAAACAAGACTGTAAAAGTTGCTATTATAACAATAATAAATGAAGCTGAATAAAATATATCTAGGTTATAGTGCACAGCGGCAGGCCTAGTATGTAAAAATAACATGCATGGCGCTATAAGTAAAATGGCTACACAACAGTGAGTGATCAGATAGTGCAGCTGTTTCTAAGTCTGCCGACAAAGCCGCTGCTAAAAGGGCTACAAGATAGTCATCTATCTTCACGTATGTGTGATGGGTGGCTGAAAAAATGTATAGTCCCTTTCAATTAGATGGCAGCATATATCTGCAAGCCCAAATTCTTCCAACTGCTGGTGGTGTTGAGGTGTAAGGGACCATGACTGACCCACCCTCTGCACTGATCTATCCATGTCAGTGTCTGCCACTTAGTTATAGTCACCCTCAATTAAGACATCCACGTCTCCAGAAATCATGACCCGCCCCACTGCTTCCAAGATAAAGGACTCCTGGTGGTCATTCAGAGCGTAGAGAGCAGCAAGAGTGAAGGTATAGTTCTGTAACACGATACGGAGGGACAAGAGTCTACCCGGTATTTCAGTTTGTGTCTGCACCACCCTACTTTGAAGTGGGAGGCAAATAGAATGACACTCCTGCCTTTTTCCCTCCAGTGGATGAATAATATTTGTGCTCAAACAATCAAGATCTTAGACACCCCCAGTCCTCCTTGCGGAGGTGCTTTTCCTGTAGGAGGTAGATATCACAATGTGTAGCTTTCAGCATTGATAGCAATGCCAGGCATTTAGACAGTGTATTAAGACCTCTAATATTATAGGTAACTATTTTGATCATCTACAGTGTAATGGAGCGAAGGGCATAAATACAACCCCCACTATGTAGTCCCATCCTTAGACAGTAGGGTCGGAAGCACTCATAGGGCAGAGTGGGAAAACACCTCTATTGGTGTAAAAGTAAGGCAGGGGAATGGGAGGGAAAAGGATTTAACATTGGTATAAATATTCATAACAAATATAACCATTGCACACCTTACCAGTGGGTGTGATTGATAATGTGTAGGGTCCGTGTTGTGGCCACCAATTACGAGGGTGCATCCGATCAGCACAGAAGGGGGCTCCACCACCCATGTAATCACAGCTGCTCAGGTAAGCAGGAACTGTTAAATGGTTCACCATCTGGCATGGCCATCCTGGTGTAGTGTCCTTAGGTCACATTCATTGACGGGAGCAGGAGAAGGACTCCCTTCACCTGTCATTCTCGAGATCGGAATGAGTTTCTCGATGGCGAAGTCAGTTCAGGAGCACCATGCTTTCCTTGTGGTTCTCCAGTTCCATAAGGCGGGATGAGCCCTTTGCATTCGGCTTCTTTGGTCGTCGTTTGTTTTGGGGCGGTGAGCTGATGGACTGCAATGAGGTGCCCGCTGCCTCTGCGCCCGTTGAGGTTTCTACATTCAACAAGTCCACAGCGTCCTCCAGGGTGCGTATGGTCTGCAGTTCATTATTCAAAGTAAAAGTCAGGGAGAAGGGATGTCCCCATCGATACTTGATCTCCGTCTCCTGTAGTTTGTCTGTGATCGGTTTTAACAGGTGCCTCTGTTGAAGAGTAGTGGGAGAGAGGCTTTGATAGAGCCACACTTTGCAGCCCTCAAACTCTATGGCACTACAATCCTGTACTGCTGCCATGATCACCTCTTTCTGTTTGCAGTAGTGTAAGCAAGTAAAGATCTCCTGAGGCAACCCCGGAGTCCTAGCTGGGTGACCTGCCCTGTGCGTTCAGTCCAGCACGATTTCTTGAGCAGTGAGGTCCGGCACCAGATAGTGAAAAAGTCGGAGGACGTATTCCTCCAGGTTCCCATTGTCGGCTTCGAAAGGAACTCCTTTAATTGTAATGTTGGACTTCCACAAGTGTTTTTCAAGGTCTTCCAGTTGGTAGCACAGGTCCACATTCTGGTCCGTAGTTCCAAAAGTTTCAAAGGTTCATGCTGATAGGAGTCCAATTCTTCTTCGCGACCGTCCCATGACCACCCAAGAGCACTCACTCTCTGGCCCAGTACCCCACCTCTCTCTTAACGTCCACTCACCTCAATCCTGCATCTGCCTCATTTGGGTCCCGCTGTAGGCGAGGACATCGGCGACATCTCCAGGTGTGTTGGCAGGGCAGGGCCACACCTCTCTGGCAGAGTCTCGGTCCCTTCGGCTCAGCTGAGGGTGGCAACAAGAGCCGTCAGGCTGCAAATCTCCTATTGCATGTCTAGGGACCACCGGGCCCCGCGGAATCGCCATCGCCCATCAGTTGTCGTGGTCCGGTGGAGCGGGTCTCCGCTGCAGCCCTAGCGGCACCGCAGTCAGATTCAACATAGGCAAACCAGATTGGTACTGTGTTGTATTTCACAGGATGGAGAGAGAACCCCATTGACCCTAATCTTTGCACATGAACTTGTATAAATCGTCTGTAAGTACTTACGAAAATAAGGGATGAAAGACATCCTCCGCAGCATCAGGTGTAGGAAGGGCCAATACACTCTATGAAAGTTTTTTTCGAAGTCCACCAATATCAAGGTTACCCATCCTGCAGTGCAACATTCACCCTAGGGAGACAGTGTTGAGTGCTAAGGGCTAGCATGAAACCGTTCTTGTCTTCAGGGATGAACAAACGTATGACCTTAGGTAATCTATTCACTAGAACATGGTCAAGGATCCTCAATATCACTGCTATTTTGCCCCCCGGGGGTTTTGAGCCAGCCTGCCAAGCTTACTCATAAACGGAAAGCAGCGGTGGAAGGAGAAGAGCGGTGAATTTCTTAAAAATCTCCAGGGCGAACCCATTTAGATTGGGCGTTGTACTTGAAGGCATTTCAGATATCACTCACTGAATCTCCTCTTGCGTGGTGGGAAGATCCAACTCTGAACTGTCTGCTACTGAGAGGAGAAGGGGAAGATCGTTCAGTATGGGGAGGTCTAGCTCTGGCCTAAGGAGTTCCTTGCTAGTGTACAGATTCCTGTAGCAATGTGTGAAGTTCTTTGCGATGTCTCTGGATAGTTGGTGATTAGCTACCCTGCCTCCTTTCTTTTAAAAGGGATCATCTGCGTCTCCACCTCATAGTTCATCAGCCAGTATAGCATCCTCCCACTGTTGTTCCACCATTTATAAATTCTGTGCTGTGTAAGTTGCCATGCTGTACATGATGAGTTCAGCAGGGTATGTGTCAGTGGGGATTTGACTTGATTGAGTTGTCTGTGGACGCCCTCAGTGGTGGAGTCAGCGAAACATGATTCAAGGTTGAGACACTTCTGCTCCAGGGAAATCACCGCATGAGGCCTTTCTCTCTCTTTACCCCGAATGTATGAAATGGCCCTACTTCATATCACCCCCTTGAAGGCTTCTTATAATGTCAGAGTGGAGGAGTGTGAGGGTGAATTGAGCTCAAAATATTCTACGATGGCCTCCCTTGGAAGGTCCGCAAAGTGGTCATCTTAGAGCCATAAGGCATTCTATCTCCATAAACCTCCCAGTCCTCTGTCTGTCCTGCTTACCACTAACTACATCAGGGAACAGCCTGAAGGATCCCTCAGTAGAATGTGGGCCTGCACTATCTCCTCAGCTTCTACGTCCAGGAAAAATATATAATCGATTGGCAGTACGGAACAGAGCTTTGAACCACAATAAATATACTTCATCACCTGGCAACTTCCAGGACTAGCACGGTCACCCACTTTATAAGAGACTCGATCTAATGGTGGAAGCATTGATATTCATATCTAACTTTGGGTCTATCACAGAGTTAAAGTACGCTATTAACACCGTGAAGCCCTGAAGTAAGTCATCCAATATCTCAGTGACTCGGGGTCAACGGGGTCTTCCATCAGACCAAGGGGGGTGTAGACTCTAACCAACGTCCATTTTGGTTCCTCTGAAGCCACCCCACATCGCTGTGACCAAGGGTGAGAAAGGTTTTCATAACGGATAGCTATCCCCATGGAACCAGTGGTGAACTTAGCATGGAAAACACTTGTGTAGCCGTATCTCCCTAGGAAGCCACATCTCATGCCCATTAGGTGAGCCTCTTGGAGAGAAACAACATGTGTGTTGCCTAACATATTGCATCATTGTCCTCACTTTATTTTGTTATTTTATTACTTAGTCTGTTAACATTCCAGAGAGAAACCAACACTGCCCCTTTCACTTATCAAAAGTCACACTATCTAGGGGGTGTTCATAGTCGGGAACAATGATCTGTTATTTTCAGGGGTTGGGAGACCCCCTTATTCATCTCATTTTTTGGACACTGGAGTTCTCAAGGCTCACTGCTCCCCTCTCGCTCTGCCAGAGGTGACCGGTTGGAGACCTGAGACCACCCTTCAATGCATTTATTTGCAAGTAGTATTTTTAGCATTCGTTTTTCAAAACTATGCATTTTACCATTATTTGCCATTATGTTGAAGTACCAGTGATTCGTCTAGTGTGATGCTTGACATAACAACTGTTTTGTATTTTGCCCAGTAGTAACTTTAGATGTGCGGTTTGTGAATCGCACTGGTCTCACTCTTCTGTGGGCGGGTGATGTTCTGCTCAAAAACCCTCCCCTGTCCCTCACTAAACCCCTCACTGCTCTTCCTGATTCCCATCCATTTTAATAGTAAACCTTCCGCGTTTTGGACAACACTTACCCTTGTCCATCCCACATTTCCTACTTAAGAATGTGAAAACTTCAGAGTTGGGGGCGGAGATCTCCACACAGAAAGATTGGGCAGGCAGAGAGGTAAACTCTGAATGTAGCTTGTGAATAGCATTTGTAGTAAAGTTTTGTAGAAACATCTTGTATAAAAAGAACTACTAAGGGCAGTTTGTGATCAGGACCTACTTTACTTCATCTAATTCTTCCTAGAATAGCCTCTGTCTGATCCTTTAACCGTGAAGGGTGCACGCTTTGTTTTATTTGTTTATTTATGTTTTAACACTGTATGTATATATCACTTGCTGTGCACAAAAAGGAGACAGGATATAGAAGCAAACAATATAGGGAATACAGCAATCTTCCCCTTTCCTTCAAGAGGCTTAAAAGGTAAATGAACAAGGTGCATTCAGAGAAAACACTAACAGTGAACACGATTACAAAACAATTTTATCAACTTCATTTTATCAATTACAATCAGTACTTTGTACTCTTCAGAGGATGGATAAATTAATCAGAGGCATTAGGTAAGTTATATTTATAGTACAAGCAAATGTCCTTAGGTCTTGATGACAAGTTAATCAATTCACAAAGCTACTCCATTTCATTATAGAAATCAATATCGGAACCGCCTATTCGCATGAGCAGTGGGCCATTTGTCAAGAAAAAAACAACAATGCCATGAGTCACACTCTTTACGAGGGCTACCACGAAGGCCTAATAAACGTAGTGACACAGAAAGGGAAAATGTACTCCAACAATTTAGTTCCATTGTCAAACCACAGTGATGCCACTTTGAAGAAAATCAGCATCTGGTTAAGAACATGCTTAGCAGCTATTATGGAATTGACATTAAATCATAACTGTAATATGGAATATGTGTAAAAAGTTAATGTCTATAACTTACTGACAGGCCCTAATTTAGCCTTTGGCAGAGTACTCTGTCCACCAAACTGTTAGAGTGGAAATGGCCCCCATATGCTAGGAGAAAACTACCAGTGTATTAGGACCATTGGCATTTTGTGAGTTTGTTTTTGAAAAATGAAAAACTTTGCTTAGCAGTGCATTTATGGATCAAATCTGTTTATTGGTATTTAACATACATGAACCAAATACAAAGCTCTGTGCCTACATCCAAATCGGCCGGCTGTCAAAATACAGCACTATCCCTTGCCACACATGTCAGTGGACGGTCCACTAGTGAATATTGGTTGACATAATTAGACGTACTTCCTCCACCCAACCGCCCCGCCCCTAGGGGCCTACAGCCGTGGCATAGATGACAAGACAGTCCGGTCCAAGGAAGAGCTGAAAACTGAAAAAACCTACAGGAACACAAAATGCATAACTGTGCTTCCCCGCGCCACCACCAGCAGTACCACCCCTCCCCCCACCCCACCCTTCCCTGTCCCGGCCCCCTCAGTAAAGACCTCTGCACCCGGCCCCCTCTCCTCTTCGCCAGCCAACCTCTCATCATCAAGTGTCTCGCATTAGCCCCAGAACCTTTAAATATGCCGGGCAAGTCAATTTGTTAAATTCCGTGGACAAAATCTGAATGAACGTTCGCCATAGAGTACAGATGTCTCCCGCTCTCTGCTTGGACGCCAGTGTTAATTTCTCCATTGCCAGGATGAACCAAAGCTTATGAAGCCAGGAGGTATAAGTCCGGAGCCTGTCCGATCCCCAGAGAGCTAGGATCGCCTGCAGCGCAGCATTAAGGGCCAGGGCCATCTGCCGCCCTCTTTGAGAGCGAAGAGGGAAGGTGAGAGGATTGGGTAAGCCCAGAATAACATATGACGGCAATCTAGGAGTCTGGAATACTCTGTCTATGCCGTCTAGGATGCTCTTCCAGTATCTCTTTAACTTGGGGCAATGCCATAGCAGGTGTATAAGTGTGCCCGTGTTGCCGCAACCCCTCCAGCAAAGGCCCGACTTAGAGGGATCCCATAGCAGTGCATTTAGCATGGTGGCTGCTCAGTAAAGCTACAGTGCATTGGCGGTGGCCCCTCTGAGGGCACAGGGATCTCCACATGTAAAACCGAGGTTTCTAAATATTGTGGCCAGTCATCCACCAGGGTAGCAGGAAGCTATGACATCCTTCACTCTGGAGGGACAAGGCTGTTAGCCTGTAAAACTGAGTTGTTCCTTACGTTCAAAGTGGGAAACAGAGCTTCAAAACAGCAATGGTATCCATCTCAGAATCCAAATATCAATAAAACAGCTCACGGTCGCACACAGTAATAATCTTAACAGTGTGGGGTAGCACAGGAAGTCAAATTTCATTTTTACACACAGAAAAGATTTGAGGTAGATTAAATTAATACATGGGTAACTATCAACAGCTTCTAGTTGTAGAGAATTCAAACTCCCTTCTACAGGTGACCTCAAACCAGTTTAGCATTTCCAAATTGTGCAACCTGTATCATTTAATGTATCTGAGTAAATACAAGCGTTATGTACAGACAGTTTTCTAAATCTAAACATAACAAGATCTGAGACAGCTATGATACAAACAAGTTCAATAGTACCAGTAAAGCAAGTGAAGTACTACAGTGAGTTTAAACGGGGTGTGTAATGAAGATAGGATGCTTCTTGAAATATAACCTACCCGAGGTTTCTATGATGCAATACACCACATTAGTCTGAGTAAATAAATCTACAGATGCGGGACCAGTGCTTAAATACATGCTAGTATACCAAGCTCTGCTGACGGTGATGATCAATGAAAGCACATTATTCTTTGAGGATTCACCAGCTGCATGGGACTGGATTGAACACTATAGGACAAGCATGGACAATATGGCATGGTGTCTCCCGCCACCGTTCAATAGGAGGAGACAAAGAAAACGTGCAGGGATGGGGACAAGTGGACCATCCAAACAGTAGGTGGAGCAGGAAAGGTGGGGCTCTCTGGCACTTATTTTTTGTGACTTGCATTTATTTTTACTCATAGGATTTTGACCCAGAGCAAAAAAGGGAGAAAGTTGGAAAGAAAAAGAAGAGAGAGTGGGATAAAGGGCCAATGAGTTAATGGTGGTGGATGAAAGAAGCATGGGATGGAATCAAGACTACACAGCCCTTGGTATTCAGCAATGCCGACATTCGGCTGGCACTTATTATTTCATAAATGTATTATTTCATAACTTATGCCATGTGCAGGGGCACAAGAACACGCACTCAGGCCCTGATTATGAGTCTGGCGGTCCTGGGCCAAAGCGGCGGTCAGCCCATCACATTATGACCTTGGCGGTTCGGCCACGGTCGGACCGCCAGCACTGCCACTTTTCGGCCACCCAATGGCCTGGCGGTCCCTGCTGCATGCCTACCTCTCCCATAGGTTAACATTGGGTGACCTTATTATTACATTTAATAAGTGATAATCTTTGATTAGGAGCAGGTAGGAAAGTCATGTTTGGTGTCTGAGGAATTGTAATGTAAAACCCTCTTTAATGGTAAAGTCTGATTTTAAGTCACAGTTCTGGAAATGCTACTTTAAGAAAGTTGGCACCGCCTTGTCTTAACTATTTGGTGCCTATAACTTGTTCCTGGATAACATGACTAAGTGTAGTTAGCAGCTGGCCTTTGTGATTTCCTCCTAGACACTTCCACAAAGGATGGGCTGGTTCGTTGGCAGGATGGGCCATCTCTGACTTGAGAGGGAGGCGGAGCTGTCACCTACCACACTTGCACTTCAAAGGCACTGGCCCAGCTCACACATAAAGGACTTTGCACTAGCCTATTGTGCCCCCAGACAGAGTGGAACCAGGGCAGTAATTTCCAGACACACCTGTAGGAGAAACTCCAGAAGCTTCTCCCACTTCAAAGTGGGCATCAGGTATAAATACTGGACCATCAGACCCATACATTTCAATACACTTTTGGAGTTGTAGATTCTACAGAAGGAGGGCACTCTAGTACCCAGTTGTCTGAGGTCTGCCCTGCTTGCTCAGAAGCAGAGAAGTAGAAGAGTGGACCTGCACCCTTCATCCCAGGTTGAAGTGATTTCAAGGGTCAGCTGACTGACCTCCTGTTAGAGCTACAGGGACATAACAAGCTCCAGAAGCCTCCCTGCAACTGCCCATCTGACCCGCTGCACTGGACCTGCAACTTGACCTGCCGGAGCCCTGCTGCCCTCTGCTGAAGTGAATTCATAATCTCCAAGTTGTGCCTCCCCACGTCATTGGCTTGCATCAGAGAGAGCTCCTCCTGGCCCATATGAAGGTTCCACTAAAACCAAAGTAAAGCCTCGCCGCCCAGCTGCAAACTTCACCAGAACTAATGCCAAGCGATGTGAAGCCCCTCTAATCCTTGCTATACAGTCACCACCCTCATTGAAATCGATGCTAAGCGTTGCAAAGCCATGCAAAGCCTTGCTACACAGTTGCCATCTTCAGAACCAACAAAGAATGATGCCAAACCTTGCCGCATAGCTCATCGGAACTGGGACAGAGTGAAGCAAAGCCCTGCAAAGACATCCCTCACAGCTTTGTCAGAACCAATGCCAAATGACACAAAGCCTACCAAAGCACTGCTGAGTGCACCAAGGACATAGGGTACAATCCTCGCAGGAGGTGGCTAAGTGGGAGAGCCTCTCTTGCCTTTGTGCACTTGTTTTGAGTTGCTCCTGGGAGCAGACTCCCAGTTCCATCGTCACCCCCTCATCCCTACTCATACTTGTAACAAAGAACATAGCTGGATCAATCTGTGTGGAAATCACATAAATGCGGATCTTCCCAGAACTGAATTGCTAGTATATAAACAGACTGTTTGTAATTTGAGCATACAGATGGGACAGAACCTCCAGTCAGAGTGCCAAGATTTCCTGACCAGAAGCCTGAGGTTCCACACCAGTAGCAATCAGGAGATTCTTTTGAGCTCCAGGGTTCAACTACTAACTCCCCTTGCCAGGTTTGGGAGCAGCAACATGGGGACTATTCAACTACCCTCCCAGGAGGGGCTAGCTACATCCTACTTCAAGGAGAGAACATGTTTGACACTATCTGTACAAAATATTGTGACAATGTAATTTAAAGAACTCATTTCTTTAATGCATAACCAGATGGCAGAAGAACTGATTACAAAACGACAGTGAACTATTGTGAATGAATACAATACATCGAACAGACGGAAGATACCTTGAATGTTGTAACATCAGTCCGTGTTAGAAAGAATTCTAGAACAAGGTGCTTTGAAAAATGAACAAATATGACTTTGCTTGACTGTCCAGCAGAAACAATAACCAGTTAATGTGCAGGGTGACACATCCATTTTGAACAAGATGGTGTTGATGAAATTAACTGGGTCCTAGTTCTAAGCCAAGAAAAGACACTTTAGTAGGTCACAGCAAGATTGTTTCAAAGGCACAAGCACCATATAAGAGTATACATGTAAACTGGAGTGTATATCTATATTCTGCACAAACACCCTCTCTGATTATTCTACAATCACTAAAACCCACAATTAGCTATAATAAACAAGTTACTTACCTTTGGTGTCGCCTTATCTGGTAGAGACTCTATCTAGCCACAGATTCCTTACCTTGTAATATTCCTCAGGCATCAGACTGCATATGAAATAATGATATAAAATCTTGAGCAATATCTCTGTGCACTGGAAGGTGGCACTGATCGGCATTGTAGGCATCATCTGCGCAGAAAGTGACGAGTGCCACCCCAGTATGGTGACGCCGTACCAGAAGCACAAAGCCATGTCAGAAGGCTAATTGACCGGTTTGCAGATACTCAGGGCCTGCAGGGACCTTTTAGGTAGAGGAACTGGTTTGCAAAACAGGGATGATCGGAGGGTTGGTACGGAATCTGCAACTAGAGAGAGTCTCTACTAAAAAAGGCATTACGGAAAGTCTGATAGAGACTTCTAGCCAAAGATTTCTTACCTTAGACTCAATACCAAAGCAATACCTCCCCAGACTTAGGTTTGCAAACTGGAGCAAAACGTTCTGGAAGACCAAATGGGCAAAGTGCCCATCACAACACACCTAACTGTTAAGACCACAGTGTTTGGTAAATGTGTGCAAGGATGCCCACATGGCAGCCTGACAGACGTCCAGGACAGGGACACTTCAAACTAATGCAGTGGTTGCAGCTTTGGGTCTGGTAGAATGAGCACGGAAGCCCTCAGGAGGGTGCTTCTTGGCCAGTGCTTAGCAGATCTTACTGCAGTGTACAATCCATCTGGAGATAGTCTGATTCTGCGCTGCTTTACCTTTCTTTGCACCAGTGAACCCCACACAGAGCTGGTCATCTACACAATGCTATTTGGTATGATTAAGATAGAAGGGCAATGCTCTTTTTGGGTCCAGATGGTGGAGTCTCTACCTTCTTGGAGGGGTGTGGTGAAGCAAAGAAGGTCGGCAGTGTGATACTTTAGCTAACATAGAAAAGTGTCACTACCTTTGTTAAGAAAAAGGCACGAGTGCGAAGGACCAGTTTATCTAAAAAGAAGCTGGTATATGTAGGTTGGCCAGAAAGAGCCTGTAACTCGCTGACACTCATGGCCGATTGCATAGTCAATAAGAAAACAGTCTTGAGTGTCAAAAGTCGGAGAGGACCCCAATGCATGCGTGCGAAAGGGGAACGAATCTGGTAGGGCAGCACCAAATTAAGGTCCTACTGGACATAACAAAAGGCTTCAGAGAGGATATGTGTTGAAGAGCCTTCAGGAAACGTGTCACAACAGCTGACTTGAATAGGGAGTGTTGATCTGGCAATTCCAAAAAAGCTAAAAGATACCCTGTAACTGTTTCCAGAGCAAGGCCTTGCTAGGCTGAGAACAGAACAAACAACACCACTTTGGACATGGGTGCAGATAGTTGATCAGTATGTTTCGAAGCGCTTCAAGCCACAAACTTGTCCTAACAGCATGCCTATATGGTCTTTGTTGATGGACGTCTGGCTGCCAAGATGCCCTCACATACTTTGGAAACAAGCTCTCAATCTCCACATATGAAGGTGGAGCGTGCATAGGTTCAGGACCCTGTCCTGTTTCTGCAAAGGGAGATTATCCTGCAGGGAAAGCCTCATCGGATGACTGATGCTCATGCTCAAGAGTTTGGAATACCAAACTCTCTGTGCCCAATCTGCATCCTGGATGACTTGGGCCCCGTCTGTCCTGATCGTCTTCAGAACTCAGGGCAGGAGTGATGTCAGTGGAGAGGTGTACAGGAGTCCCATGTCCCGTTCAAGGCGAAATTCGCCTCTGAGCGTCCACCACCTTGGAAAGTCTAGTACACAGAAGTGCCGACATGGCATGTTCTCAGTGGTGGCGGTTCTTCCCAGTCGTGGACGAGACCTTGCACCATCTCTGGATGGATATGCCATTTGTGATCTGCAAGCATCAATGGCTGTTTGTCTGCCCTGAGGTCAAGAAAGCCTGCCAGGTGTCGTATGGCCAGGAAAATGCCTGATGGTCCAGCAGTAACCAGAGGTGCAAGGCCTCCTGGCACAAGGTCTATTACCCACCCTGTGCCCTGTTTGTTGCAGTACCACATGGTGGTAGTGTTGTCGGTAAACACCAGAACCAGCCTTCCCTTGATGGATGGGAGACAGGCTTTCAATGCCAAGCAAATCACTCTCAACTCCAACAAGCTGATGTGGAGCCGAGACTCCCCTGGAGCCCAGAGTCCTCTGACTTCCACCACTCCCAAATGGGCACCTCAACTCAGGAGTGACGCAGCCATCATCACTGTGATATCCAGGTAGATAAGGGAGAGTTGTCTGCCGCTGACTGAATCACAGCTTGTCAGCCACCACTGCAGATCTTTTACAGATACACCGCAGATATTTGGACCAGATTGGAGAGATTCCCCTGCTGTTACGCACATTGGTACTTCAGGTCCCATTGCACAGTCTGCATACGCCAGCAGGCATGTTATACCAGCAGGAGGCCAGGAGATTCAGCAGCTTCACAGTCAGTCACACCACAATCCAAGATAAAGGCTGAAACATCAGAATTATAGCCTGAATATCCGGGATGCCCCTCTCTGGAGGATAGGCATGGAATTGCACTGTGTCCAGAAAAGGTCTGATGAAAGAGAGCATCGGAGGGGGAGTCAGGTGTGACTTTGGCACATTTGTAGTAAACCCCAGTGAATGCAGGAGGTTCACTGTTGGCTGGAGGTGGGCAGCGGCTGCCTGGGATTGAAAATTGAGTCCTGCAAGTCCAGCGCCACCATCCAGTCTTGATGACCCAGGGCAGACAGGATGTGAGCCAACCTGACCATTCTGAATTTTTCCTTTTTCATGAAGTAGTTGAGAGGGTGTCTCTGCCCTTCTTCAGCACCAGAAAGTAGGAGGAATAGCATCCACGACCTACTTTGATGTCAGCATCCTCTCAATGGTTCCTTTGTCCACAAAAGCATGTACTTCCTGATGCATCAGGGAAAGACTATCCTCCATCAGCCAATCTGAGGACAATGGCATTGGCGGTGGGGTTTCCCTGAATAGAAGGGTGTAACCCCACTGATCAATTTGGAGCACTCTCTTGCCCGAAGTTATGGCTTGCCAGTGGGGTAGTGGTGCTTGATATTGTTGCTAACCGCTTGCCTGTGATGTTGATGGGACACATTAAAGGGGTTTGGAGGGTGTGGCTGCTTGGAGTGAGAGGAATGGGCAAATCTCTGACTATGGCTCCCACAAGGCTTGTGGTAGCAATGTCCTCGGCCACAAAAGAACTGGGGAGTCTGTTGGCCATGTTGGCTGGGTGAAAATGGTAAGGCTGGTAGTCCCTACCATAGCCAAATAAGGAGGAAAAGGCCATGCTGAGTGCCAATTGCTGGGTGCCGGCCCTACTGCCCTTCAACTACTCGAGTGCTGAATCCAACGTATCGCCGAGGAGACGAGTGCCTTTAAAGGGCATGTCCTTAAGGGATGCCTGGACACCCCCTGAGAAACAAGTTGACCTCAGTCATGTGTGGCGACGAAGCACAACGAGGAAGCAATCGCTCTAACCAGCGAGTCTATCATGTCCAGTCTGTAGCATTTTGTGAACTTTGGTGCATTCCTGCCATCAGCAATAGCCTGGGTTAGGGCTCCTCCAAAACCATGAGCAGCACTTACATAACTGAGTTCAATACTGATTGAGTTTACCTACTCAAGAGACACGTGGTGTTCACTGACCAATGTGCAAGACTAGCGTAAGAGAAAATCCTCTTACCAAAGGTATCAAGCCTTTTGGATTCGCTATCTATTGGTGGTGTAGGGAACGTGCCAGGGCTAACTTTAGGTGTTGAAGCCTGCACCACCACGCTCTTGCGTAAAGTGATGGGTGAGGATAGCTGGTTACCTGGGAGAAGGGTGGTTGCGGCAAGGGATTGTCCTGTGAAGGGCTTCACCCTGGCCAGAGTTGCAAGTGGAATACCCTGGTCCGGAGCCCCTCCTTGGAGACATTGGTCTTGACCTGCAATGAGGGTAGCATCAAGGACCTCAGCTACCCTCCACACCACCATGGCAAGGGAAGCCCCTTCCTCTGTAGCCACACTAGAAGGAGACACCAGATGAGTGTCTGGGGAGGTGTCCAGACCACTAGCATCTGCCAGTTCTCATACTAGTTATCCTCAGCCAAGGAAACCTCAAGGGAGTCAGGCGTACCGTAAGGCTCCTCAGATCCACCCCAAGCATATTCTTCGTAGGGCCTGTCAGAAAAAAGGAGGGACTGTCTCTGACCCAGAAGGTCTTGGCCAGGTCAGCCCTGGTGTCGACGTTGGATGACATCAGTATGGCTCTGTATAAAAGTCTGGAATAACTTTGGGGTTGGTGCCACCAACGGACATCGGCGATGCTGGGAACACTGTCACTGGACTGAATTCCAGTGAAGGTCGTTGTTAGAAATGGGGTTTTTGGTTGGCAGTCAGGTTACCTCCTGTCCAAGCAAAAGCCCTCACTCTAGTCAGGGTAAGTCACACACTATCCAAGATTATCCTGTGCCCACCCTCTGGTAGCTTGGCACGAGCAGTCAGGCTTAACTTAGAAGGCAATGTGTAAAGTATTTGTGCAATAAATCATACAATACCACCATATAGCACCACAAAACTACACCACACAGTGTTTAGAAAAATATATAATATTTATCAGGATAATTGTAGGTCAAAAAGAATAAAGTTGCAATGGAAAATTGTAGAAATATCACAGGGAAGTGATATAAAGTGTCTTAAGTCTTTAGAATGCAATACAGTGTCTTTCAAGCACAAAGTACCTGGTTTCTGGTGGAAAATCTCCTCAGAGGGCCACAGGAGAAGAGATGCGTGGAAAAAGGGGTGTGTGCGTCGATTTCTCCTCAGCACACACAGACTTGCGTCGGTCTTTTCCACGCGGGGAAGTCGGGCGTCGTTTTCCGGCGCGCAGACAGTCTCTTTTTGTGGATCGCGGGGATTACCAGATGTCCCGGGTCTGTGTGTGGATTCTCCTGCTTGTTTTCCGGCTGCGCGTCGTTCTGCGGGGCTGCGCGTCGAAGTTTCGATCTCACGGTAGGCGTCGCGTCGATTTCTCCTTGGAAGTCGGGCGGCGTTGTCCTTGCGAGGCCGTGCGTCGAAAGTTTGGTCTCACGGCAGGCGTCGCGTCGATTTCTCCTTGGAAGTCGGGCGGCGTTGTCCTTGCGAGGCCGTGCGTCAAAGTTTCGCACTCACGGTGGGCGTCGCGTCGATTTCTCCTGGAAAGTCGAGCGCCTTTGTCCTTGCGAGGTTGTGCGTCGAAGTCTCGATCGTCCCGAGGGCGTCGCGTCGATCAGCGTCGGTGGGCGGCGTTTTTCTCGCCGCGAAACAAGCTGTGCGTCGAAATTTTCGGCGCACGGAGCGTCCAAGTGAAAGGAAGAAGTCTTTTTGGTCCTGAGACTTCAAGGAACAGGAGGCAAGCTCTATCCAAGCCCTTGGAGAGCACTTTCACAGCCAGACAAGAGTTCAGCAAGGCAGCAGGGCAACAGCAAGACAGCAGTCCTTTGTAGAAAGCAGACAGGTGAGTCCTTTGAGCAGCCAGGCAGTTCTTCTTGGCAGGATGTAGTTTCTGGTTCCGGTTTCTTCTCCAGCAAGTGTCTGATGAGGTAGGGCAGAGGCCCTGTTTTATACCCAAATGTGCCTTTGAAGTGGGGGAGACTTCAAAGAGAGGCTAAGAAGTGCACCAGGTCCCCTTTCAGTTCAAGCCTGTCTGCCAGGGTCCCAGTAGGGGGTGTGGCAGTCCTTTGTGTGAGGGCAGGCCCTCCACCCTCCCAGCCCAGGAAGACCCATTCAAAATGCAGATGTATGCAAGTGAGGCTGAGTACCCTGTGTTTGGGATGTGTCTGAGTGAATGCACAAGGAGCTGTCAACTAAACCTAGCCAGACGTGGATTGTAAGGCACAGAAGGATTTAAGTGCAAAGAAATGCTCACTTTCTAAAAGTGGCATTTCTAGAATAGTAATATTAAATCCGACTTCACCAGTCAGTAGGATTTTGTATTACCATTCTGGCCATACTAAATATGACCTCCCTGCTCCTTTCAGATCAGCAGCTGCCACTTCAACAGTGTATGAGGGCAGCCCCAATGTTAGCCTATGAAGGGAGCAGGTCTCCCAGTAGTGCAAAAACGAATTTAGGAGTTTTACACTACCAGGACATATAACTACACAGGTACATGTCCTGCCTTTTACCTACACAGCACCCTGCTCTAGGGGATACCCAGGGCACACATTAAGGGTGACTTATATGCAGAAAAAGGGGAGTTCTAGGCTTGGCAAGTACTTTTAAATGCCAAGTCGAGGTGGCAGTGAAACTGCACACCCAGGCCTAGCAATGGTAGGCCTGAGACAAGAAAAAGGGGCTACTTAAGTGGGTGGCACAATCCGTACTGCAGGTCCACTAGTAGCATTTAATCTATATGCCCTAGGCACCTGGAGTGCACATGACTGGGGACTTATAAGTAGATTAAATAGTTCAATCAGGTATGATCCAAAGTTACCATGTTTACAGAGAGAGAGCATATACACTTTATCACTGGTTAGCAGTGGTAAAGTGCGCAGAGTCTAAAAACCAGCAAAACAGTATCCAAAACGAGGAGGGAGGCAGGCAAAAAGTTAGGGGTGACTACCCTAAGGCTGTCAGGTCTAACATGTGTCCCCCCCAGCTGAAAGTGGGGAGAGCTACCCGACCTCCTGGGAGCTCTCATCGCTAAGGCGGAAGTACCTGGAGAGACCATCAGCATTGGCGTGGTCAACCCCTGGGCGATGTTCCACCGTAAAGTCCATCCCCTGTAGGGAAATGGACCACCTCAGAAGTTTTGGATTCTCACCCCTCATCTGCATGAGCCATCTGAGGGGTCTGTGGTCTGTCTGAACTAGGAAGTGAGTCCCAAACAGGTAGGGCCTCAGCTTCTTCAGGGCCCAGACCACAGCAAAAGCTTCTCTTTCAATAGCACTCCACCTCTGTTCCCGTGGTAATAGCCTTCTGCTAATAAAGACTACTGGTTGATCTTGGCCCTCCTCATTTAGCTGTGCTAGGACTGCCCCTATGCCATGCTCTGAAGCGTCTGTCTGCACGATAAATTCCTGGGAGTAGTCAGGGGCCTTGAGCACGGGGGCCGTGCACATGGCTTCCTTTAGGGCGTCAAAGGCTTTCTGACAAGCCTCTGTCCAATTCACCAACCTAGGTTGCTTCTTGGACGTGAGTTCTGTCAAGGGGGACACAATGGTACCATAGCCCTTGACAAACCTGCGGTAGTATCCGGTGAGGCCTAAAAAGGCTCTCACCTCAGTCTGGGTTCGAGGTGGTTGCCAGGCCTTGATAGTTTCGATCTTGGCCTGGAGTGGCTGCACCTTGCCACCACCTACTAGGTGTCCCAAGTACACCACGGAACCCTGCCCAATCTGGCACTTACTAGCCTTGATGGTCAGGCCTGCCTGTTGCAGGGCCTGAAGCACCTCCTTGAGGTGGAGCAGGTGTTCCTCCCAGCTGGAACTGTAGACAGCTATGTCATCCAGGTAGGCTGCACAGAAGGCATCCTTGCCAGCCAGGACCCCGTTAACCAACCGTTGGAAGGTAGCGGGGGCATTTTTTAATCCAAACGGCATCACTCGGAACTGGTAATGGCCGTCAGGGGTGGAAAAGGCGGACCTTTCCTTAGCCCCCTCAGTCAGGGCGATCTGCCAGTACCCTGAAGTAAGATCAAACGTACTCAGGAACTTGGCAGCGCCTAGCCTGTCCACGAGCTCATCAGCTCGGGGGATGGGGTGAGCATCAGTCCGGGTGACTGAGTTGAGACCCCGGTAGTCCACACAGAACCGGAGCTCTGGCTTCGCACCTGGGGCAGTAGCCTTAGGGACCAATACCACTGGGCTGGCCCAGGGACTACTGGATTTCTCAATGACCCCTAGAGTCAACATCTTGGAGACCTCCTCCTTGATGCTGGCCTTCACCTTATCCGACAACCTGTAAATTTTGTTTTTCACAGGGAGACTGTCACCGGTGTCAATATCATGAACACAGAGGTGGGTCAGCCCAGGAGTAAGGGAGAACAGGGGGGAGAACTGCTCCAACAGCTCATAACAGTCTCCTTTCTGATTTAGAGTCAGGGTGCCAGACAGAATGACCCCGCTTACTGACCCATCACCTTCTTGGGCAGAGAGGAGGTCGGGGAGAGGTTCACTCTCCTCTTCCGTTCCTTCATCTGTGACCAGAAGCATGTTGATCTCCGACCTCTCACAATGAGCTTTTAGTCGGTTCACATGGAGCACCCTTAGGGGATTCCTAGGGGTTTGGAGGTCCACTAGGTAAGTGGCCTCCCCTTTCCGCTCCTTTATTTCAAATGGGCCAGACCAGCGGTCCTGGAGAGCTCTGGGCTCTACTGGCTCCATTACCCACACTTTGTCTCCAGGTTGAAACTCTACCAGGGTGGCCTTCTGGTCATACCATTGTTTCATCACCTCTTGACTGGCCTCAAGGTTATCTTGGGCTTCTTTCCAGAAGCGGGTCATCTGGTTGCGGAGGGCCAACATATAGCTGACCACATCCTGAGGGGGTGCCTTTGGAGCTTTCTCCAATCCCTCCTGGACAATGCTTAAGGGTCCCCTGACAGGGTACCCATAGAGAAGTTCAAAGGGACTGAACCCTACCCCTCTCTGGGGGACCTCTCTGTAAGCAAAGAGAAGGCATGGTAAGAGGACGTCCCACTTACGCCTCATGGCCTCGGGAAGGCCACCAATCATGCCTTTCAGGGTCTTGTTGAATCTCTCCACAAGACCGTTCGTCTGGGGGTGATAGGGTGTGGTGAACTTGTAAGTTACACCACACGCATCCCACAGCGACTTCATGTATGCGGACATGAAGTTAGTGCCTCTGTCAGACACTATTTCCTTGGGGAACCCCACACGGGTAAATATCCCCATCAGGGTTCTGGCCACCACCGGTGCAGTTACTGTCCTTAGAGGGATTGCCTCTGGGTAACGGGTGGCATGGTCCACCAAAACCAGGATGAACCTGTTGCCTAAGGCAGTTTTGGGGTCCAAGGGGCCAACAATGTCGATGCCCACCCTTTCAAAGGGGGTGCCAACGACAGGAAGTGGAATCAGGGGGGTTTTAACCCTTTTTCCTGCTTTACCACTGGCCTGGCAGGTAGGACAGGATCTGCAGAACTTGTCTGAGTGTGTCCTCATTTTGGGCCAATAAAAGTGGGTGACAAGCCTGTTAAAGGTCTTGCCCTGCCCCAAATGTCCTGCCAGGGGAATGTCGTGAGCCAGACCCAGTAGGAAGGTTCGGTAACATTGGGGGACCACCAGCACACGTGCTGCCCCAAAGCCCGGAACCTTAGGCTCACTGTAAAGGAGATCATTCTCCCAATATAGGTGGTGATCGCCAGAGGCGTCGCCGGCTGCCTGGTTTGAGGCTTGTTTCCTCAAACCTTCTAGAGTGGGACATTCTTTCTGCGCCTTGCAGAAGTCCTCCCTGGTGGGTCCACCCTCAACTTGCCAACCAGCAAGCTCAGGTAAGTCACCTAGGGCGGCGATGTCTTCCCCAGTTGGCTCGGAAGCCTCCTCCTCAGGAGCCCCGTCAGCCACTGTGGGAACAGCGGGGGCCGGTTTCCCGCGCCCCTGGTCCCTCCTCCTGGCAGCTCTCTGGGCCATCGTTCCAGGCTCCAGATGCCCTTGACTTCCCTCTCGGTCAGCCATGGACCGTGTGGTCATGCAGACCCACTCAGGTAACCCTAACATCTCCAGGTGAGACCTGAGCTCCACTTCTTTCCAAGCAGTGTGCTCAAGGTCATTGCCTAACAGACAATCTACAGGCATGGCAGGACTCACAGCTACTTTCAGAGCACCAGAGACCCCCCCCAACTCAAAGGGAACCAGAGCCACCGGTAGGTGACTCTCGCGATTGTCAGCTACTCTGACCTGGTGGAATGTATTAGGCATTATCTGCTCTGCTGACACCAGCTGACTCTTGATAGTAGTCATACTGGCTCCTGTGTCACGCAGAGCCTCCACCCTCTGCCCATCAATGGTGACCCACTGCCGGTACTTGGAAGTATTTCTAGGCATGTGGGCCTTGGGCACCATTTCTCCTTCTCCCAGGGACACTAGGGAAATCTCTACCTGTTCCCCAAAGCTAGTTGGGTCCATCTCCCCCCCGAGTGCTACACTAGTCAACCCAGGTGCCTGTCCGGTAGTGGACGGTGCCCTCTTGGGGCACTGAGGATCGCCTTTGTAGTGACCATATTGGTAACATTCCATGCATTTGGGGCTAGATTTTCCTGACTTGTCAAATGTCCCTGGCTTTCTCCCAAATTTGGAAAAGGAAGGGTTGCCACCCCCTCCCTGGGAATTCTTTTGGGGGCCTTTAGAGAGTTCCTTATCTGTAAGTTTATCTCCCCCCTCTTTCTTCTGTTGGGAACCCTGACCACCTTTGTGGGAGTCCCCCCCAGGTACCTTTTTGGACACTCTGGTGCTAACCCAGAGGTCCGCCTCCTCAGCAAGCTTCCTGGGATCAGTCAGCTTACTATCCACTAGGTGCTGGCGCAAATCTGTATAAGTAACATTAAGCATATGCTCTCTCAGGATCAAATCATATAAACTTTTATAATCTGCTACTTTGTTGCCCCGCACCCATCCATTCAGTGCCTTACTAGAGAAATCAAAGAAATCTACCCATGTTTGTGTGGTTTGTTTGGTGCTGTCCCTGAACCTCTGACGGTATCCCTCAGGGGTCAGCCCAAACTTGGCAAGTAAAGTGGCTTTCTGGAGTGGGTATGTGTTTTGATCCGGTGGATCCAATGTGAGAAGTGTGTCCCTCCCCAATGGCGGCACATAACCCCACATAGCTACCCCCCATTGCCCTTCAGGAACCTCATGAGCCCTTAGTGCAACTTCATAAGCAGCTAACCATTTATCTATGTCATCTCCCACCACAAAACTGGGCACCACATTTTTGGGTATACGAACCTTCTTTTCTCCAGCAGGTCCTGTCTGTATGCTGCCACCATTATTGCTGGATTCAGACTGTCTTGCCTTGATCTCCAGCTCCTTGAGACTCAGTTCATGAGCCAACAATAGTTTCTTTTCAGCCAAAGCTCTTTCAGCTTCCACTTGTTTGGCTGCTCTTTCAGCTTCTGATTGTTTGGCTGCCCTTTCAGCTTCTGCTTGAATCTGTTTGGCTGTCCTTTCAGCTTCAATCTGTTTGGCTGCTCTTTCAGCCTCAGCTTGTTTGGCTTCTCTTTCTGCCCTCCTCTCCTCCTGTTGCGCCTCAATTTTCAGTTTTGCCATTTGCAATTGGAACTCCCTTTCCTCTCTCCTTTCCTCTGCGGTCAGGCTTTGCATGGAGACACTGCTCCCTGGTCTGGAAGGGTGCACAATTGCAGTGGTAACACCATCCATAGATAGTGAAAATCCTTCTGAGGGGCCATTTTCTGGCTCCCCTTCCTCATCATCCTCTAAATGGGCTTCTGCCCAGGCCCTCAGCGCCACTTGAAAGTCCTCCTTTCTGGAGGCCCCTTGGGTGGGTACCCTCAATGCCCTGCAGAATCCTCTTAGTTGTTTGACCGTGTATGTATCCAACTGGACTAGGTCAAAGTCCCCTGTCTGAGACCCAGTCAGAGACATGTTGAGTGAGGATTTAGTTTTTGAAAATTGTCAGGAAAAAACGGATTTTCAAAAAGAGATAAAAACCAAGTTGACCTTCAACTGTGGGTAGGTAGTGAGATACTTAGCTACTGTATGTCACTGCACAAATACAAGTCCTATCCTCACCGCTGATCACCAATGTTAGAAATGGGGTTTTTGGTTGGCAGTCAGGTTACCTCCTGTCCAAGCAAAAGCCCTCACTCTAGTCAGGGTAAGTCACACACTATCCAAGATTATCCTGTGCCCACCCTCTGGTAGCTTGGCACGAGCAGTCAGGCTTAACTTAGAAGGCAATGTGTAAAGTATTTGTGCAATAAATCATACAATACCACCATATAGCACCACAAAACTACACCACACAGTGTTTAGAAAAATATATAATATTTATCAGGATAATTGTAGGTCAAAAAGAATAAAGTTGCAATGGAAAATTGTAGAAATATCACAGGGAAGTGATATAAAGTGTCTTAAGTCTTTAGAATGCAATACAGTGTCTTTCAAGCACAAAGTACCTGGTTTCTGGTGGAAAATCTCCTCAGAGGGCCACAGGAGAAGAGATGCGTGGAAAAAGGGGTGTGTGCGTCGATTTCTCCTCAGCACACACAGACTTGCGTCGGTCTTTTCCACGCGGGGAAGTCGGGCGTCGTTTTCCGGCGCGCAGACAGTCTCTTTTTGTGGATCGCGGGGATTACCAGATGTCCCGGGTCTGTGCGTGGATTCTCCTGCTTGTTTTCCGGCTGCGCGTCGTTCTGCGGGGCTGCGCGTCGAAGTTTCGATCTCACGGTAGGCGTCGCATCGATTTCTCCTTGGAAGTCGGGCGGCGTTGTCCTTGCGAGGCCGTGCGTCGAAAGTTTGGTCTCACGGCAGGCGTCGCGTCGATTTCTCCTTGGAAGTCGGGCGGCGTTGTCCTTGCGAGGCCGTGCGTCAAAGTTTCGCACTCACGGTGGGCGTCGCGTCGATTTCTCCTGGAAAGTCGAGCGGCTTTGTCCTTGCGAGGTTGTGCGTCGAAGTCTCGATCGTCCCGAGGGCGTCGCGTCGATCAGCGTCGGTGGGCGGCGTTTTTCTCGCCGCGAAACAAGCTGTGCGTCGAAATTTTCGGCGCACGGAGCGTCCAAGTGAAAGGAAGAAGTCTTTTTGGTCCTGAGACTTCAAGGAACAGGAGGCAAGCTCTATCCAAGCCCTTGGAGAGCACTTTCACAGCCAGACAAGAGTTCAGCAAGGCAGCAGGGCAACAGCAAGACAGCAGTCCTTTGTAGAAAGCAGACAGGTGAGTCCTTTGAGCAGCCAGGCAGTTCTTCTTGGCAGGATGTAGTTTCTGGTTCCGGTTTCTTCTCCAGCAAGTGTCTGATGAGGTAGGGCAGAGGCCCTGTTTTATACCCAAATGTGCCTTTGAAGTGGGGGAGACTTCAAAGAGAGGCTAAGAAGTGCACCAGGTCCCCTTTCAGTTCAAGCCTGTCTGCCAGGGTCCCAGTAGGGGATGTGGCAGTCCTTTGTGTGAGGGCAGGCCCTCCACCCTCCCAGCCCAGGAAGACCCATTCAAAATGCAGATGTATGCAAGTGAGGCTGAGTACCCTGTGTTTGGGGTGTGTCTGAGTGAATGCACAAGGAGCTGTCAACTAAACCTAGCCAGACGTGGATTGTAAGGCACAGAAGGATTTAAGTGCAAAGAAATGCTCACTTTCTAAAAGTGGCATTTCTAGAATAGTAATATTAAATCCGACTTCACCAGTCAGTAGGATTTTGTATTACCATTCTGGCCATACTAAATATGACCTCCCTGCTCCTTTCAGATCAGCAGCTGCCACTTCAACAGTGTATGAGGGCAGCCCCAATGTTAGCCTATGAAGGGAGCAGGTCTCCCAGTAGTGCAAAAACGAATTTAGGAGTTTTACACTACCAGGACATATAACTACACAGGTACATGTCCTGCCTTTTACCTACACAGCACCCTGCTCTAGGGGATACCCAGGGCACACATTAAGGGTGACTTATATGCAGAAAAAGGGGAGTTCTAGGCTTGGCAAGTACTTTTAAATGCCAAGTCGAGGTGGCAGTGAAACTGCACACCCAGGCCTAGCAATGGTAGGCCTGAGACAAGAAAAAGGGGCTACTTAAGTGGGTGGCACAATCCGTGCTGCAGGTCCACTAGTAGCATTTAATCTATATGCCCTAGGCACCTGGAGTGCACATGACTGGGGACTTATGAGTAGATTAAATAGTTCAATCAGGTATGATCCAAAGTTACCATGTTTACAGAGAGAGAGCATATACACTTTATCACTGGTTAGCAGTGGTAAAGTGCGCAGAGTCTAAAAACCAGCAAAACAGTATCCAAAACGAGGAGGGAGGCAGGCAAAAAGTTAGGGGTGACTACCCTAAGGCTGTCAGGTCTAACAGTCGTACATTTGTGACCGGAGTTAGACTGGATCCAAAGGGCTGGACAGGCACCAAGAGGAAACCCAGTGGTGGAAACCGAGTTGGGGCATCTTCCAAACCTATGGGGCCTGAGAAACTCTAGAGGAGTCAGCACACTCAAAGGTGAGGGGCATAGCGTCATAAAATTCCTTTAATGCAGTGGAGGTCGCTCCGTCTCCAGGAAATTCAGGGAGGTGTGGAGCAGACCCCGCCTAAGGCTCTGCAGGGAAAGTGAGGGTGTAGGGCCCAGGCTTGTAGCATTGTTTCCATATCTCGTCCATTGATTTGGACCGGTGTGGTGAATATCTTGATTCTTCTTTTCTTGTGTGATTTACCCAATAAAATTTGGATCTCAAAGATGATGAGCAGGAACTACTCCAAGAGTGGGTTTGGGATGTTCCACGTGACTGAGACTTGGAGTGGAGACCAGTGTTGAGAGACTAGGAGCTTCAACGCTTATTTCCGGACTGCTTTGGGATTCATTGCTCAGCAGTCAGGGCAGGCTTTGGAGTTGTGACCCGGCTTAGGCACCATAAACAAACCAAATAGAGGTCTGTCACAGACATTTGCCTGTGGCAGGCTCCACAGGTCTTAAAACCCAAAGGCTTTCTAGGGGTCATGCGAAATGCACACTGGGGGTGAAAGCTCAATGAAGGATAGGCAAAAAGTCAAAAAAGGCAGTCAAAACAATTACTGAGGTAGCACTTAAAGATCCACACTGATGGTGTGGAAAGAAAGGAATTGATGTCAGCGTGCTGGGGTGGCAAATATATAGGCACCACGCAGGTCACTTCTAGTGCAAGCGAAGCCTATGATGCCAACGTGGAGCCGATTAGCACCATGTTTCCAGCATTCATAGGTGCGGCTCAAGATTTTCCAGATCCAGTCCTATGGTGAGGAATCTGCAGCTAGAAGTCTTTAGCTGATACAGTCTGCCTCACTTTTTGCTTCTTGGAAACAAAATGTAAAAAGATATTGACTAGCCTCACGCAGTACAGGAGTGCAGGTTGAAAACGAGTAGGCTGAATCAACAAAGATAGCAAAAGGAATTATATTCTGGATGGGATACTTTGCACATGAAATCAGTTAAGCTTGGAGGAGGTGCACTGCGGGAGGGGTCATAGAGGGGGAATATGTTTAGCAGAAGGCTGGGGTACAGGGGGTTCCATCAGTGGATGTCTGTTACCCTGGTTTTTGGCAGCAATTAGATTTCAATTAAATTGATGAGTCTAGAAGTGAAATGCAGAGTAAAATCCAGGCCGCCAGATATAAATTCCAAGGTGTGCAATCATGCTTTTAAGGGTGTACGGCAATTCATTCCAAAGAAGAAAAGCCTGCTGCTTTAAATGAGATGGTTTGGAGCGTCCACTGATTAGCGCATACAGAATCATTTGTGAATCAAGTCACAGACATGTAGCAATATGTTCACAAAGATTGTATCCTCAACATTTGCTTATATTTATTATTATAAGTGTCATAATATCATTATATTGTGTGAACAATGTGTACGAACAAATGTGGGATGTGCAAGACACCCTGAGCAGCTTGCCAATGGGAATATTGTCCATGGTAACTTTGACTATGGACGTTTCCCAGGACAAACCTGCTTATGCAAGCATGCCATGAGCAAGTTGCTCATGGGTCCTTTGTGTGTGTGCATTTTGCACATTGATTTTATCTTTTTTTTGGGCACATAATGGTGAGTATTAGTGCCTCATATGCTGCGTTGATTTCACACTTGAAATCTTAGTGAATTACTGTTAGAAATGGAGTTTCTGGTTGGCTAGGGTATGCACCTAAGACAGGCAGAACCTACCCACCTTAGTCAGGGCGAGGGGGTTACACACCCAAGATAACCTCTGCTATTCCCATGCAGAGGCAATGTGTAAAGTGTCTGCACAACACACACAACACACGTGATGCACTATCCCCTCCACAAAAGAAACACAACACCAAGTTATATAAAAATAAACTCTATTGTACACAACATCACTAGACCAAACACGTCAGTAATACCCATTACACAGTACTCATACTCTGCAATAGCTAGCAGTAGTTACATAGAACATTTAAGTTACTAGCTATACTGCAACATAAGCAGTAGTCAGGTGAACATTACTACAAAGAATGCACATGCCATAATAAACATAAATGCCCATAAAAAGAACATCAGGGAACACATGGCCAGTCATCAAAACATATCCCCACCAACGCATGACTCATAGTAAAACACATATTCTACATGCCCAGACATCATCACTGAAATTATGCATATAATGGAACATTCTCATATGTCCATATCCTCATCAGCATATTTCTAGAGGTGCCACAAACCTGAAACAGCATTGGGCAAAAACTGGATGTCCGTGTCCCAACCGTGGAGCTCCTCTGCTCTGGTTTATGCCTTGCGGTGATGTGGGGTTACTCGGTGACCCCACTCCTCAAACATGGGCCACCTCGCTTTTCTACCCCTCAGCCAGGCAGGGACTCTCCTGCCCACCGGTGAGGGTTCGAGTACCTCGACTGGCACTCCGCGTGTTTTTCAGCGGAGCGGGGGGCTGGGCGGGACGGGGGACCTCCATCGAGGTTTCCTGCAGCCCGCGAACCTCGCAACAGGACTGGGGGCCCGGTGGAGTGGGGGGCCTCCGGAGAGGCATCCTCCCTGCGCATGATCCCTTAGCCACTGCGGGGGCCCAACAGTAACAGGGGGCCCCATGATCAACAAAAGGGCCTGGCCTAGCCGCACAGGGGGCCACTGATGAGACTTCCACCCCATCCGCAATGCACACCCACTGGACAGGGCCCGGTGGAGCAGGGGGCCTCTGATGAGGCTTCCACCCTGCTCGTGATGCGCAAGCTAAGCTGCAGTTCTCCCGGACCGCAGCAGTGAATTTAGGCAAAAGGATGGGTGCTCCAGAGGCGCTCTTCTCCGCACACCTCATCCAGGGGGCACCTCTAGGAGCGTGCTCGCTCCAGACTTCATTTCCTCGTGCCCCAGGGCACCAAATACAGTGCCCTTCGGAAGCACTTGGAAAGTTCGAGCTGCCCGGGTCACGGCAGTGATTTTCTCTGGCAGCAATCCCAGAAAAAGCGCTCTCCAGGCACTTAAAAAATAAAACAAAGGATGAGATCTCTCAAGGCGCTAGGGGAGTAAAGTAAAGTGCTCCTCAGGCACTTAGGCTCCAGCACAGGAGCTTCACAGCACAGCTCCGCTCTCACGCTGAAAAGCAAATAGGTGCAGGGTGCAGGGGACACAACACTGAGCCCCTGGAGGACACAAGTGGAGCACAGAGTGGTAGGGCCCACTAAGCAGGCCAGCACAAGGGGTTTGCAGTTAGTGGCAGTTTCTACTAGTGACCCAGCAGGTCACAGGTCAGCACAGCAGTATCAGTCCAACACGGTTCCTGGTGAGTCCCTCCGGCAACATTCTGTTTTCATTTCTTCAAGTATATTTCTTGTTCCCCTGTACTTATGACCAGTTTTGCAAAGCACTCACAAAGAGGGGGAGGGGAGGTTCCAACCAGTTACAACTGGTTCTAGGAGGGTCCCCTCTCTCCTCCAGCACAGGCCCAGACATCAGTTGGGGGTAAACAAGCCCTTTATTTGAGGCCAGGGCACAGCCTTTACAAATGCAGGTGTGCCTGGCCTCCCCTTCTCTCAGCCCAGGAAGACCATTCAATATGCAGATGCACCTCTGTGAAACCTCCACCCTCTCTGTGTACAGGCTGTCTGAAAAGTATGCACAGAGCCCAGTTGTCACCCTGCCCCAGACGTGGATTGGAGTCAAGCTGCAAAACACCAGTCATAAGCACAGAGAAATGCCCACTTTCTAGAAGTGGCATTTCTAATAAAAAATCCACCAACACCAGTAAGCAGCATTTCTCACTACCATTACAACCATACCAAACATGCCTATGCTACCCCTCATATGTCAGACAATACCCCCTAGTCATAAGGCAGGGCATTTCCAATGCAATCCTATGAACAAGGCAGCAGTCACAGCAGTGAGAAACCAAATAGGCTGCTTGCCACTACTAGAACAGGCCCCACAACCAGGCACATATCCTGTCTTCTACATACATAGCACCCTGCCCATAGGGCTAGCTAGGGTCTACCTTAGGGGTGACTTACATGTAGTAAAAGGGGAATTCTGGGCCTGGCAAGTACATTTAGATGCCAGTTGCCTGTGGCAGTAAACTGTGCATGCAGGTCCTGAGCTAGAAGGCCTGAGACAGGTTTGACAGGCTACTTCAGTGGGTAGTGCAAGCAGTGGTGCAGGCCCACTAGCTGCACTTAAATTACAGGCCCTCGGTATAGGGATACCACTGTAAGAGGGACTTACGGGTAAATTAAATGTACCAAATAAATGTAAGCCAATCATACCAAATTTAGTAGGGAGAGCACCTGCACTTTAGCACTGATCAGCAGTGATAAAGTGCTCAGAGTCCTAGAGCCAATAACAAGAGGTCAGAAAAAATAGGAGGAAGGAGGCAAAGGGATTGGGGATGACCCTGCAAAAAGGGCCAGGTCCAACAATTACCAACAATGTTCAATTTGCTGAATGCTAATTTGTCTCTGCCACAATCTGTTCCAATTCAGCTTAATTTGTGAATCAGGCTCATATTATATTGCATTGTTGTTGGGGTTTGAGTGCATTTTGATAAGAATGATTAATGACCATCAGCTCTAAAAATATGGTTTCTCTTTGGCAGGATTTTAAAATATAATTTTTTTAAATTCTGATCTACAAAAATATTGAATCTAGAATACTGACAGCCACTGTATTGTCAAGGTAAATATACAGAAGTAAGTATAGATTTATTGTTCTTAACACCAGAGCTATATATCCTGATGCTAGATGTTGAGTTAACAATAATAATCTACATGATGGACATAAATCATCATGTTTTCTAAATGTAGAGTTAAGAAATAGCAATTCTGTACTTAAAGTGACTACATAGTGGTAGTTGATATTCTGGAGTCAATATTTTTGTTGGTCAATATAAAATCTTTATAATGTGGTACCGCACCATTCTCTTTCATAATTCTTTTTTCTTTCAACCTCGCTGATGCTAGTATGTGTGTTGAAACGATTTGCTATCCAATGTAGATGGTTGGTGTTAGATTCCTACGGCTGCTCAATTAAATCCATTTCAATGGGGAATCTGCTAGTGTTTCTGAAAAATTGTCTTTCTCATTCTAAAGATTGTAAGTCCAAAATGTTGGCTGTTCTAACTCGGTTCAACCTCAGATGTCCTGGAGAACTAGCTCAACTTCAAACAAATCTAGATCTGGTGTTTTAATGACTAGCTGAACCCCTTCCAGAGGATTTAGAGTAATTAAATACTTAGGGACTGATTTAAACCTCGACGGACGGATTACTCTGCCACAATGGTAACGGATAGCCCGTCCGCTTGAATTCAAATCCCATTATATTCTATGGAATTTGGATTTCAGTGGATGGTCTCGACGGAGTAACCCATCCACTGAGTTTTAAATCAGGACTTTACTTGGAACTTTTATAGTGGATCATGAATAGCTGCTACCGAATCATAGTGTGGGGAGATCTACTGCCACTAGAGTGGATGTAAAAGAACTTGTGTGAAATAAGGGGCACACATTGTCCACCATATCCTCATACAGGCCAAAAGCCGTATTGTCAGGCATTAACTCACCTGAAACACATACAGGAAATTATGAGATGTAACATCACAAAACACAAAACATAATAAAAATCCATTTACCAAGGTTACAAGGACTACCATATCAGAATGTAGCATCTGTTGGTTGTGTGTTGCCCAAGGAGATGCTTTCCTTGGATAGAAATGGCTTCATTTGCCTGAAAAAGAAAAGAGACACTCCTGAGCTTCTTGTTAATGCTTCATTTTCTTATATTGGCACCCAGCCTATACCACTCGGCTCTGAGATCAAAGCATGTTAAGCACCTTATATTGCACTGTGGCTGTCTGCCACGGCAGGGGAAAGGGCACACAGAGAGAAAAAAGAAATCATAAACACCCCCTGGAAAGAATTGTATTGGTCAAGGATATTGTTAAGTCTCAGGCAGTAAATCTTGAATTCAAACCAGGGCAGATGAAAGAGTCCAAATTGCAGATACCATCCTTGGATGTATGACTGATGATTGGCTGAGTCTGATACTCATAGAAGCATCCAGGGATTTAAAAGCATAGGTATCACAGCCAAAGACTGACTGGAAAAGTTAAGTCCTCAGAGCTCCTTGGTGCTTTAGGATATCCCCAAGTTTCAAGATCCTCAAGATTCAAGTGGATCAGTAACACACTTCAGAGAGTGAAGTCCTACCTGTGCAGCCTTCTATTACCAAATCTTTTAATTCTTTGTTCTAGGGATAGCAGTAGCTTCACAGTAGATGCTTTGATGGTAGGTAAGACTGGAAGCTTTTTTTACCCTGGCTGTGCCTATGGAGAAACTTGTGAACAGTACAGAGAATTTTGTAACACAATTTTTTAATCAAGGCCAAAGAAGTGGCAACAGGGCAGATGTAATATTGTCACTGCAGTTCAGGCCAAAAATGAGTAGGGTTGAGGTCGCCACAGCTGATATGATAACAATTTTATGGTAAAGGGGCAGGAGAGGAAACACATTTTGATGTATGGGTCAATGGTGGCTCAAGATCTTTGTAACCAAGTTTATTTTTGTCAAAGAAGCCTTTTATGTTACATAATTCTAGGATTGGTGATGAGGGAGGCTCCTGCACAGGGTGTATACTGGCACTAGGAGAATTATCTCAGACTTCTGATTGTTCCACGTCAATTTTGCCTGCATTGAGTGTTCTTTAGACAATTAGCAGCCTGAAGGCCATGTCTCTAAGGAAAAGTGAGGACACCAGGGGGAAGCTGCCCATACACACCAGCATCCGGCCCTCAGGAGTATACACTTCATCAAGGACTTCAACATTTGGTAATGTGCGGTCTGATAGGGACTCTCTCTAGTGGCAGTTAATAACTCACCTTTTGAATAATCTCCAGAGTCCCAGACTGGATCCAGAAACATTTCAGCAGTACCTCTGTGCCCGAGTAGGTAGCGCTGTGCTGCTCTGCACTGATGCCGTTCTGCTCCGGAAATTATGTGAAGACCCTATATAGGAGGAACTCCCATATATCAGTTGCTTTGAAGACTATCTGTGCCCCCAAACGCAGAGCCCCAACAGCAAATTGGTTGTGACCAGAATGCAAATTCCTGGACTTGGGGTCTTATTAATGGATAGAGTCTAATCATAGAAAATGGGGAATGAGAGGGTTTGTGAGGAATCTGAGGCTAGACAGAGGCTCTACCAGGAAGAGTGCTGCCAAAGTAACTTGTTATTCTGTTAGAGACTTCTACTTGCAGATTTCTCACATTTTGAATAGATACCAAAGCAGTACCTAAATGGAGGTGGGTCTGGGAATTACCTCTAACCAGAAGGTCCTGAAGGATGAGTGGGCAAAGTACCCCTCTTGGGGAATATGACAAGCCAGACAATAGTGGGGGTGGAAGGGAGCTCAGACAATAGTGCTCTGTGAACATATAGGGACGCCCACATAGCCACCTGGAAAATGTCCACAATAGAGACTGTGTGCCAACATAGTGGTAGCAGCGAGTATACTGAGCATGCAGTCCTTACGGAGGCTGCTTTTTGGCCAGTGAATTATGTAATGAGGTTGTTTGGAAAGCACATTATTGGTCAAACAGAGCATTCTGGTGCTGTTCCAGACACTTGATGATTTGCCAAAGAGTACTGCTAAAAGAAATTCTTGAGAGAAAAGAAGAGGAAAAATGACCAAGATGTTAAATAAGCCAACCACATGTCTCATCTGTCATGGCAAACAGAAAGGTCTTGAATTTCCTAAAATCTATTTCAATTTTCATTAATCTCAGGAAGCAGGGAAGCTGATTGCAAGCTTTGGACCCTAAACTGGTAAAAAAAAATCCTCCGCTGGTTTTCAACCTAAAGTTAGGGGTTCAGAGGCCATTAATATTAGCTGATCTTAGGATTCTCTGAGTGCTGTAATGCGTACAATGGTCTGAAAGTTTTTTTGCCCTGCCCAATGAAAGGCTCTGAAAACAGTGGCCAAAAATTTGAATAGAATCCATTTGTGGACTGGTAGACAATGAAGAGACCTGAGTCCCTCAGATACAGAGCTCCCATGAGGGAGCTTAAGTATCAGTTTTATGGCCGCATCTTGTACCACTTGTAACTAGTGGATTAAATGTTTTGTGATGCCTAAATAAAGGCTATTACATTAATCTGACATTGAGGTAATAAGAATATGGACTAAGGTTTTTCCAGCTAGAAACTAGGAAGAAGTTGTTTGGAGATATTTGATCAAGGAAAAGCTAATTCCAGACACTGGTAGGATTTGTGGTTGAAAGAATAGATCACAATCAAATTTAACTCTTAAGTTCCTAGCCACTGTCGGGGGTGAAGTGTGGAATTTAATTTAGATCATCAGGCCACCAATCCCAAGCTGAGAGCATACATCCTATTCTTCCCAAACAGAAGAATTTCGGTTTTATGTGAGTTACACTTCAGATGAGAACATTCCTTTCAACGGATGATTCAGGTGAAACAATTCTTATAGTTTTGTTAGAACTAAAGAATTATTAGCCAAGGACAGGATCAATAGTAAACACACGTTTCTCATTTGCAAGGAAGGACAAACTAGGTTCAAGCCCTACCACAAATATCAATATTGTGAAAACTGTGAAATAGTACAGTATGCAACACCAGGATGAACGAGAGCCTTGCTTCGGCACACATATTTTAGCTTAGGCCTGTGCCCTTTTACCTTGTTACGTGCTTAATTTTGTTTTATTAATTTTAATTTATTTTAGCTCAACTGGCTTTTAGCTGGGATGTTTTAGTTTCCTAAACAGCTGCTATTCTAGGAAAGTGTTGTTATTTAGGGCCAGATGTAGCATTGTTCCAAATTGCGAGTTGCAATTTTCGAGTCCCAGCGACTCGCAAATTGCAACTCGCACTTTGGAATGCAGAAAGGTGTCTCAGACACCTTCTGCGAGTCGCTAAGGGGTCGCAAAGACCCACCTCATTAATATTAATGAGGTGGGTCGCAATTTACGACCCCATAGCGATTCAGGGCACTCACGGGGATGGTGGCCTGCTCGGAACAGCAGACCACCATGTCCGTGACTGCTTTTAAATAAAGCAGTTTTTTTTTTTCAAAGTGCAACCCGTTTTCCTTAAAGGAAAACGAGCAGCACTTTGAAAAAAAACCCGAAACCTTTAGTTTCGGTATTTTTCAGGGCAGGTAGTGGTCCATTGGACCACTGCCTGCTCTGAAAAATTATTTTTAATGCCAGACACAAAGGAGAAGGGGTCCCATGGGGATCCTTTCCCGTTTGCGACTGGGTTACCATCCACTTCAAGTGGATGGTAACTGCGAGTCCATTTGCGACCGCATTCGCGGTCGCAAATGGAATTACATCGCATTGCGAGTCGCAAATAGGAAGGGAACACCCCTTCCTATTTGCGAGTCGGAAATGCATTTTGCGAGTCGGTTCCGACTCGCAAAATGCATTTCTACATTGCAAAGTGGCTTTAGCGACTCGCAAACGGCGATTTTCGCCGTTTGCGAGTCGCTAAACCTTTGCTACATCTGGCCCTTGGTTCTTTGCACAACATTTTCATGCTACACCTCTGACCAAGGCTAAATGTTATCACCTATCTAGTACTGCACCACAAGACTGCATAGCCAGCCTCGGCACTTTGGCACATGGTAACATCAAGCCTGTTTCTCAATATGTTTTGTTATAAAAATATCATGCAACCCAAGGAAGGTTAGAGAGGTAATTCCAGCCAGATGAGCTATCCTATGCTGTGCGCCATTTCATTGCCACTTTGCTGACCTTAGTCCTGCCTCTGCAGCCAATTGAGTAGATGACGAGCAGACCCCTGTTTCTCAGGTATGGGGGCAGGTGTTCTTTGGACTAATATGGACAAAAAAGGCTATCACTGCTATGCTCTTGCTTAGAAGTGTAGGTATTGATTTGTAGAGGTTTGTAGACATTCGCTTGTTCCATTATGCTGAGATTGTTTATCTGCTTCTCATTTCTGGTAACCATTTTCATGCTATACATTTCGTGCTATGTCTAATCATTGTAATAATCTTTACTGATTTTCGACACCTCAAGAAGGGTGGATTTGGTGAAATGTCTGGGTCTGAAAATCTGATTGTGATGAATGTAAAAAAATTTGTCTTTTGAAATAGTCCATTAATTGCTCATTTACTAACATTTTGCACAATTTTGCAGGGTCGGGAGCAAGGAAATGGATCTAAAATTAGATATGGTGTTAGCATCTGCAGACTGTTTTTTCAGTAAAGGTTTGACCATGACCAATTTCTAGGTCTCTAGCACAAAGGACAAAGTGGATAGCAGATCTTAATATAAAGCATGATCCAGCAGGACATGGATCTCTTCTGCATAGCCTTGCCTTTTTTCACCCCAGAAAACCCCACTAAGAGCTGATCATCCATTCGGTGATGTTTGAAATCAATATAAAAGCTCAGAGCTCTTTTGGGGTGGAACTAAGGGAGTCCCCTCTCCTACTTAGATGGGTAAGGAAGAGCATTGAATGTTGGTAAGGTGATGTTTTAGGTAAAAAAGATGCCCGTGTTCATAAAACAAGCTTGTTTGACCCATCAGCCTCAGGGTGCCATTCTCCCAAACTTTTTTCCTTCTCATCCCCTGTTTAGCTGAATTTGTTTTTGTTGGCCTTTGGACTCTGTGCACTTTAACACTGTTAACTAATGTTAAAGTGCTTATACTCACTCCCTAAAACATGGTAAAACTGGCTGACATCTGATTGGCATGTTTAATTTACTTACAAGGCCCTAGTAAAGTGGTATACCATATACCCAGGGATGACAAATGGGCCTGCAGCACTTATTTTGCTACCCACTTACATAGCTCCTTTAAGCATGTCTCAGGCATGCTATTGCAGCTGGTATGCAGTGTTAAGCTGCCAATTCGACTTAGAAAAATAAACCCCTCGCCAGGCCTAGAACTCCCTTTTTATTTCATACAAGTCAGCCCTGAGGTAGAGTCTAAAAAGCCCACAGGGCATGGTGCACTGTAATTAAAAGGTTGGAAATGTACTTTTAGGTTTTACATGTTCTGGTAGTGAAAAACATACAAGTATATTATTCACTATTGTGAGGCCTGCCTCTCCCATAAGATAAACATGGGTTACCTTATTACGTTTTATAAGTGATAACTTATGTTTGGGAAGAGGTGAAAATGTCATGTTTGATGTCAAATGAATTGTAATTTAAAATCCTATATAATGGCAACATCAGATTTTAAGTAATTCTGAAACTACCACTTTTAGAAAGTTGGCATTTTCTGTTCCTAACCATTTGGTGCCTGCAGCCTGTTTCCTGGGTTGCATGACTAGATATAGGCCTTTGTGTATCCTTCCAGACAGTTACAGAATAGAGGGACTGTCTGATGGCAGGATGGGCCATCCTAGCAGGATTGGTGGGGGCGGAACTGTACACAGCCCCACTTGCTCTTCAAAGACACTGCCTCACCTCACAAACAAAGAACTCCACAAGAGCCAATTGTGACTACAGACAGCCTGGGACCAGGGCAGGGAGGCAGGAACTTCCAAACACTTCAGTGTGGGGAAAACCCCAGAAGTTTATTTTATTTGAAAGCGGGCACCAGGTATGAAACTAGGACCCTCAGACCCACTCTTCAGATCACTTCTACAACTTGGGACCTAAAAACATTTCTGCTAAAAGAGTGCTCTGAGAACCAAAAAGAGACCAGGAACTACCTGCTAGCCGATCCGCCCAAGGTGTGTCACCAGTTGGCCTGATTTTGCAGCAGCTCCTGCTACGTTCTTATCCACAGCAGTAAATCCTATTCAGCAGCTTCGCTGAACTTTACCTTCACAGACATTTTTTTTAAACAATTCTATGTCCAAAGGTAAGCGGATACTCGGTCCAATCCATTACGTTTATCCGTACTGCACCCCATCCTGGTCGGCCACAACTTTCGACTTTGCACCAGACTTGCGTGACAAGATGTCCACGGTTAGCACAATTTTTCACTTTAAACTTGAAAAAATCATAACTCCTGTACAACTGATTGGGATTTTGTTGTTTTGCTGTCGAATAATTTATTACATGTTACTCTATTTTTCTAAATTGTGCTTTATTACTGTTTGTGTGCTACATAAACACTTTTCAAATTGCCTCTAAAGTTAAGCCTGGCTGCTTTTGTGCCAAGGTACGAGATGGTTAAGCACAGGTTGAATTAATGATTGGGGTTCACCCTGACATGGATTGTGGCGGTTGCTTAAGTAGGGTTTCACCCCCCTCTCAACTAACAACCCAGTTTCTCTCACAGCATGTCTGGGAAGAAGGTGGTGTACGATGGTTTGGTACAGACCTTGAAGATCACTCAAACATCATACTGATTTCATGGTGACTAGGAACACTGTCTTGAGATTCAGAAGCCGCAGAGAACAGCTGTGAAGCTACTCAAAGGGAGCACACATCAGAAATGTGAGGACCAAGTTAAGGTCTCTCTATGGCATGACAAAAAAGAGAGAGGAAGTAAATGTTGTGAACCTTTAAAAAAGGTAATAAGTGAAGCCTCAAACAATGCGGGCTGATCTGGCGACTGCAAAAAAGGCCGAAAGAACCTAAAGGCACTCGTTAATTGTGCCTACAGTATTGCTTTGCCAGGCTAGGGACAAAACCAACAAAACATCAGACAACTTTGGCTGAAGGGGGTCTATCAGCTGTATACCTCAAAAAGCCACAATTCTGTTGCAACAACATGTATAGTTTTTTTCAAGGGACGCTTGACTACCACGATGAAATCAACCACCTCTGGAGAAAGGTTGAAGATGTTCAGCTGTCGCTGCTTCATCTCCAAGCATGAAGGTGGGGAATGCGAAGGCCTACGTGGAGAACCCTGCTCTACTGCTGTGACCGCAGATCTTCCCACAGGGGCAGCCTGATTGGAGGACAGCTGCTCACGCCCAGGAGTTCTGGGAACCATGCTCTCTGTACCCAATCTGGGTCTGCTAGGATGACTCAGACCCGGTTGGTCCTGATCTTCATGAGAATTCGGGCAGGAGTAGTATTGACAGAAAGGCATACAAGAGTCCCAAGTTTCACTTGAAGTAGAACACGTCTCTGAGTGAAAGATGTCTTGGAAACTCCAATGAGGGGAAGTGCTGACATTATGTGTTCTTGGTGGTGATGAACAGATCGAGTCAAGGCTGTCCCCATTTGTTGAAGAGACCTTGTGCCATCTATGGGTGTAACTGCAACTTGTGATCCGCTAGGTGAGGATAGTTGAGCTTGTCCGTCCTGGCATTCAACAGTCCTGCCTGGTGGTCCAACTATTTCAAGAGGTGCAGGGTCTCCCGGTGCTGGGTCTAGGATCCCGCACCACACTATTGGCAGTTGTGTTGTCCATGATCACCTGTACCAGCCTACCCTTAATGGAAGAACAGCTTTCAATTCCAAGCAGATGGCTCTCAGATCCAGAAGGCTGATGTGGAACAGAACTCTGCCAGAGACCACAGGTATCTGATCTCCACCTCTTCCAGATGGCTGCCATTAAGTTCATCACTGTCAGCTCTGGGTGGGGAAGGGAGAGAGATCTTATGCTGAACCAATCACAGACCAGCACTAGCAACCACCACAGCAGATCTTTTGCAGACTCCTCTAAAATCTGAACATGGCATGCTTGGCCAGCAGGAGACAGGGGGCTATTCAGTCCTAGCAGCCTGAAAGTTAAACTCACTGAACTCCAGGCTTGAGGTTGAAAGATCTGGATCACAGCCTGAATGTCCTGGACCCTCTTTCCTGGGGGAAAGCACAAAACTGAACTGGGTCCAGAATTGTTTTGATGAAGAGGAGCATCTGATGAGGCATGTGTGACTTTGATACATTTATAGTGAGCTACAAAGATGACAGGAGGTCCGTCATTGTCATTGTCTCCATATGAGGGCAAAGGGAGGGAGGAGCAGCTGGGAGGTGGGAGCGGGCGGCCAATGGGAGTGAAGGGGGCGGGCCACAGGGGGTCAGCAGCAAGGGAAAAACCCAGGGGAAAACCCGGGGAAAAAACGGCGGGAAAAGACGGCGGGAGAGGGACAACAGAGCACCGGGGTACAGAAAGCAAAACACAGGGGCACAGAATGAAAAAACGAAGTGGCACAGAAGCCAAGCGCAGGGGTACAGAAAAAAGGGAGCGATTAGTCAGGCAGCAAAAGCGGCAACGGAAGTTCAACCCACAGGGGGCTGCGTGGCAGATGGGGGAGCGAACTGCCTGGTGACAGGGTCAAAGGTCGCTCAACCCCTTCCCACCACTCACACTCTCCTGAGATAATGCAGGGATGGCAATATACATCTCGATCTTGCTCCTGAAGTTGCTCGACTTCAAAGCCTATCCTGCAATTTCTCCTGACACAGCCTGAGTTTTTATGGTTACCCACCACTCTGAAACAGAACGAAGAGTTCCACAAGGCCATACTCTGGCTTCTTAGATCTTTTCTGACTCTCTCTTGTGAACCTGCAGGCCAGAGTCAAGAGGATCTCCCTCTAGAATGCCGCTCGCGGTTTTGCCCTCAGTGCAAGTTGGACACCCCAAGACCATCAAGCGGCTGCCTCCAGCTCCAGTTTCAACTCTGCCTTTGGCACCATGGTCCACACCGGTCCTTGGTACTTTGACTCTGATGTCTACTCTTTTGACGCCAGAAGATATGGTCCAAGTTGTCCTCTCTGATTCCAAGTTGGTGGCAGTTCAACCTCGACTGAGGGTATACTTGGCCGTTGTAGAGGCCTGTCTCCCTCCGCTGTATCCACTGTCTCCACAAAAAAGAACACACACCCTAAATTCCTTGTTCGACACAGATTCGGACAATAATTACGATGTGAGTAATGAGATTGGACAGCCATACCATGAGGAGAACTGGTATAATGTCCTGCAGGAGGCAAGTGGCATTGGCAAACCTCCCCTGAGTCAGTATTACTCTCACTCCAGTGTCCTGCCACTGAGAAGAGTGTATCTTACGCCGTGGTACTGCATAGTGTGGCCGAAGTCCTTGGAGTTCCTCTCCTTGGAGGTCAAGACCAATTTCTGACAGAAGTCCTCCAGCCAAGGCAAACATCCACTGAGCCCCTCTTTCCTCTTAACAAGGCACTTAAGGATACCTTGTTAGGGGCATGGGCCAAACCTTGCTTTGGCCCCTTGGTCAAGCGCCAGATTGCATGATGCCACCACCCTGCCCTGGGCAACCCTGTGGCTTTATCTCAGCACCCGTCCCTTGAAAGCGTGGTGGTGCAGGCATCTACAAACAGGACTAACCCAAGATCATTCTAAACTATTACCAATACAAAGTCAAAACAGGTGGAGACATTTGGAAAGAGAGTCTTCTCGTCTACCAGCTTAGGGATTACATCTGTAAAGTCAGCTGTCTCCTGGGTGCTCTTCTCATGCCCTTTGGGATTCAGTGGCGCAAGTTCTCCCAGATATTCCTGAAGATCTCCTGCCTTGATGTTGACGTTAGACCTGCAGGACATCTATTTCAATATACCTGTCCTAAATGCCTTTTGGTGCTACTTGCATTTTGTAGTGGGACAGGAGCATTTTCAGCCAGCTGTGCTCCCAATTGGTCTCACAAGTTCCCCTTGACTGTTCACAAAACTGATGATGGTGGTAACAGCACACATTCGGAGGTCAGGGTTCTAGTCTTACCCTCGCTCGACAACTGCCTGTTGAAGGCAGGCTCACCCCAGGCAGTTGTCAACCACCTCCAGACAATGACGGACCTCCTGTCATCTTGTAGAGTTTCCCCTTGCAGTCTCGTATAGCATTCAGGGTCATCAACGCGTAGTCACTGCAGGCCTCAAAGTGGGACCTTGACCCCAGGTACCGCAGGCAAATCTGATGAGGTTCGGTCACAGACATGTTCGCAACAGTCCTTACAGTGCTTCAAACCTGTCATTTTGGGAGGCAACGTTTCCCTTGGACACTGATAATTTTAATTTTAATTGTGGGAAGGATCTCAAAAAGACAAGAGGTAGCTTTGGGTCGTGTCTGCTGGCATGGAATGGAAGTAACTGACGTGCATCTATATAGGCACCGCACACCTTTTCCAGAGTGGAACGGCATCAGTGCAGAGATGCACTGAAACACCTACCTGCTGAGGTACTGCTGAAACGTTTCCAGATCCAGCCTGACACCTGGGGAATATTCAAAAGGTGGGGAATCTGTGGCTAGGAGGGTCTATCAGAAATCATGTTTCTCACCAAAACCTGGCTCAATTATGTCTGAAACAATGTCCTGCTCCTTCTACTAACCCCACCAGACAAGGTGGGGGTCTAGTGGTCATTCACGGAAACTGGCTAAGCTGTAGGCTCCTTCCCTCAAACCACTTTAATTCCTTTGAATGCATATCTCTGGATATCTCCTTAATGCACTGTTTCCAACCTCAGAGTGAATGTTACTTATAAAGGTGAAACTAACACTTTTCTTGAAGAATGCATGGAGTTCTTCACATCCCAGTTAATCAGCTCTGTCAACATCATCTTCCTTGGTGGCTTCATTCTTCACTGGGGTACCAAGGACAACACACAAATGGACACCTTCTAGTCCTTTCTCAGTTGCACTGACCTCAGACATCACTGCCAGAAACCCACATACTGAAGAGGCTCCACTCTGGATCTGATGATATCCAGAGTTCCCCACCTGACAATCATTGATTGCATGCCTGAAGCCTGGTCTGATCACATTTGAATCTCTTTTACAGTGTCCTTTGCCTGCACTAAGCCTCCAATCAAGAAGGAAAAATGTGGTTTAGGGATACAACTAGTATTGTCATTGAAGCCCTTGTAAAAATGGTTCATCCAAATTTCATCTGGATATTTTCCCAACTTGACATCAACGAGCCCTCAGACAAATTTAATAACTGCATGGAATCCTTGACATAGAAATCTGCAACCTCCAAGAGCAAATGCAGCAAACCCATAATTTCTCTATGATGAGAGGAAGCATCTCCGAACGTCTGACAAAGAATGGAGACAATCACCCTCCCCTCTGAGTCTGGCTATGCTGAGATCTGCAAGACAAAGCTACAAACAACACAGCTCTAGATCCAAGTCACCACATATCAGATTCCTCATGTATACTGCTAAGAACAGACCTAAACTATCAATCTATATGGATTCCCTGCATGGGACTGCTCAAAATCTGAATCCAACAGGTTGGTCCTTGGCATGATGTCAGTTGTCCTGAAGGTCTCACTGATCTATAAGTCAGTGACTTATGGTGATGTGAAGCACAGTAGACACAGCTTCCTGAATGAAGTCAAACACTATCAAAGGCTCAAGGTATCCAGATCAGGTTTAATTAGAGTGTCACTGCTATATAGTGCAAGTGCTAAAACTCCAACTTCTGCACACACAACAGCTTTATATACATTTGAAGGGCAATCCCTTAGCATTCCTCAATCTCCTTATATGTCTGTTACCGATTCCGGACTATGTGGCACAGAAATAGCACTCTCTTTAAAAAATATAACACATCTTCAAAACTTGCAGGATTGTATTCTGTGTCCGATAGATGTTCACTCAGTAAGGAGGTATATATTCCAGCCAATTGTGGTATCAGGATAGAGTGATGGGTCATTTACAAACTGGGTGGGGTTTAACCAGGCAGAGCTGGCAATTGATATGGTGATCTTTCAGGTACATGGAAAACCAAGAACACATATGTGGAGCTAGCAAGGGGCAAAGGTACATCATGTGAATTTGCTGTTACAGCAGTTGACACTCAGAATAGACATATAACTACAGTGAAAACAGAAAATGGTTTACATACGCATTTTCTACTTCCATTTACATAAACTCATGTTTGAAGTAATCAAACGGGCTAACAACCCTTGTAATATCCCAAGCAAGTTCCCAAAGTTCTTAGGCAATTACTGGTTAGACATTTTGACAAAAAATCAAGGACATCTCCCTATCCATCTTTGACAATAAAGCTGCAAAGCATAGAGGCTCTGGTCCTCTTTCACCAGGTTCGGAAGCAGAACAACTGGTGACCATATCCAAGGTGAAACCATCTTTTTCACTCCATCCCTGGCTCCATCAGTGAAGGCCTCACCAAACAGCTACTCCTCTTCTGGTCTAGTCTGGTCAACTCCTCACTCAAACAGGGTACTCCAGTCCAAACAGCTTCTCCTCCTCTTATCCAGCCTGGTCAACTCTGCCCTCAAACAGGGAACATTCCCAGGCTATTTAAAAGTTGATCAAATCTCTCCTCTTTTGAAGAAGCAATCATTAGACCCTGATGACCACAACAACTTCTGTCCAGTATCCACACTTCCAGTCTTAAGTAAGGTGACTGAATGCTTTGTAGCTACCCAACTGTCATCTCACATCCACACAAGCAACCTGCTTGACACTCTCCAATCTGGCTTCAGACAGGCTACAGTAACGAGAATGCAATTATGAAGATTGTGAATGATGTTCCCTGCATACTTGACACTGAAAACTCATATCCTCTTGTGCTCCTCAATCTCTCCGCTCCATTTGACACAGTCAGCCACCATCCTCTGATAAACTTCCTGAAGAATAAAATGGAAATGGGATGTGTAGACCTCAAATGATTCACCTCCTAGCTGATGAACTTCTCTCAAGTAGTGAAAATTGGGAGCTCTGTCCCAAAGCCAGTTTGCCTGCAACAAGGGGTCCCTAAGGACCGTTCCTCTCTCCAACCACATCCAATCTACATACTGAGCCTCTGTGTGTGACTCTTAGGAGCTCTTGGATCTTCTTTCACCTGCAGGCCTACGAAACCCAAATCTTCTGGAAGGTTGCATTCCCAGGCGACATCGCCCTCCTATCCAACAACCTGATAAGAATTCAATCATGGATTTCAAATCACAACAACAAAACTCTGAATCCAGAACTCCTTATCTCTCTGAAGAAGACATGTTTAGCTGTACAAGTTCGAATGGAAGTTTTCCCTGGCTTGGAGTACCAACCCTCCATTGTTCAGAATGCCAAGTAACTTAGCTTCACCGTCAACAGCTGACTCAACCTGACCGAACCTCTGTAGGAAGGTAGCCTCTTTCTAGCCTTGTTACCACCACTTCTGACCTGTTTGTGAGTATATGTCAGGGTGTTTTTATTGTCTCACTGGGATCCTGCTAGCCAGGACACCAGTGCTCATAGTGAAAACCCATTTGTCAGTGTGTTGTATATGTCTCACTGTGATCCTGCTAGCCAGGACCCCAGTGCTCATAGTTTGTGGCCTAACTGTGTCACTGAGGTTCTGCTAACCAGAACCTCGGTGCTTATGCTCTCTCTGCTTTTAAAATTGTCACTGCAGGCTAGTGACCATTTTTACCAATTCTGATTGGCACACTGGAACACCCTTATAATTCCCTAGTATATGGTACCTAGGTACCCAGGGTATTGGGGTTCCAGGAGATCCCTATGGACTGCAGCATTTCTTTTGCCACCCATAGGGAGCTCAGACCATTCTTACACAGGACTGCCACTGCAGTCTGAGTGAAATAACGTCCATGTTATTTCACAGCCATTTTACACTGCACTTAAGTAACTTATAAGTCATCTATATGTCTAACCCTCACTTAGTGAAGGTTAGGTGCAAAGTTACTAAGTGTGAGGGCACCCTGGCACTAGCCAAGGTGCCCCCACATTGTTCAGGGAAATTTCCCCAGACTTTGTGAGTGCGGGGACACCATTACACGCGGGCACTTCATATAGGTTAATACCTATATGTAGCTTCACAATGGTAACTCTGAATATGGTCATGTAACATATCTAAGATCATGGAATTGTCCCCCAAGCCAAATCTGGTATTGGGGGGCCAATCCCATGCATCCCCGGGGCTCCAGCATGGACCCCAGGTACTGTGACACTAGCTCTCTGGGGTTTTCTCTGCAGCTACCGCTGCTGCCACCCCACAGACAGGTTTCTGCCCTCCTGGGGTCTGGGCAGCCCAGACCCAGGAAGGCAGAACAAAGGATTTCCTCTGAGAGAGGGTGTTTGCACCCTCTCCCTTTGGAAATAGGTGTAAAGGGCCTGAAAGGAGTAGCCTCTCCTGGTCTCTGGGAATGCTTTGAAGGGCACAGATGGTGCCCTCCTTGCATAAACCAGTCTACACCGGTTCAGGGATCCCCCAGCACCTGCTCTGGCGTGAAACTGGACAAAGGAAAGGGGAGTGGCCACTCCCCTGTCCATCACCACCCCAGGGATGGTGCCCAGAGCTCCTCCGGTGTTTCCCAGACCTCTGCCATCTTGAATGCAGAGGTGTGAGGGCACAATGGAGGCCTCTGAGTGGCCAATGCCAGCAGGTGACATCAGAGACCCCTCCTGATAGGTGCTTACTTGGTTAGGTGGCTATTTAGGGTCTCTCCTGTTGGTTTCTCGTCAGATAACTAATGCAAGAGCTCACCAGAGTTCCTCTGCATCTCCCTCCTCGACTTCTGCCAAGGATCAACTGCTGACTGCTCCAGGACGCCTGCAAAACCGCAACAAAGTAGCAAGAAGACTACCAGCAACATTGTAGCGCCTAGTCCTGACGGCTTTCTCAACTGTTTCCTGGTGGTGCATGCTCTGAGGGCTGTCTGCCTTCACCCTGCACTGGAAGCCAAGAAGAAATCTCCCGTGGGTCGACGGAATCTTCCCCCTGCTAATGCTAAGGGTCCTTTGTAGTGTTAAGACGACTGCCGTGCTCAGATTTCTTGAACGCCTGTTCAAGTGCCTCTGCGGGTGCTGCCTGCTTCTGCATGGGTTCTCTGTGCTGCTGAGCGCCCCCTCTGTCTCCTCCTCCAAGGGGCGACCTGCTGGTCTTTCCAGGGCCCGGGCAGCACCCATTTTCTTCAACCACGACCTTTGCAGCTAGCAAGGCTTGTTTGCAGTCTTTCTGCATGGAAACAACTCTGCATCCTCCAACACACCGTAAGACATCTTCTGTGCAAAGGAGAAGTTCCTGGCATCTTCCGTTGTTGCAGAATCTTCAGCTTCTTCTACCCAGAGGCAGCCATTTTGCATCTTCATCCGGGGTTTAGTGGGCTCCAGCCCCCCAAGACACTTTTGTGACTCTTGGACTTGGTCCCCTTCCTTTACAGGTCCTCAGGTCCAGGAATCAATCTTCAGTGCTTTGCAGTCTGTTGTGGTCTTTGCAGAACCTCCTATCACGACTCTAGTGTGTTTCTGGGGAAGTAGGGTAACTTTACTCCTACTTTTCAGGGTCTTGGGGTGGGGTATCTTGTACACCCTTAGTGATTTCTAATACTCCCAGCGACCCCCTACACACTACACTAGACCTGGGGTCCCTAAGTGGGTCACATTCCACTTTCTTAGTATATGGTTTGCGTTGCCCCTAGGCCTATTGCATTCTATTGCATTCTACAGTGTTTGCACTACTTTTCTAACTGTTTACTTACCTGATTTTGGTTTGTGTGTATATCTTGTGTATTTTACTTACCTCCTAAGGGAGTATATCCTCTGAGATATTTTTGGCACATTGTCACTGAAATAAAGTACCTTTATTTTTAGTAACTCTGAGTATTGTGTTTTCTTGTGATATAGTGCTATATGATATAAGGGGTAGAGTAGGAGCCTTGCATGTCTCCTAGTTCAGCCTAAGCTCCTCTGCTATAGCGACCTCTATCAGCCTAAGCTGCTAGAACACTACTAATCTACCTGGACCTAGCACAAGGTGTACCATGAGGGACCCACTATAAGCCAGGCCAGCCTCCTACAACCTCCAGAGTCAAATCACAAGCACAGCCAACAGTGCCCAGTTCCATTTAAGAATGCTCTGGGGGATCATGCAGTCATGCCCGAACAGGACCTGAAATCAGTTTTAAAGGCGTTGGGTCTTTCCAGAATTGAATACGGGATCTCAATCTTTGCAGGAATCCCATCCCAAAAGTCCCCCAAAGTCTGCTCAGAGCAGTGTGCATGCTGTGGCCTGCTTTTTTTTTAACCAGTTACAAGAAACTGACTACATCATTCCTATCCTGCTTTCCCCCAATGGCCTCTTGTAGAGGCAAGAGCCCAGTTTGAAACTGCCTGCACCACACACTTTGCTCCTTTTTGCTTGCATAACTGTAAAATTGAAATTTTGGGGTGCATGTTTTAGTTCAATAGATGCTCAATAGCTTTTCTTGGACCCCCACTTACAAACGAGAGTGATCTATGAACTAGTCATTCACTGGAACGTCACGAGAATTCCGAACTCCCTCCTTCTGCCCTCCCTATGATCATATGCCATGATACCTTCACAAAAGATCTCGAAGCTCTTCTCTATGAAGACACTCGGGTTAAATCCTCCTCCTCCCAACCCCTCTCGAATGTCTGCTTTCATTTTTGTCTATGTTCAGTGCTTAATTTGTGTTGATGGCTTCCGGTGATGAGCACCGGCACTTATTTTTGAGGGCCGGCACTTATTTTTCTGCCTCAAGCATTTACTGCGAGCGAAAGACTCACATGGAAAGACGGAGGAAGAGAAAAACGAAAACGCGTCACAAAGGGAGAAAGGAGAAGGCAGCAACTGTGAGCTGAAGGGGCAAGGAGCGGCTGTAAATGGATTAAAGAGGTCCGAGATGGCTTCAGGATTAGCTTCCTCAATATTCCCTGCCCTCACATTTAATTGCAGTTGCCAAGTGTTTCAGACGAGAGCTTTCGGCACCGGCACGTTTTTATTTACAAATTAAGCACTATGTTGTATCTCGAATGTACTCAACGTGCACAGATTCTCTCCCGCTTACTCTCCACTATTTGCTATTAATTCTTCCTAGGCTGTATCTCTAGCGCTATATAAAATCACAAAAATAAAATGAGTAAAACCGCAGACGTACTCTCATGGTGAAGTCTTAAACACGCGAATGGAGACGCCTGGTCCACGCCCCCGCCGCTTGCTGAGTGTCTCCATTTGCAAGACGTTGCACAACTGGTATCTAGAACCTACCATTTAACCCTGAATATGATACGGTATTTATAAGACTTCAAATCATCTTGCCACGCCACGGATCAAGCACTTCTAAAAATACAGAGCGTGCACAAACAAAGTAGCCACGGCCTGTGGCACTGCAAATAGGGAACGTAAAACAAACACCCACAAATTACAGCGTTGGGGCCTTCCTTTGAAACGCGCAGTGACCTCACTGCCATCTCAGGTTCTGACAGAGCTGCGGGTTTATTAACCAGACTTTCTCTTATCGCAGCTCTGTAGAGAAAGCTCGGCTATCTCTCTTGTTAAGCTTGCCTTCTGTCACACGAATGACTCAAACATCTGGCTGTCCAAACACAACTGGTTCAACAGCGTAATCTAATCGCTGCCAGTACAAGAGTCAATGAATATCGCAGGTAAACATTAGTCACCCCATTGCCCCCAGGAATTTAGTATCAGAATTTTCTTATCAACAAAACTTTCTGCAGCGGTTTGTCTGTCCCAGCAAGGGGTACAGGCCACCTGCCTCCCAAAATTAACTTCCCCATTGCAAATCCAGGGCCGCATATTGCACATGGGGTGGCTTCTACTTTACCACCACTAGCCTTTATTTGGCACAATTGTAAATATAATTCACTACTCTGTCCTGCCCACAAAATAATGACATGTGGAATCTTTGTTCAAATGCCAGGGTTAACAGATCATCCAGTTTCACTGAGGGGGGGGGGGGGAATAGCATTTTTCCAGTCCCGAGTTATCATTGATCAAGGGAGTGAATTCTGGGAGTTGTAGTCCTGGAGCACTTACATTGAACCAAATGGCCCAATCGTAATAGATTTCAATATTGTGTTAAAAGGAGAGCACAGGCGTGGTATACTGAGTCCTTAGAATATTGAGTGATCTTGCAACCCTAAAAAAGAAAAAGTCGTTTATTTGCCTGCCTTGCAAAACAAATCCAAGTGATAATTATGCACCATTGTAACAGTAAGGTGAGTCGGGAATAAAATACGAGTGGAAATTCAGGACAGGAATTGTGGTCAGAAGTAACTGCTGTAATCTACATACATTCCCTTCACTCACCTGCTTCACGTCATTTCAAGCTGATACCAATGAAAAATGTACAAAGTCCTTAAATTGGATTTTCCATTTTCATGCAACGAAAACAAAGTGGTTTAAAATGACCGAGGGGGCTAAACAGGCTCCATGATGAATGTGGCTGTCTATCTGCGGACAGCAGACAAGCCCTGTCACTTCGTCTTTTTCTCTAAGTGTAACTTAAAGGCCTATGTATTAAATTACTAACATTCAGGCCGAAGGTATGACAGAAACGACGAGGTCCCGCCCAAGAGCCCCGGGCTTTTAGCAGTAGCTACACAAAATATTTGCTTTGCTGCTTAAGACAGAAAAAGTACATTAGATCTGTAGGTGAAGTGAAAGGTAACGAGCTCGATCCCTTATTTTAACAGTTTACTTGCTTGCTTCCTGCTTAGCCCCGCCCCAAAACTTCAAGAAGGTACAAATTTGGGCTAGCTTTACAGTGCTTCCAGTTTTTAACAGCTGCCAAGCAATCCCGTGCATTGTTTGACAGCAGCAGCCAATCCTGGAATTTTAGCGTTTAGAGTTCGTGCCTAGGCCAAGAATGTTACCAGTGAAACTAAAAGTCTCAAAAAGTTAAATGTGCTATTGGCCTAATAACAAAGAATCTTCGGCTGTGTTACATTCTTGCAGATTTCAAGAAGCAGAGATACGTGAAAGCTTTAGCAATACACTAAACTGACTAGGCTATGACAGAGGGCGGGGTCCCTTTTGTAAAAGGCGGGGTTTCAGGGTTGCTTGTGTTCAGTAAGGATTACACTCTCAGTTTGGGGATCGGGTTTGGGAATAGAGGATTATGAGATAGAATAATGTGAATCGAGAAAAGTGGTATGTTAGTTCGGGGGTGGTTGGGCAGTGCAAAAGGATTGTGAACTGAGAGATTGCAGGAACGTTGATGGGAGGAGATGTTGTTTGTCTGTCCTAAACACAGGTCAAGGAATGAAGTCGCCTATGACCTTGAAGGCCAGAAGGAGAATTAAGAGAAAGGTACTGTTGTATGCTGTAAACCAACAAACCTTGTTCTCAGAAGTTTGCTTGGGTGGGTTATGGAAAGATGTGAGGATTGTGGTGTATTCAATGGCATAGATGTGTAACCTTATTGTGTAATACAATTGCAAAACTGTTATGGGTTCAGTCAGGCTTGTTTATAAAACCTTTAGCTCAACCCTGGGTAGCTGTGTGCAGCAAGGCTTCAACAAAGAAACTAGTAAAGGGGAGTAACACCTCCCTCTGCAGCAGGCTTCTGTTGTTCCCTAGCCTGGGAGTCATTCACACTACTTCCCAGGCTAGGGCAGAAAGCTGTCTGGTGGCCAGCAATGGTGCAAGGCCACTGGACAAACTAGGCAACAGAGTGGCAACTTCCTAAAATATGCCTTTCCTTAAAAGTGACATTACATTTGAATTGGACATCAAGTTGGTTTTAATGCCACGATTAATTTGATACCTTGGAGCACCCATTTTATTTGTCCCATTCAGACGTCAGGCAGACTGAGGGGTCAGCCAGTAACCCTGACCTAGTCAATGGGGCCACTAACCTTTCCATAGGAAAAATGACAATTTAGAAGTTTTGCTGTTAGGACATAATAAAACTATATGCCCTAATTAATAATATACAGCTCTCTGCCTTAGGGCTCATTAGACCTTCCTTAGAGGGAAGTGGAGGGCTTTGCCATTGGCTTAAATGGCAAAGTCGAACTAGCAGTTTTAAAACTGCTCTTCCAGACTGCAGTGGCAGGCTGAGGGACACTGTGTACTTTGCCACACGTAGAGTGGTGTAATCAGACCTGGGTGGACACTCTCACTTACATTCCCTGGGTACACTTGGTACCATATACTAGGGACTTATAAGTAAGTCAGCATATGCCAATTGGGGGTAGCCAATTCAACATACATTTTGTAATGGGATAGAACAATGGCACTGAGTTCTGGTTATCAGGCCTCAGTGCACTCTCAGAGTTGAAGAACCAGCAGCATCCCTCCAAAACTTTGGGGGTGATCATGAAAAAAAGGCATTTCCTTACTGAAGACAATAGTCTGCTTTTAAAAAAGTTGATTAATTTACAAGTTTTCTCTTAATCAACACTGGCCCTCTGGAGCTTGTGATGCATGCCAAGTTGACCTCATTAATGATATATGAAGTGTGAGCATAACTCCTCCCTATAACTGAGCTGCACTGACTACGCCTACAGAACAGTACTATCTTCCAGACCTGCTGCATCACATACAAAACTGTTCTCATCTGAACATCAAATAATCTGACACCAAAACATCATTGTAGGGGGCCTTCTCAATACAAGATGCGAAGATATAGTCAGGCTTGAATTCAAAAGCTGCAAAAAAGAAAAAGGAAGCAACAAAGCAAACGTTTTCAAGCTGCATCATCAAGATCTAAAACTCTACCCCATGGTGCCTTATGCTTGCTTCATTACACATACATGTAAAAATAACCTAACTCCCATTTTTTTCATGGAGTATTTCATCCACCCTTGTTAAAAGATACAGGTCTTCCAGAGGTGGCTCCTCTATAATAGCGGAGGACCATTGCTCCCCTGCTCAGAGTCAGTCAGCAAAAAACAAAATGATAATAAAATAATGTTATTATTGTTTTTTTTGACTGACTGAGCCGATGAAATATAGGGCGGGCCGGGCCATGGCAGGGTGAAGGAGTGGTGGGCACAGTAAATGTGCATGTCGATTTGGCTGGGCGTCTTAGGATGACCAAACCGACATGCGCACTTATATTTCTCCAACACAGCTGTGTTACACAGGTTCCCTGAGCGAGCATCAGACAAGCCCGTTCAGGCCAATTCTGCTTTATAGAGCATGAGAGCAGTGTCTGGATTGGGTGGGTAGGCTGTGCTTGTGGTCCATGCTGGGAAGAGAGGAGCACAGAGGCAGCCAGCAGTGACAGGTCTGTCTTTGTTTTTAAATTATTAAAACTCTACCCCACGCCTCTACACCCCGGCCTCACCACTTTAGATTGGTGGCTGCCACCACTGAGGTCTTCCATGCTTAATGTCTGCTACATATGAATAATTATCATACAGCTCCGCTCTCCTCTACAATGCTCTTCTGCAACTCAGCTAGGTGCCTGCATGCTAATACAGAGTAACACACATATCCTGAATGCAGGCCTATAAAGTGACTGTGTAGTAATCTAACCCTCTGTCACGACTCACGTGCTGCTTGCGCCTGGAATTTGCAGATCTGGTGGCGTGAATCTTCAATGTTCGGCTTTGGCCCAAAAAGGGGCGACTCTTTCTGGTAGCCACGGTGCTGTAGGCAATGGAGACACCAAGAACAGACCGTGCCCTTCAGAAAATAGCGCCAGAGGGAAAAAACCCCTTAAAAAGGGGAAAAAACCTCCAAACAGGAAGACTCCTGGAGAAAAACAAGAACAAACAAACAGGAATCCAAAAGGAGCAAAAATCAGAAAACACAGAATGCTGAATCCAAAACCAAAAGGCAAGGAAATCAGGAGCGAAGACACTAACTGAGCAGAAAGTGTTGCAGCGCAAAGAAAGAGGAAAAACACAGCCCTTATATACCAAAAAACAGGAAGTGACCCACAGGAAGTAAAAGGACACCATCTTAGATAGGGAAACAATACATAGAACAGAATAGTAGAGGAACCATAGAGAATAGGGAACAAGGAATGCTGGGAAAGCACAGGAATCTGGGAAGGAGGAAAAAACATAAAGAAAGGCACACAACAGACTGCAAAAAAGAAGAAAGGACAAAGAAACGAAGAAAAACAGGTAAGAGGGTTCAGAGACCCCTGGGACAGTGAAAGGCAGAAGGAAGAACGAGGCCCCAAGCAAATCTGGGGCCTCGAAACGCGCAGGAGAGGCTGGGGGCGCGCCGCGTCTTAATAACGCGGTGCGCGGCCCGAGCCGAACGCCCGGCAGAAGTCGAGCTCTCGGCTCGCGCCGCGCGGTGCGGCGCGACAGTAGGTCCCCCTCCCGAAGGCCCAGGTTTAAGAGGGAATAAACAGTGAAAGCGTTGAATCAGGAGAGGAGCGTGAACGGAAGAGGCATCTTCCCATGAACATTCACTGAGAGGATAACCCTTCCAATGAATCAGATACTGAAGTCGTTTATGAAAAAGACGAGAGTCACAAATTTCCTGCACTTCATATTCAGGAACATCATCCACAAGGACAGGAGGTGGACAAGGAAACTGACGTGAGTAAGGATCAGGCACATAAGGTTTAAGCTGAGAAACATGAAAAACCGGATGGATCTTCCATGTATGGGGTAAGTGAAGACGGACAGTGACAGGATTGACCAACTGGAGAATACGGAAAGGCCCATAGTAACGAGGTGTGAACTTGTTTTGAGAGAGACGTGAGGGCAAGAATTTGGAGGAGAGCCAGACTTTATCTTGCAGATGATAATTTGGATTGGTTGTACGTCTCTTGTCTGCAGCCTTCTTCATATACCTCTTGGTATGTAACAAATTAGATCGAATTAGTTTATGGAGTTGGAGAAGGCGTTTGGAGAAATAGGTAATAGCAGGTAGAGGAGAGTTGGATTGTGGAGAAGTAGGGAAAGAGGTAGGAAGAAAACCATAGGAACAGAAAAAGGGAGTGACCTTGGAGGCACTATGGACTGAGTTATTGTAGGAAAATTCAGCTAAAGAGAGGTAAGTGCTCCAGTTACTTTGGGTAGAATTGCAAAAGCATCGAAGATATTGCTCTAGTCCTTGGTTCAGACGCTCAGTCTGTCCGTTGGTCTGAGGATGGAACCCTGAAGACAGGGCTCTATTTATATTCAGTGTTTTACAAAAATGCTTCCAAAATCGGGAGATGTACTGAGGTCCTCTATCAGATATTATGGTATGTGGAAGTCCATGGAGACGGAAGACATGATCTATGAATATTTGACTTAGTTCTTGAGAAGTAGGCAGCTTTTTTAGGCCAGTGAAATGAGCCATCTTTGTGAAAGAATCCACTGTGACCATGATAACCCGGTTTCCTGCTGATGGCGGGAGTGAACACATAAAATCAGTAGAGATAGTATGCCATGGGGCCGATGGAACAGGCAAAGGCTGTAGTAATCCTGCCGGTCTGGTGTGAGGTATTTTGACTTGGGCACATATGGGACAGGCCTGAACGTATTTTTCCACATCCAGTTTCCAGGTAGGCCACCAGAAAAATCGTGAAAGTAGTTCTTGTGTGGCTTTGATGCCTCTATGACCAGCTACAGGGGAATCATGGCACATTTGTAATGCTTTCTTTTGCACCTTGTTTGTAGGGAGGAATATCAGGTCTTGGTAATAAAAATATCCTTGTTTCTTGTACAATAATGGTCTTAGTTCTTCTATGTCATGGTCCGATAGGTTGGCGTATTCTTGTTGTACTTCTTCCAGGAAAGACTGAGCCACTCCAATGATCTTACTGGGTTCTAGAAGATACTGGGATGAGGAAGGAGAACACTCTGGATATCGGCGAGACAGAGCATCAGCCAGAATGTTTTGAGATCCTGGAATATATGTAATATAAAAATCGTACTGACTGAAGAAAAAGGCCCAGCGGGCCTGACGACTATTCTGGCATACAAAATTTCTTAAACATTGTAAATTACGGTGGTCTGTCCTCACCTCAAATGGTTCCTTGGAACCCATCAGAAACTGTCTCCACTCAAGGCAGGCTGTTTTCAGAGCCAATAATTCCCTTTCAAGTACGGAATAATGTTGTTCAGCTGTGGAAAGGATATGAGACAAATAGAAAACAGGATGTTCAAGGTCATCATCCTCTTGTCGTTGGAGTAAGACAGCTCCGATGGCTCTCTCAGAAGCATCAGTTACTACTATAAATTGTTTGGTGGTATCTGGATGTCTTAAGATGGGGGCTTGGGTGAAGGCTCTCTTTAAGCTTTGAAAGGCTGCTTCAGCAGCCTCAGTCCAGACAAACCCCTTCTTTAAATTGTCCTTCTTTAAGGTGTGAGTTATGTGGCTAGTCTGACTGGCAAAGTCTAGAATGAATTGTCGATAGAAGTTTGCTAAACCTAGGAAACATTGTGTTTCTTTTATGGTAGAAGGAGAAGGCCACTCTAGGATAGCTTGTACCTTTTCTTGATCCATAGCTATGCCGGTGGGACTTAAATGATAGCCCAGATATTTGACTTCCGTCATGTCGAACTCACATTTCTCTGGTTTGCAAAACAGTTCATGATCACGAAGTCTTTGAAGAACTTGTTTCACATGGGAAGTATGGAGTTCAGGATTTCTAGAATAAATAAGAATATCATCTAGGTAGATCACGACTGTCTGATTCAGTAGGTCTGAAAACACTGAGTCCATAAATCTCTGGAAGATTGCGGGGGCGTTAGTAAGACCAAACGGCATAACCCTATATTCAAAATGGCCAAATGGGGTCCTGAATGCTGTCTTCCATTCGTCGCCTTCTCTTATGCGTAAAAGGTGGTAGGCTCCTCGTAAATCCAATTTAGTAAAACGTTGGGCCCCTCTGATTGCTTCCAGTATGTCCCTGATGAGAGGCAAAGGATAACGATCTTTAATGGTAATTTTATTCAGACCTCGAAAATCCAGGCACGGACGAAGATCCTTAGTCTTCTTGGGCACAAAAAAGAGAGGGGCCCCAGCCGGAGACGACGATGGAACAATAAGACCACTCTGTATATTTTCGTCCAGATACTCCTTTAGAACTTCCTTTTCGGGTTCCGTGAGGGAGTACATCCTCCCAAAAGGAACAATTGTGCCGGGTTCCAATGGAATTGCACAATCATATTCTCGATGTGGAGGTAGCACAGGTTTTGACGGTTTTTGGAAAACATCCTGAAACTCCAAATAGTGGTCTGGGACCCCTTGGACCGTATTAATGGACATACCAGTGGCACCTTCAGTAGCTAAGGATCTTTTCGGAGACCAATACTTGTCGGAAGTAAAACAGTTCTCATGACAAAATTGCGAAGACAAAGAGACTGTCCGGGTAACCCAATTTATATATGGGTTATGTCTGATGAACCACGGAATTCCAAGAATTATGGTATGGTTAGGGGACGTAATAAGATCGAAGGAGATGTGTTCTTGATGGTTTCCCACCTGTAGACTTAACATCAAGGTAGTGGTGTCTACAGGACCAGAGGATATCAAAGATCCATCCACAGTGTGTACCTGTTCGGGTACTTCTTTTGCTTGAGTAGGAACTAGGTTAGCAGCAGCCCACGTCTTGTCCATGTATATACCACTAGCACCACAATCTAGTAATGCCATAGTCTTTTCTTGACGACCGTCAGGAAGTTGTAACAGGACAGGAAAGATGAACAAGGCAGTTGTATTGTCATTAAAGGAGCTGATGGAAGGTATAGCTTTAGATCCCGTCCCCTCCCTTCTTACAGAGGACGGGAGGTGGCGTTTCCCGAAGGCCTGGACGGACGTACTGGACAGGTACGGAGCATGTGACCAGCAGAACCACAATACAGGCACAACCCTCTCTTGCGTCTGTCTTCTCGTTCACTAGCAGAGAGCGGACCTCGGGTAGTATCCACCTGCATGGGTTCCCCTTCGATGTCTCTAGCAGGAGTGCGAGGTTCCTCGGAACGCTGCAGGTATGCACGTGAGCTACTTGGCTGGGCAAACCCTCTACTCCTTTTCTTTTCTGATCTCCGTTCCTGAAGACGATATTCGATGGACAGTGCTTGATCCATCAGGCCACGAAGATCTTCCGCTCTGGTAGAATGCACTAGTTCATCCTTTATTTCTTCTTTGAGTCCTCTACGAAATAATGTTACCAGAGTACGTTCCACCCAAGTGGTCTCTGCCGCCAGCTGACGAAAACGGGTTATATATTGCAGGACGTCTTGGGAGCCTTGTTGGATGTCGCACAAGGCTTCTTCAGCGGAGGCTTCCAATCCAGGACGGCTAAACATCTGTTTGAAGCGACTCACAAAGGCGGAATAGTCTGACAATACAGGGTCGTTGGAGGACACCATCGGGGTTGCCCAGGCCAAGGCTGGACCGGATAAGGCACTGATAAGATAACCCACCTTGGTCCTGTCGTGGGAGAATTGAGTAGGTCGGAAGGCGAAATACACCGTTAAAGCATCCAAGAACTCGCGAAGCTTGGTTGGTTCACCAGAGAAACAAGGGGTAGAAGCGGAGATTGTCGGAACATCACTGGTGCGGAGGGCCAAAGCCTGTCGTAACGCAGCATTTTCATTACGTAGTTGTTGCAATTCCTGGGCTTGTTGCTGAATCGTGGTCAACAGAGATTGCTCCGGATCTGCAGCAGCCGCCACTGTATTATCCATGGTGTTTGAGGACGTCGGAATGGTTAGGCGCTGCAATCTGTCACGACTCACGTGCTGCTTGCGCCTGGAATTTGCAGATCTGGTGGCGTGAATCTTCAATGTTCGGCTTTGGCCCAAAAAGGGGCGACTCTTTCTGGTAGCCACGGTGCTGTAGGCAATGGAGACACCAAGAACAGACCGTGCCCTTCAGAAAATAGCGCCAGAGGGAAAAAAACCATTAAAAAGGGGAAAAAACCTCCAAACAGGAAGACTCCTGGAGAAAAACAAGAACAAACAAACAGGAATCCAAAAGGAGCAAAAATCAGAAAACACAGAATGCTGAATCCAAAACCAAAAGGCAAGGAAATCAGGAGCGAAGACACTAACTGAGCAGAAAGTGTTGCAGCGCAAAGAAAGAGGAAAAACACAGCCCTTATATACCAAAAAACAGGAAGTGACCCACAGGAAGTAAAAGGACACCATCTTAGATAGGGAAACAATACATAGAACAGAATAGTAGAGGAACCATAGAGAATAGGGAACAAGGAATGCTGGGAAAGCACAGGAATCTGGGAAGGAGGAAAAAACATAAAGAAAGGCACACAACAGACTGCAAAAAAGAAGAAAGGACAAAGAAACGAAGAAAAACAGGTAAGAGGGTTCAGAGACCCCTGGGACAGTGAAAGGCAGAAGGAAGAACGAGGCCCCAAGCAAATCTGGGGCCTCGAAACGCGCAGGAGAGGCTGGGGGCGCGCCGCGTCTTAATAACGCGGTGCGCGGCCCGAGCCGAACGCCCGGCAGAAGTCGAGCTCTCGGCTCGCGCCGCGCGGTGCGGCGCGACACCCTCAGCAAACAAAGGTGCTGATCGGTATCTACAGTGAGTGGAAGGCAAGAGAGGGGGAAATCTTGTGAAGCAGGGTATAGTAGATGGGCTCTGACTGAGTTTGTGGTGCAGAAGTTAAGTTGCATTTGGCTGCTGAGTTGACAGCATATGGCACTTGAGGTATGCAAGGGGAGGCAAGAGGAGAGGCAGCATACACATTAATTTCACTAGGCTGATACACCAGATTGAAATGAAATGAGTACCCATGAAAGAACCCTAGCATGTTAGGAAATATGCCCTAGATCATTGCTTCCCAAACTTATTAGAACCACAACCCAGTTTTTATAATAACAAATCTTCACAACACAACTACCTTTAATGGACATGAGGTGGGTGATTTTTTAATGTGACTGAAGCATTGTGAGGTAGCGCATTGTCATTTAAAGACACCACATTTTCCATTGAAATAGCTATTAACTTTGCACAGACATACAGTTTTATTGATAAAACTATATAGTACACAAATTATAATGTGTTAAAATGTGAAAATATATCTTCTGTGAATATTTAGCATTTTTGCATCGCCATGTAAAGGGCCTTGATTTGTTTTAATCCTATTAAAAACGCTGTTTCCAGCATACTTCAGAATTACAATAAAATGATCTTCAATTATTTTCCTAACTGCAGAATGCGTACAGTTCATCTACAGGTATTTAAATGTTGTTGTGTGTTGCAAAAAAAAAAAACAACAAACAACAGCATTTCCTTTCACACTCAGTCTACCCCCACAAGATTATCACACAATTAATTAAAAGAAAATGTAAACTCCTTTCACTTTACAAACCACCAACCCCCATATTAAAAAAAAAAGTGAGAAAACATAGCCTGACATTTGACCTTCAACTTTGAAGCACCAAAATGTGACAAGATAAACACAGACTTTAAAGGCATCTTAGGTTATTGCTCTTTAGCGACCCACCCGAAGTGTGATGGCAACCAACAGTTTGGGGAACACTGCCTTAGATACAAAGTGTCAACAAGAATAGGCAAAGCCTATATACTTGGCCTTGGAAAGCTGTGCAATCGTTAGTTAAAAAATCTAACTGGAAGTACATGCCACAAAATAACAAAGCAACCTAAACTTGGATGGCACATATTTAAAATTTAATTTTTTTATCACAAACACATTCACTAATGTGGCCATTTTCCTATTGATTTTTTTTAAATAAGCCATTTAGTTGTGCCAGGGAGCAATGGTACTCTGAAGTCTAGACTGGCAAAAGTTTGTGCAACCACCACTTTGAAATGGCCAGACACATTGCCTCTTATTCTAATGAGTACGTGCAGTACACCCAACAGAAAGACTAGTTTGTCACCTCATGAAATTATCATGGGGAAGGCCATAAGATTGTCAGCTTTACCTGCAAATGCGCTTGTGAACACTACAGATGACTTGATACTGAATTTTTGCAAAGGCCTAACTGACGTGGTTCGTTCTGTGTCTTATCAGGTTGAAGAAGCTACAGTTCAGCCTCAGAAGGAGCCCTGCCATGACATATATCCAGGTGTAAGAAAGTGACTCTTTTGGCATGGCTACCCCCCCCAAAGGCCCCCCTCATTCCACTTCCTGTGGTGGGGGTTCCCTTTGAAAGTGTTGGTGTGGACATTGTGGGTCCACTCGAGTCACCCACAGCCTCAGGAAATCAATACATACTGGTGCTAGTGGATCATGCTACCAGATATCCTGAAGCAATTCCCCTTAGATCTACTACAGCTCCTGCAGTAGCCAAGGCGCTGATTGGTATTTTTTCCACGGTAGGGTTTCCTAAGGAGGTGGTTTCTGACACGTGTACAAACTTATGTCAGCTTACCTAAAACATGTGGAGTGACTTATAAGTTCATCACACCGTACCATCCACAAATCAATGGACTTGTTGAGAGATTAAACACAACATTAAAGGGCATGATCTTGGAGCTCACTGAAAAACTCAAAAGGAGATGGAATGTCCTCCTGCCATACTTGCTTCAGAATGGAGTAGGGTTTTCCCCCTTTGAACTTCTGTTTGGCCACCCTGTAAGGGGACCATTTGTACTTGTAAAAGAAGGCTGGGAGAGACCCCTCAATGAGCCTAAACAAGATGTGGTGAACTGTGTGCTTGGCCTCAGCTCAAGGTTGGCTGAGTACATGGAAAAGGCATCCAAAAACCTTTAGGCCAGCGAACAGCTCCAGATGCAGTGGTATGGCCAAAAGGCTGCACTGGCAGAATTCAAACCAGGGCAGAAGGTATGGGTTCTGGAGTCTGTGGCTTCCAGGGCACTTCAGGACAGATGGAGTGGCACTTACCCTATCCTAGAAAAGAAGAGTGAGGTCACCTACTTGGTAGACTTGAGCACCAGCAGGACACCCAAGAGGGTGATCCATGTAAACCGCCTAAAACTCTATTGTGACAGGGCAGCTGTAACAATGCTGATGATTACTGATGAGGGACAGGAAGCAGAGAGTAAACCTCTCCCTGACCTTCTCTCTTATGACCCTAAAGATGGGCCAGTTGAAGGAGTTGTCTACTCAGACACCCTCACTGCCCAACAGCAAGTTGATTGCAGGAAAGTCCTACAGCGGTTTGCTGGGCTCTTCTCTTTGACCCATGGACAGTCTGACCACGTCAAAGAGAGTATCAAAGTGGAAGTCCACAAGATGCTGGATTTAGGGGTTATTGAACCCTCTGACGGGGCACAACAGGGGGGCAAAGGGATAGGGGGCATTAAAATGTTTTTAAAAACACTTACCTTTGAGGGGAGACATGTTCGTATCCCCTCTGTCCTCTTCCTCTTCCCGGCTGCACAGGCTCCCAGCCAATCATGATGCTGCTAAAAACAGCGCTGTGATTGGTCTGAGCGGCTTGCTTCGCCACTCAGACTGGAAATGGGAGCCTGGGCATGTTCTCTACCCGGCTGTGCAATACAGGGAACATGCACCCTTTGTGTGCACATAGCCATCCTCTGGCCCCCTCCCTCCAGCCCAGCCCGCAAGGAAAAATAAAATGATAACAACATAGTGTACATTATTATCATTTTATTTTTCCCTTTTTGGTAAATCCAGTGGGACAATGTGCCTCCACTTTAGCGGAGGAGCCGCCCCTGTGAAAGTCCCTGGGCTAGCCCAGTGGTCTTGGTCCCCAAACCTCACTCCAAGAATGGGTAGAGAGATGAGGTTTTGCATGGACTACAGAGGTCTGAACTCTGCCACCAAGACAGATGCTCACCCTATTCCCACTGATAGACAAATTAGGTGCAGCTAAATTCCTCAGTACCTCTGACCTGACTGACTGTTGTATACTTGGGCTACCTTGTAGGTGGAGGCTAAGTGCAACCCTTACAGCTCAAGATCCAGAATATTGTAGACTGGGAAGCTCCACAAACCCCGATTCAAGTCAGGGCATTCCTTGGCTTGACTGGTTACAATAGGTTTGTGAAGGGGTATGGATCCATTGTGACCCCCCCCTCCCCCACAGAACTGACCTAAAAAAAAATGCCCAGAAAAGTAAACTAGACTCTTGACTGTCAAAAGGCCTTTGACACCCTGAAGGAGATAATGTGCTGAGCACCAGTACTCAAAGCTCCAGATTATTCCAAACAGTTAATTGTGCAGACAGATGCCTCTGAACATGTGATAAGGGCAGTCCTGTCCCAAACAAATGATGATGGCCTTGACCAGCCTGTTGCTTTTATTAGCAGGAGGTTATTCCCCGGGGAGCATTGAGAGGGAGGCCTTTGCTGTGGTTTGGTCACTGAAAAAGCTGAGACCATACTTGTTTGGTACTCACTTTATTGTTCAAACCGACCACAGACCTCTCAGATGGCTGGTGCAAATGAAAGGTGAGAACCCTAAACTTCTGAGGTGGTCCATATCCCTACAGGGAATGGACTTTACAGTGAAACACAGACCTGAGACTGCCCATGCCAATGCAGATGGCCTTTATAGGTTCTTTCACTTAGAGAATGAAGACTCTCTTGGGAAAGGTTAGTCTCATCCTCTTTCGTTTGGGAGGGGGTTGTGTAGAAAAGTGCCAGAGCCAGTTTTCTACACCAAGTGACTGGACTGTGGTGAAAAAAACTGTGAGGAAATCCTGCGTGAAATCACATTGGAAGGGATCCCATTAGTTAGTTTTGGTCACTACCACAGCTGTGAATTGTGCTGGTCTCCCTAATTGGGTGCATGTGAGCCACACTCACAAATTTCCATGTCCCTAAGATAATACAGCACCTGTTCCCGAAGAATCGGTTACAGTGAGCAAGAGTGATCAGGTTAGTCAAGCTGTTGGGGCTGGACAAGTGGCTGCTACAGCACAGGTACGGCATGAGGAGGTCTGAACGAGTCAACAACAGTGGTTGGTAAAGAAGGGTTGAAACAGAATCAGTTGGCTCCTGAAAGCTCAGATACTGATGAAAGACCAAATGCTGTATTGAGAAAAGCTGTACCAGGAGACAATTGGCCAATTGAACAGACAGTGCCAGCTGTACAAGTGCCCCCAACAATTGCTGAATAAGCTGAAGAGTCAAATCAAAGTGATGCTTCGGGTCGAGTAATCCGGAGAACAAAAAGAAGAAGAGTACCTAGTCAAAAATACTCAGCACCTAAATTGACATATTTTGCTGCAAATGGATGGGAGACGTAGTTTGCAACCTTTTGCTTTAACAATTTGAATCCAGTTCAATATTCTTGAGTTTGTGATTACAGTGGAACTGAACTTTAAAATCTTGTTGATATTGGGTAAACAAAGGCATTATGTTTTGGAAGTGATTATTAGTGATTACGAGCTGTGCTTTTATTAGAGACATATTAAATTTATTAGAAGCTTTTTGAAGATTTCCTACTAGTAGAAACATTGAAGATCAAAGAATGTTTTGTGCATAATTAGATTTTTTTTTTTTTTAAAGAGTCTTGATATTTGCTTTGCTCACAAATAAAAAAACACTGAAAAGAGCCAGTGATATATTGAAGCTGCTTCGCATTTTTGATTTTTGAATATTAACTTCGATTTTTTAATTTGGATTTTTGGTCTGAAATTAGAGAATCCATGGAGCCCACTGGAAACAAAAAGAGTAAGCTTAGGTACATAGGTGTAGGATTATAAGTTCTGACAGTTATCATGAACATATTATTATTGACTGAATTGAGTATACCCACTTCTAGTAGTTCAGAGGTCAGATCGAACCATTGCCCCAAGTACTGCAAGCCCCATAGAAGGTAAAGAAATGTTATATAGTGAGAAATATTTGCACAACGATGGATCCAGAGGTGATTTGTCTGCAAATGAATATTATAAGTAACTCTATGAATATGCAGAAACCATGGAGGTTAGATATTGCTATGTGTGTACGTAGTTGTCATTATTAGTTAGTGAGGGAATCACCTATCATAGTATCCACTTGACTTATGGAATTTTCTATATCCTGTTGCTAACAGTTTTCTGTTAGCAGGAGTATTATCAATTTTATTGATCTAATCATGATTTAGTTTTCTCAATTGTCCGATCATGAAACACATGAGCAGCATTGCAAAAGCGAAAACCATTGACACAGTGGGAGGTTTCTTTGAACTTACCCTGACATTTGGAACAGTATTTTCCCACAGAAAAAATCTGACCTGTATATTGACACCAGTAGAAAAAATTAATTGAACAAGTCGAAGACTGAAGAAAAGCAATGAAGGCTAAAGTAGAAAAGGGAATAGTATTACCAAATTGGCAAAAGGAAGGAGCTAATTCAGTAGCAGGAAACCAAGGATTTTTAGCAAGTGATTGGCAACCTATAGGGAAGTTATGTGTATACAGACCCAAATCAAAGATTGACACAATTTTCATAGGGAATGAATGTGGATGTGTTATTGTTTAACATTGAATGGACTTTTATGTTAACTGGACAAGATCCCGCCATACCAAGTGTTTATTTCATTTGTGGTGAAAAATGCCTATTACAAGCTACCAAAAGGCTGGTATGGTAAATGTTAGCTAGGAGTAGTCTTTCCAAATATTTATCATGTGGACCATTTTAATGATCCAGTGTGGGATAAGAAGTAAAACGCCAGAGTGAAGAGAGGTGCCAGTGCTACAGAGTTAGTAGGTGATATGTTTGGTGCCTTAATTCCATCAGTAGGTGTTATCCTGAATGATCACAAGATGAGGAAGTTATCGACAATTGTAGATAAGCTTTCTACAGACACTGCAGGTGTATTTTTGCTAGTAGACACAGAAATTGTTGCCCTAAGGTCAATGACTTTACAAAATCATCTTGTGTTAGACATTTATCTTGCAAAAGAGGGTAGAGTTTGAAAAATATTATAGGTCCAACAGTGCTGCTCCTATATCCCTGATGACAGTAAGGCATTGAGAAAGTATATCTTGAGTATGACAGACCTGAAAAAGAACCCAAAGGAGTTAGAAGCACAGGTGTCTGGGAAGCGATTAGTAGTGGATTTTCAGCTGTTGATAAGTGGTTTGGAAGCTTAGGAAAAGGACTTATTGAAACTATTTTGAGAACTATATTGATCATAGCCCTGTGATCCCTAGTTGCATTTGGTCTCTATAAGGTAATCAAGAAGCTGAAACAAGTCAGGGCAAAGAGAGGAGAAAGAAAAGAGGAGTCTGAGATGGAGACTAGATGATGCATATATCATAGTGATACCAACCAGTTGGATGAGTCCAGAAGGTCTTTCCTGGCACAACCTCAGACATTTTGAGCTGTCTCACTGAAAATGAGAGTTTACATTTTATGTGATGGCTTGATTCGCCATCAGAGGGGGGACTGACATAGCAGAAATTTTAGTATTGCCCCTGATGGTACAGTGATAATCTATGCATTACAGTTTATGCATTATGTTAAACAAAGCACTAACAGTTTAGTTGTAAAATGGTGCACTGAAAAGCCATATTAATGTGCATTCACTCTAGGCCACTAATTGAGACCCATGTGGTGTAGCATTTTAACTTCATGTTTAAAGAATTAATTTAACTTTAAGTTATAGTTCATGATGTAAAATAACAATCTGCATTAAAATATTCGATTTTATGTAGAACATGTTTTAAAAGTAACATGCAAATGTACAAGAATGTAGCACCACCGTATGGTTACATGAAGGGGTTAACAGAGTATTTTTGTTTTAAAGCTACAGTAACATGAGCAAGTTTAGTAGCTAATTAATAATGAATATAAGGTCTAGAGATGCTAAATGTGTATTAAATTTATAAATGAATGCGCTGTTTTAATTCACTTGTATTAGTCGAAAGTGAGGCCTGCAAGGCCCTGCTTTGTGACAATGCACAAAATGTTTTGTCATTCTTGTTGACGTGAACTTTCTTTCAGACATCTTTCTCAAGGGAAAGTTAGCTTGGAAATTAATATTCTATTGTTTTATGCATATCAGGCTTATGAGTTAAACCTTGAGACCCACCCGAACATTCAGGAACTGTGGAATAAATATGTTTCAAATTTGCATGGAAAAGTACAGATGGAAGCTGTTCACATGAAAATTCTGGGAATTTTCACTGATGTTGCAGTCTGAATCATATGAACGTTTGCCACTGGACATTTCCACCTTTTGCGTTATATGGAGTGATGGATGGATGAATCATCTTGCCCTATGAACTTTGATATACCGTTCTCCAGATGGTTTTGCAGCAGAGTCCCTCTCCAGACCCCTCTGCCGCTGTCTGCTCCATCCTATTCTGCTTGCTGTCAAGCGGGGGCAGAGATAGAGGGGGGTGAAATTTAGAGTGTTTCCAATGTTAATTACCAGCAGAAAAATTGAACAATAGCGCAAAAACCACTGCACAGAATTACACCAAATTTGGCAGAAAGGTAGCTCCTGGTCCAGAAAGACCCCTTTTTGTTATTTGGTGTAAATATGCTCTGTAGTTTTTGAGAAATTTAAAGAAATCCATATTTGTATATTTAGGGATGCAAAGGATTTGCGACCCTCTCCCGTTCTCGTGCTGAGATCTGATTGGTTGCCAACACTTTAAGAAGGAAGCCATCTCGGAGCACGGCTGAAGCCGAGTTCCAGAAAAAAAGAATAAAAAATACAAAAGGGGCCAGGATATGAACACCCTGACCCCTTAGCTTTGGTGCTGGGGTCCCAAAGGGACCCCCCTCCAGGGCTAAAAAGCATTAAAAAAACATTACCATGAAATCACAGGGTCGCGAATCCGCGGTGAAAAGTAAAAAAAAAGAAAAAAAAGAAAAAGCACAGGCTCCCGTGCTTGCTTTAAAATAACCCCTCGGGTGGGCCAGGTCCAGGGGGCACTGTTTTCTTTTTAATAGGGGATCCTCCTGCCCCCGTGCCCTGGGGACCACCACCCTCCAGGGCATCACAAGAATTGGGTGCAGATGGCACACACCCAATTATATATTATAACTATATTATAACCTATCATACAGGTCCCTCTGTTAAAAAGCAGAGTTTTCATATCTGTTTCCTACAAGCAGGATTGCGTGTAGGAAACATAGATGAAGCTTTGCTTCAGCCAGCAGGGAGCTGCTGCTAAAAGCAGCTCCTTGCTGGCTGAAGCAATGGGATCACTGGGGTGGCCTTGAGGCTCCCCCGGCGGTCCCAGGAGCCCATAGAGGGCTTAGTAAAAAATACCTTTTTAAAAAAGTCAGGGACCGCAGTGGAGTCCTTGAGGCTCCCGCGGTCACAGATAGCCCATAAAGGGCTTAGTAAAAAATAAATAAAAAAAAGTCAGGGACCGTTGGGGAGCATTTGAGGCTTCCCCCGAAGTCCCAGATAGCCAGTAAAGGGCTTAGTATAAAATAAATATTATTAAAAAGTCAGGCACCGCAGAGGAGGCCTTGAGGCTTCCCCTGCGGTCCCAGATAGCCCATAAAGGGCTAAAAAATGGTGTGAAGGTTCGAATCCAGGTATGTCCCTGGTCGTTTCCCTCTTTTTTTTTAATTCACATGTTTAAATCTCATACTGAAAGGTGATCTTACTCTTTTTAATTGACAAATACATTTTTCTTTTCAATTTGTCCAGAAATATCTCATTGTAAACATATCATCCATCAAAGCCTAAAAACCTTTCTATCTCTCTCCTTCTCGCTGTCTTTCTCTCTCTCTCTTTCAATCACTTTCTCTCACTCACACACCCACTCAGACCCTTATGCAGGCACTCACAGACCCACTGAGACACTCACGCACCCACTGACAGACCCACTCAGGCCTTCGTGCACCCACTCAGAGCCCCACTCAAATCCTCATGCACCCACTCACAGACCCACTCACACACTCATGCACCTACTAACGGACCCACTCAAACACTAGTGCACCCACTCATTGACACACTCAGACCCTCGTGCACCCACTCACAGACCCACTCAAACCCTTATGCACCCACTCACAGCCCCAGTCAGACCCTCACGCATCCACTCACAGAGCCACTCAGACACTCATGCACCCACTTGCAGACTCACTCAGACTCTCACACTCACTCACAGACCCACTAACACCCTCATGCCACCACTCACACACCTGTGCAGACACTGACGCACCCACTAAGACAGTGATGCACGCACTCTAACACACAGACAGAGACTCTCACATCCACTCTCACACCCAGATACACCCTCTTACACATATTCTCACACCCAGAAAGATAGGCTGTGGCCAACTCCCGCCGCCCACGGCCAAAGGGCCGTGTGCAGAGTAGGGTTGGGTGGTTGCCCGAAGGAACTGGCTGCCGACCAGGCCTTGTGGGCAACCCCTGCTGCACATGGGTGAAGGCCGTGCACGGTGCAAGATTGGGTGCTTATAGGGGGTTTGCCTCAGGGCCTGGTGGCCAACTGCCACCGTGCACGGCCAAAGGCCGTGCGCGACAGTGGTTGGATTAACGTATAGTAATGAAAATTACCATAGGTTAAAAAGAAATAGAAGTTCCTTGAAAAAAACAAAGGTTACAGGGACATTATAGTTAGGAAATAGAATTAAAAAAAACATAAAAATTCACTTAAAAAAACATAGGTTACAGGGGTGTTATAGTTAGGCTCACATTTTAAACGTAGCCCTCACCATGTACTGCTAATTACCCAACAAATTACAGCACTCATGACATCTTTGATTACATTACTAATCATTTCAATGTAATATTTGCAGTCAATGTTTTTACGAAAAAACTGTGTATGGAGAGGGTGAGAGTTATAGTTACCTGAGAGCACAAGTTATAGTTCCTTGAGATAACTCTAACTCTAATTGGTAAATTTGTATGGTTTTGAACATTTAAAATGTGAACGTAACTATAACATCCCTGTAACCTTTGCTTTTTTAAGTGAATATATATATATATATATATATATATATATATATATATATATATATCCTCCAACTCTCCTCCAAATAACAGGAGACCCAGGACACCTCCAAGGTGCAAATCAATTTATTTCAGCACACAAATCCAACGCGTTTCGGCAGCAGCCTTACTCATGGATACATCATTGTTACAGTGCCCCAAGTTAAAAACCATACAATCCTAGACATAAAAAACATGTCTGTTTTTTATGTCTAGGATTGTATGGTTTTTAACTTGGGGCACTGTAACAATGATGTATCCATGAGTAAGGCTGCTGCCGAAACGCGTTGGATTTGTGTGCTGAAATAAATTGATTTGCACCTTGGAGGTGTCCTGGGTCTCCTGTTATTTGGAGGAGAGTTGGAGGATTTATTAGGGCCTCTCGGAGCCCACCCGGGACCGCTGTGTGGTGTTCCTGCAGTCCGAGTGTTTATGTGAATTATATATATATATATATATATATATATAGAGAGAGAGAGTATACAGTGAGAAAAAATTTAAAACCAATTCAAGCAAAATTAAAAACCCAGCTGATCTTCTCCCTCACCAAGGACCCCGCCACAACCAACCTCCACGATGGAATAAAGGCCGTTGCCAACTGGATGGAGAACAGTCACCTAAAACTGAACTCGGACAAGACAGAGGTCCTCATCCTCGGTCCCACCCCCTCCGCCTGGGACGACTCATGGTGGATGCCTCATCCTTGACATCTCCCGCCGCAGCCACATCACCGCCCACCTGAGAGACCTACACTGGCTCCCCGTCAACAAGAGGATCACCTTCAAGCTCCTCACCCACGCCCACAAAACACTCCACAACACCGGACAAGCATACCTCAATGAACGACTTACCTTCTACACCCCGAACGACAGCTCCGCTCCGCCGACCTCGTCACTGTTCCACGCATCCACAGGACAACAACTGGTGGCAGATCACTCTCCTAACTTGCCGCCAAAACCTGGAACACCCTCCCCATCCACTTACGGCAGACCAAGGACCTGCTGACCTTCAGGAGACACCTCAAGACCTGGCTGATCAGCCACCCCCCCAAGCGCCTTGAGACCCTCGCGGGTGAGTAGCTCGCTCTGCAAATGTACTGACTGATTAATTGAAAAACCAATTCAAGAAAAAGTGAGCTTATGATTTGATCACCACCAACCACTCTAAACATTTTATCCAATCTCTTTCACCAGAGTAATCTTAAAAATAAATAATCCAACTCCTCGGTTTCTTCATTTTTGGGGATACTTGTTTATGAATTTGAACAAATGGTGCAAATACAGTACATAACAAATTAGTTCCATAACACTGTTACAACAAATCAAAATAAAGCAAGAAGCGAAAAACAAAAAGAAGCCTTCCAAAGTCTCCCAACTACCTTTAAAAGGCTGAGTTGCAGTACTTATTGGAGATACTCCTTTGGGACAGAATCACAATAAAGGGCCAAACTGACCCATAATCATTTCAAAGATGTGTCCCATAAAATTGCCTTCAACACCTTATTTAAATTTAGGTGGACTCCTCCGAAGTGTATGTTGACGTGTTTCAGCCATATAACTACAGGCCTCATCAGGGCAAGCAGGAAGACAGTAGACGTCTGCTCAAATCTCAAACACCCAAATCCAGAATAAGTTATTAAATCATTCTAGTCACACTATCTGTGATTCAAAAATGCCTAGGACAACAATTCTATCTCAGCTCTAGAGCAGCGCTAGAGTAGTTGGAAGCCCGTGATTTTTGTTCCGCATTTCCTGCAGTGCCTGCAGAAGCCATCTGGTTAGAGCACCAGTTCCAGGAGAACTGTCATGCAAGGCATTTTTGAATCACCAATAGGGTTTCCCTTTGTCTAGGTTATTAACGCTTGCAGGCTTAGAACAAGCTAAATGTCTAACAGGATTAGGCAGCACATGTTTCATCCTTTTCAGATTTTTGTATTGCTCTTGTGCGTTGCTGTCATTCAATGGCTAGTGTTTTTGATGTTAGTTTGTCTGAACTTTAGGAGGTTCGGGCAGCCTATTATGATTCTGTATCTTTATAGTCTTATTTTGAGAATAATCTATGTTGCTTTAAGTATTAACTTGTAATAAAAACCCTTGAACTTTATTTCAGTTTGGAGCATCATTTGTGTGGTTAAATGAGTCATACTGTAAATGTTTTTATTTTTTGCAGCTTTGATGCTTAGGCCCTCACGTCCACACACCCGCACCCACACACTTCTACACTCTTACACACACTTGCCCCGCACTTGCTACATATACCCCCATTCACTTGAGCACACACACTCCAACACGCACACAGAAACACTCATTCATGCATGAACACACACTCAGGCACACACACAAGCAAACGCTCACGAACACCCCCATTCACACGCACACATACATTCACATTCACTTGCATACACGTACGCATACGCCATCCGCATGAATGCATACATACACCATCCCTCTCCCCATCCGCATACTCACACTCACCCCCCCACTTACCGGCGAGGAGGTTGACTGGGAGGGGATGGGTCTCAATGCTACCACCACCGGCATTGCACTGCCTTCAGGACACCGCCACGCTATATTACAGTTCATAATACGGCCGGAGGAGTCCTTTTGGCGTGGTGGTGCTAGCGGTGGAACCACCTCTCCATCACCGTATGCCAGGCTGACAGCTGTCGGATTTCTGCCTGAAATCGGGCAGAAATCTGACAGCAGTGGTAATAGGGTGGTCTTGAGACCACCAGCACTGGCGGTCTTTCGACGCCCACGACTTCGGGGCCTTTGTAAAAGACCGCCCGAAATCGTAATGAGGGCCAAAGTGCCTTCACACCCTGAGTGAAAAGATTCATCGATCTCGTCCTTGCATAAATCCTACGAAGGAGAATATGCTACAGCACTATCAAGGGGAATTGCAGTATGTCATAAATGCTCATAATATGCCAGGACCACACATTTAAAAGGAATGTCCACCATAATGCCCATTGGAGCATAGTATGCCATAGATGGCAACAATTTTTAAAGGCCACCATAATGTTGGAAGTGGCCACAGTGTCATTGAAGCCCACAGTATGCCAAAGTCACCAGCAGGCCAGGTATCAACATCATAATTCAAAAGGGGCAAACTAAGCCTTCAAAATGCCATTAGGCCAATGGTGAACACCATACATGCCGAAATATGTCAAGGATGCCAACAACATGCCAGGACCATCTTTCTATCAGGCGTGGCCACATAATATAGAAAAGCATTATGGTGGACACAAAGGGAGATCCTGATATGCCAAAGATGCCCTTATTGAATAGGAATAAAAAATATCCCATTGATGATCAGCATTAATCCCCCCAGATGCTAGTGATTTACTCTCCACATTGCCTCCCACAGACAGATATGCATACTTGGACGCAAACATCAAAACAGACATGTATACACAAGTACGCACACACATGCACACAAACACACAGAATCTTTGTATTCAAAATACCTTTATGTGTGTGTAACTATACTCCTACTACTCAGCACTGAGAGCGCAGCATAGCAGTGTCTAACCTACTTCTCACTGCATCCTAAATTGTGCCCCAACTGTCAAACTTACCATGACACATCCATCGTTAAATAAAAAACTAAGCAAGGCCTAACAAGTCTAGCCTCCTCAATGATCACCTATGATCTATAATGTTCAGCATTACCTTCTTGGTGTGTACAGCTTAAAATGCTCAATGCAGCTGTCACAACAAGAAGGAATGGTCTCAAATACCAAAAAGGCTTCATCAATATGCATGCTTCAAATACTCAAGAAGCATCTTCCATGGCTGAAAAGGCACAGTGCAGCCTTTCCCCTGTCTTGGTCACCTCTTACCTCTGGTTTGAGTGCTCCATCCCATGGACCGGTACAAATGGACCATGATAATGAACCATGCTAGTTTGTCACAATCTCGAGTAAGAGGGCACACATCTTCATTGAGTGCAGTGAAGGTGGCACTGCAGATGTTCTAAAATGAAATACTTTTCTGTCGAAAAGCAAATTCCAGCTCATTTCTGCTGGCTACACTGAGTTGAGCGATTCAGCGATGGACATTGTGGGGGAGTTTATATTGCATGACCCATTTTAAGCACTCAGAAACCCTATTTAGTACTGAAGAGAAAGTGGAGGGACGCATAGTGACAGCTAGACAACCTCTCCCACCTTGTCTCCTCCCAGACTCTGCATGTTTATTTTAGAGGAGCCACCGTGTGTTGTCATAAAAACCACGTTTAAAGAATATTTGTCTTGTTCTCTGGGGTGTCATTAATTGAGCCAAACATCATTTTAGCTTTACTTGTTAATATTTCATTGGTGGTAAAGATATCCTCAAGGCTTTGATTTGGTTGGTTTTGAGTCATGTGACTGTTCCAAAAGTGGTACCTTAATTGAATTACCATATTTAATTTGTGTGTGAATGGTAGTACTGCCAGCAATTCTCTAAAGGTTGGACAGAATTAAAGTGTGATGTTTACAACAAAGGGAAGATGATAGTTGCAGATTGTTGCCAACTGGGAGGCTTGATTATTGAATTAAAGCGTGCTTTTAAATATGTCTCCAATTTTGGATACCCTTGTCATAGAGTGGAGCATATGTAAACCGAAATCTAATCAGAATCTGACAGATGGAAATCAACAACAGCTAAAATGTGCTCCTTGAGCTTTTTCATGCCAACCCACACAGCTTTATTCATGACTGGATGCTGTCCCCCCACCAATCATCACCAGGTTCCGTTTGGTTACTTAGGGCCTTATTTAGAACTCAGAGGATAGGTTACTCCATCACAACGGTGATGGATATCCCATCCACCAACTTCTAAATCAGGCCCTTAGTCTCTCAAGTCTATGATGTCATGGCTATGAGGTATAGCTATCTTTACTGCAGCAGACGCCGTGGAAGGACGCCCAAGGAGTGCGAGGCCCACTGTAACAGACCACTGTACACAATTATTACTGTCTTTCACTACCTATTTTCATTTCTTATTTTGGAGTTCATGGCACCATTGTTATGCTCTTCATTTATATACATGTGTAAGCCAAGGTTGAAGTAGCGAATGCCATCACTAGAAACACTATCAAATACTGAAGAAGAATGACACAAGTCCCTCTATCGTTAATACCAAAAGCCGCGAACCAGAAAATCTCCCGGAAGGAGAAAGAATGCTCAGTTTTCCTCTAAATGATAAATCTGAGTCCATACACTTCAAAATACTGAAATACCCTTAATAAAGCTTTCAAGTAGCATACTGTGGTGGAATGTGATTAAGGTGGCCAACTGCTGGTAGTCCTCATGCTTCCAGGAAGTTCTCGCTACCATCCAAAGGAGCATAGCTCATCATTCTGTGTAACTGAGTGAATGCTGACTGGTTAATGTTCAATCATTGTTATTGTAATGAAGTTTGTATTTTTTGAATGAGACACAAACTTCCTGCACAAGGAAGATTACAGACTAGATGAGGGTTATCTGTTTCAATAGGAATTTTCATTTGTAAGAGGGGTGCAATTAATTTATGGTGTGGGTTTCCCTGAAGATTCCTTTTAAGAGAGAACTTTTATGATGTTATTGAAGATAAGTGATAGACGTATTGCAAGTATTTTGAAATTACTGCTAGACATGGGCTATCTGGGAGAAAGAGGCCCTCATTATGAGTCTAGCGGTCCTGGGACTGCCAGACTCGCAGTAGCGGTTGGACCGCCGCCAATGTGGTGGTCTGGCCTCCACATTATGACCATGGTGAATGAGTCACAATCGGACTGCCAGCGTTGCCACCTTTTGGTCGGCCAATGACCTGGTTGTGCCAGAGGTCTTAATCTGCCAGGGCAGCGCCTCAATCAGCGCTGGCCTGGGGATTACGAGTCCTCTCTCCTCTGGCTTTGTCCTCTCTCCTCTGGCTTTTACATAGCGGTTGCACCGCCATGTAAAAGCTGGTGGAGACGGGTGCCGGGTGCCAAGGGCCAAGTGCAGGGGTAGTGCAGGGGCCCCCATGGGAAGCCCCATCACACTTGTCACAATCTTTTCCTGATGCACCGCAACATTGCCGCCGGCTCGATTACAAGCCGGCATCAATGTTGTGGGCTGTTTCCCACTAGGCCAGCGGCGGAAACTCTGTATCCGCCCGCTGGCCCAGCGAAACCCCTAATAGAGGCTGTGGGAGGGCTGCCGCATAGGCGGTAACCCTACTGCAGGAGTTTGGTGGGCAGCCTTTTCCGCCCACCAAACTCATAATGAGGGGAATTTTTAAATGCTTTAAAAAAGTCTAACACACACTATCAGAGCTGGGTCCCCTCCGTTATCCAGTTTCTCCTCTTTCTTAGGTTTATTTAACATGTAGCGCTCACTACACCATGCAACAAGGATCTACATTTTCTTCTCAGGAGCTCATCACTCATTCTACAGATTAGAATATTTATTCATGACACTTGCAAATGCACATCCAGCCACAGAGGTGGGAATTTCCTCCATGGGCATTTAAGACCACTCTCCAATCCTTATTTCCCTGGTGGCTCCCAGTCATCAAGACAATGGCCTGTGGAGACAAGAATGGTGGCCTACTGATGAAGTCCTTATGGCTCATCTAAGTACTTTACAATCGAAAAAGGGCTCAGTCAACTGCACTGTGAAACTGTGAAAATCACTCAAGCCGATCCTTCATGGGATACATTTCCCTGTTGATGAAGGAAAGTCGAGAGGTGACTGTCACTCTTGAAAAGAGCTTGCCTGATTCTCAAGTTGCAGTTTATGCAACTGGGAGAATGTTATACACTCCAGCAATAACTCTGCTGCAACATTTGACTGAGGAAGCCAAGAAAATATGTTTTTTGTCACAGTGCGGCAAATACAGACAAACAAAACCGGCAAACTGCTTTGCTGGCTTACTAAGCAAGAGGACTCTTCCAGGAACATAGGCTAAATTCTCACTGAATTGGGCTCATTGGTTACAGTGAAAGGGCTGGTAGCTGCCACCTTTGCCTTTTACTATGTTTAATCCTACATCTGTGCTTCTCCAGAACACTGAGTGACCTAAAAATTATTTTGACTGATGCTCCCCATAATCGTTGACACTAACAGCTACAGGGAGATGTGGTATTTTCGGTAACTCTGCATTTTGGAATAGATTGAGTCGTAATGGATTGTTTTGAGTGCAGGAATAGTAATAAAATCTTGAAATGGAGGAATCAACCATTGGTGATTAGGTAGTTGGCCTCTGGGCCCTAGGTGGATGTGGCTTTAGACAAAGAAGTTACCATTAGGATTTTGAGTGCTAAGTATATCATTGCATGTATGGATACAGTAATTCATATTAGGATTTTGAGTACTGCTAAGTATATCATTGCGTGTATTGACATGTCCCCTGACCTGAAATAACTTGGGTTTCCTCACTATTTTGTTTACTGACAGTGGTGTACGACTAACATCTAAGGTTATAGAGGAGTTTTTGGAAGCCAGGGGAATCAAACATAAAAAGGCGGTGCGCTATCATCCTGAAGCCAGTGGCATGATAGAACTATTTAACACTGTATTACAAGAATCTATGTATCATATCCTGGCTAATGGGTTGATTTGGATTGAGGAGCTTTCCAAGAAGTTGTGGGTTTACAGATTAACTCTGCATTTTGCAACTGGGGTGTCGCTCTTTCAGTTGTTTAGAAAAATGGCTCCTGATTGTCCCATGTGCCTTCTTGGGTGAATAACAAGAGAATGGATTGTGTGGGTGATGTGTCTAGGGAGCATGTTGATTGGGTGGTAAGAGAGAAAAAGATTAGGAAACGAAAAGTGGATTATGACAAGAGCATGGTTGTTGATCAAACTAAAGTTTGTGTTGGTGATTGAGTTACGATAAACAACTCAAGGAAAGGGGGATTAGTTGATACATTTTCTGGGAAGAAATGGGCCACGGCATCCAGGTTCAAAGTCCAGTGGCCCTTGTGTGAGAAATGATATCTGCATTCCTGTGCGAAAAGATAGTTTTGCCTAGGATGTGTATGGAGGCAGGAGGAAGAGCTCCTGTGCTGGAATAAAGTTGTATAATCTGAAAGACTTTGTTTGGCTATGTCTCTTTGTGTTTGTTCTTATATTTATAATTTTAGCATAGAGAATGTGTTTACTGTTGTGACTTGAATTGTTGCTATGCATTCTCTCCTTAGTTACCAGTTTGGTGCTGCTCAGCCAATGTGTGTGTGTGTGTGAGGTCACGGAATGTTGATGAGTGTCTGGTTGGTGGGAATGGTCTGTTGGTGAGAGTGGGCTGAGCAGCAAGGATGATGTTCTGGTGGGGTGTTACCTGTAACCTGTAACTACGCTGAATAAACCTACATCATATAATCTACAAAGGATGCTTCTTTTATTTACAACACTGGTGACAAGAGTGGGATTCCAGATACTGGGACTGCACCACTAGATGGAAGGTGCTTCCTGGTTACGGAGGCCCAGGAGAATGTCCGGGATTCTTCTTGTGTGGTAGGAGTTGGCTTCTCCATCACCATTTCTTTGGTCAACTGAAACCTGCTGGCGATGATCAGAGCAGGGCTTTCTCTCTCCTCAGAGCTAGCTAACCTTAAATAAAGCAAGACTGAAATCCTGGCTGTGGATACACCCCACCTAGTCATCCCCTTGTCCTGACACTTTTTAGGACTGACAATCCATTTCTTTTTGGTCAATCATTCAAAGTTTGGACTGGGTTGGCAGTCCCATAAGAGTGGCAGGACAATGGGATGACTAGGTGGGGTGTATCCACAGCCCGGAGTACAGTCTTGCTTTATTTAAGCTTAGCTAGCTTTGTTTTGTTTCTACCCCTAGCCTTAAAACGTAGCAATTTAGAGAAAAACTGTTCTCTAAGCCGACAGACAGAATGTCTATGGACAATAGGCACCAAATGCAACAGACAACATAGTTGAGCTACTCAGGTCAGAGGAAGGCTTTCTCTCCACTACTTTTTATATACCCAAATTGTCACTAATGGTCATCTATTTTTTCTGGTACAGCTATGCTCTACTGCTCACTAACACACCCTCATCCATGCTACCTCTTCCTTAGTTGTGCCAAGAATTAGTGCAAGAGATTGTTAGGCTCCTTTTTGGAACAATAGGACACTTCCTATCCTACAAATTGTAAACAAATATTTCTCTATTTGCATTTAAGGAAAAAGGGCAAAGCCTCTACCCCATGCTGGATCTTTATAATCTGAATATCTTCCTCCACCAGCAGATGTTCATTTTGCTGTCTTGCTGCAGATGCTGAATATTCACAGCTATTCCAAGCTAGATTACTCTGTTATCAGATTAACACCAACAAAGGAAGTAGATTCTGGTCTTTCCCCAAGACTCAGAACACAATTCACCTTCAAGGTTTCAATGACCTATCTCCAATTCTCATTGTTACATTGTAAGAAGTTTCAGCTGAGTGTGGTAATGCTGTACTCTAGCTTCTGAGTGCCTTATCTTCTCATGAAATGGTAATAGCCATTAGCCTGATGAAACACGACTTTTTAAAAAGCTATACAGTTTCAGCCTGGCGGTTCCAGGAGCTTCTGAGACTAGAGATGGTCAGCATATGGATGGTCTTCCATGACATTCTCCTTGTGAGATACCTGCCGCTTCATGTGTCAGAGCACTGGGATGAGTGATAAAGAAAATGTTCAAGCCTGTCCAAAGTCTTCCATCCTTATGCCCACTTTTGGGACAAATGCAACATGTTTCGGATCATTTAATCCACAACTCATGGTTACTCTGCAGAGAGTAATTGGGGAACGCATTGTGGGAAGCTTTCCAGATGGGCCTCACTGAACAGATGAAATCCGCCCCTCCACGTAATTCTGTTCAAGCAGATGGTAATCTTCCTACAGCTGAAAGATCTGTCCAATTGGTAAGATCCAGAGTGGTGACAATACCTACAGACAATATTATGACCCTTTTATGTATAAAAAAGATGGAGGCCCAACTCCACACATCTCTGATGGCCAGCAGTACAGCTGTTGTAGTAGGTGATTGTTTTAGGCATGTTTCTGCTGATCTCCTGCATTTAAGTAATCAACAACACAAAAGGAACTTTCTCCAATCTTCACAACTGAGAGATTCACCAAAAAGTCCCCAACTCCACCTTTGATGCTTAGCGTTATACAGCCATTTTCCTTTGCCACTCACTTGTACTCCAGATGCAATAACTTTGCCCCATGGATGGGTGTGCTGGCCTGAAAGGTGACTTGATGGCGAAATGAATGTACCTATATTTCTTTCCCCAGTGTCCCTAATTCTAGATCTTCTAAAGAAGATCAAATAAGGCCCAGGATATTCAGTCATCTTAGTGGCTCCAGCTTGGCTTCCTCAAGTTTAGATCCTAGTCCTGCTCTGTTTTCTTCCGAGAGATGACATCTGTTTGCCCAGAGTAGCAACATCCTGCCATGGATGTAGGGAATCTTTAGCACCCATCCCTACAATCGTTCTATTTGAGCGCATACTTCCCAATGAGTTAGCCTTTGTACACCTCTACAGATGATATGGATGCCCTGTCAGTTTCAAGCAACGCCTCCAATAAAGCACAGTACATGATATAATGGCTGAGAATTTGTTAGTGGGCTCTATCAAAATACAACTCACATTCTCAATCTTTTTCTAACCATCTGGCTAGATCTGGGTATCAGTTTAACACATAGGAGATCTAACAGCTGTTATTGAGTTCTATTCCAATGTACCTGGAGAGTCCTTCTACATGCCTTCCTACATGCCTTATAGACTCTAAAGGCATTCATCTGGTGTGATAAATCTGGGCAAAGTCCTCTATCACCCACTGCTACATGCTACACAGATTCAAACCTCCATCCAGTGTTCGGGCACAGTAGTTCACCAGGGCTAATGCAGATATAATTGTATTTGTTCATAAGTTCACCTTTATGGTGACTAAAACCAACAGAAGTAAAGCACTCTTCAATACAGTCAAGCGCTGAACCCTTGATGCTATCATCCCTTTGTCAGATGACAAATGAGAAGGCATCAAAGTCAGATCGCATATTAATAACATCAAACAGGCATCCACATTTCCACATATCCTGCACTCCACTCCCAAGGGGAATGCCTTCAACCTGCGATCAAATACTTAACTCACTAACACCCTCAACTCTCTGTAAACAGACCATTCTATATTCATAAATCATCAAGGGCCAGTTGTACAAATCATTTTGCGACTGGAAAAATGCTGTAAAAAAGGCAAAATGTGATTTGGTAACTTGTTACTGAATTGCATTTTGCTTCTCCAATTCGGTATTTGGAAGGGGCGTGTTTAGGGCGTCCCTTCCAAATACCGAACCGGTACAGTATGTATTACTGTTTTGCGACCGAATGCCAGTTGCAAAACAGTAGTACTTTACCACCAGTTTCAGACAGTGGTAACCCATTCGCAAAGGAGAAGGGACCCCGAAGGGATCCCTTCCCCTTTGAGAATGTAAATAATAATATTTTTTTAAGAGCAGGCAGTGATTCCACAGACTACTGTCTCCTCTTAAAAAATGAGACTGCAAATTTCATTTTTTTATTTTTAATCACATCCAGTTTCCCTTTGAGGAAAACTGGCTGCATTTTTTTTAAAAATATTGCCGTATTAAAAAGTAATCGCAGACATGGTGGTCTGCTTAGCCCAGCAGGCCACCATCCTTGCAATGGCTGTGATTCCTAATGGGTCCTCAAATTGTGACCTACCTCATTACTATGCATGAAGTAGGTATATTTGCCACCCACTATCAATCACTAATGAAACTCAAAGGAGTTTTATACATTAGGAATACCGATTTCATAATTGCGATTCGGAGAGAAGAGCAATTAGGAAATTGGTATTCCTAATGTTAGTACATCTGCCACAAAATCTCTTTGAGAAGATGCCCTTAAATCCCTCAATATTGTCAACGCCCCCCTTAGCCAAGGATCTTTTAGAGACTCCCTCAAAAAAGAAAAATAACCTAGACCCAGATGACTTTGGCAATATCCACCCCATTATCATTCCAGCCTTCCTAAGAAACCTGTATTCACTTCCCTGACACAGTCCTCCAGTGGTTCACTACCGTCCATCATAATCCTCACCAAACATCAACTCATACAGATACGAACCAAGATCCTAGAAACAACAGGTCTCTTGCAGGACACTTCAGCGTCCCAGTCTCCATCGTCCTTCTCCCCCACATGTGGCCCCTCATTTCACAAAGACTTTTTTTTCCCGAAAGGCTCTCTCCTGATGAAAATGTTCCCAAACACCTTTCCCTCCTGGTTTAGCTGTATAAATACTGCAAGACGTTGTTTGACTATGGGTGGAATTCTCATGCACATGCATATATTCTCTAATTTGAAATGCACATTACAACTTGTAACTCATCGAGCTCTAGCTCATCACTTGCTCTCCCTACTCTGCTTATTATCCTTCCCTTGATTTTTTAAATTTTTTGTCTTTTTCTTTGTATATTTCTATTGTTATTCGGGAGGTGCACTGGCAATTTAGGGCCTTGTAAGTGCTAAATATAAATCCTACTAAATAAAATAATTACTAACTGACAACAATAAGATACATCGATTCACCAACAACCTTCAACTATATGTCAAAATCACCTCATCCAATGGCATTCAGCAACTTAAATCTTGCCCTTAACAAATCCAGAACCAGATGTTAAGTTCCCACCTAAAGCTCAACTAGCTGAGTACCGAATTCTTCTTATTCATCAACAGCTCCAAAAACCCCAGATTCAATGTGAGCTCTCTGATATGAACCTAGATGTCTTAAGCCCCCAATCGCTAGACAATTGATAGACAAAGCGAAATCCCTTAGATGTACCCTTGACACACATCTCATATTCGAAGAACATCTCACTAGAAAAAAGAAAACAAGAATGCATGGTATTAGATCTCCTTTTTTCCAGATTTTGGAACAATATATTCACTGATATCAGAAGTACTCTGGACATCCTGCAATTGAAAAAGAAGTTGAAAACACAATTCTTCAATGAGTATTGTTCCCCACTTACTAGGATTTACAAGTTGCCTGCCTCTAGTAAAAGATTATCAGACTTTGGGGTTGTGCCTGTTTTCAACATTCCGTTGCCTCCCAGCAATGTTTGTGCTGTGTAAATACCCATTAATGCATCCATACATTCAATATTCTTTATGTATGTTTTTTTCCCCAAAATAAATGCCCTAACACTAATTATTCAGGCCCACTACAGTCGACCACACAACACACTTGTGTATTTGAATTTAGGTCTGTCTGTAAAACTCCACCAGTGGTAATTCCATAAATAACACTTTGGGGGTCATTCCGACCCTGGCGGTCCAAGACCGCCAGTGCCGGGGACCACGGAAGCACCGCCAACAGGCTGGCGGTGCCTCCCAGCCCATTCTGACCGCGGCGGTAAAGCCGCGGTCAGTAAAGGGGATCCAGCGGTTTCCCGCCGGATTTCCCCTGCATGGGCTGAATTTCGCAAGCAGCGCCGCCATGGAGATTCCGACCCCCTTCCCGCCATCCTGTTTCTGGCGGTTTTTACCGCCAGGAACAGGATGGCGGGAACGGGTGTCGTGGGGCCCCTGGGGGCCCCTGCACTGCCCATGCCACTGGCATGGGCAGTGCAGGGGCCCCCTAACAGGGCCCCATAAAGATTTTCACTGTCTGCTTAGCAGACAGTGAAAATCGCGACGGGTGCAAATGCACCCGTCGCACCCCTGCAACTCCGCCGGCTCCATTCGGAGCCAGCTTCCTTGTTGCAGGGCCTTTCCCGCTGGGCCGGCGGGCGCTCTTTTGGCGGTCGCCCGCCGGCCCAGCGGGAAAGCCAGAATGGCATACGCGGTCTTCTGACCGCGGAGCGGCCATTTGGCGGTTCCCGCCAGGCAGGCGGCTCCCGCCGCCCGCCAGGGTCAGAATGACCCTCTTTGTGCTTTTTATCCTTTTGGAATGATAAGGGCCCATGTGGAATTGAGGGAGCAGCACCTGCAGCCTGTGCTGCTCTTTTTCAAGACAAGCGATTCACTGTAATGTTGTGAGTGATTCACTAACCTCCAAGCTGAGGATGAGCTTTGGAAGAGGGGAACCAGCACATTGTTTTTCTTTCTCTGTGTCTCTTGAGACGTCATTCCCTGCACCTCGCATTGTTCTATGCGTCATGTGTTCATGGACGTAAATTCGCCAAAATGCCAGAGGTAGCAGAAGTGACATCACACGCCCTTTGACCTCCACTTTCACTCACACACACATACTTATACACACACAGCAGTGCTTAGCTTGTTCTTGTTGTTTCTGGTGCGGAGCACAGGCACTTATTATTGAGGGCCGGTGCTTATTCTTCCGCCCCAAGCATTTGCTGCAAGCAAAAGACACATATGGGAAAGACGGAGGAAGAGAAAAACGAAAATGCGTCACAATGGGAGAAAGCAAAAAGCTGCAAAAGTGAGCCAAAGGGGCAGGGAGTGGCCTTAAATGGATTGAAGAGACCCGAGATGGCTTCAGGATTACCCTGCCTCAGTATTCCGTGTTCGCACATTTAATTGCAGCAGCCACATGTTAGTTTAAGAAGCGGGCTTTGAGCACCAGCATGTTTTTATTTACAAATTAAGCCCTGGTAACTTGGAAATTCATACTTACATATACTCTCTCTCACATAAACACACTCTCACCCACAGGCAAGCACACAACATACATTTAAAAGCATGAAACATAGTGAAACAGTATATTATTCACTATTAGTGTAATAAAAAAACTTGACAAAAAACTGAGATAGAGCCCCAACTGACATCCATAAGGAGGAGCTGCCACTGGGTTCCTGCCACTGAATTTGCCACTTCTGAGGCCAGGGGTTCCAAAGGCAGTGCCAGGGGTAGCAAAGGGCAAGCAAGGAGCCGCAGCAGTGACCCCTAAATGACGTCCATGACCTTCTTTAGTATGCAGGGCCATCAGCAGTGAGGTTATTTCATCAGCATTTAAAATACTATTTCTACCCTCTCACCCACTGGGCTGTATAACGTGATAGCCTACAGAAAAAAACAGAGAGTGATGAAGAAAAATGTGTGTTTCACCAGTCTACAAGTTGGCACTATAACATATGATACCATCCACCATTCCTGGCTTTTGAGTCAATAACACGTTCCATTGTGAGACGTGTAGTTTTGCTTTTAGCAGTTTCCTTTTGGGCTCAAAGCCTCAGCATGCAAAGTGCTGGTGGCTAAAATCCCAGAATTCACATAAGGTGTATTACATGCCATGGGACCACTTGACAGCTGTGTTTTATAATCTTACAAAGTTGTCTAATCAATTTCAAAAGACACTTACTTCACATGTGAAACCAGACGTTTCACTTCATGACTTAAAATCCGTATTAACAGTGAAAGTCGTTTTGTCTTTTGTGAAGGGGAAAGTTTTATATGGAACTTGGCAACACAATAACGATATAATGAGGACAACAGCAGAGTAACTTTCTATGGACTCCTCAAAATAGCTGAAGGACCATCAGACAGTTCTCTCAAACATACAGGACAGGTACAAGATAGGTAGCTACCACACTAAAGAGTGAGAGAGAGAGGAGTTAAAGGACAGCTGTATGCTCTCCGTAAACAAACAAAAGTATAAAAAATACAGAATTCCTGTTAAAAACAGCAAAAGTACTTATTAAATCACCATATATTCCTGCACTCACTCATATAGGATGATGAGCCATCACCTAACTAGTGTGGTATGATTCATCCTTGGATTCCATATCTAGCACTACAAATCACCCCGGAGTACTACTATTCACTGACTGTATAGTCAGTCTCTTTATAGGCTCTCAAAAGTGATGTTTCTTTTAATCAACATTTCTGTTCTCCCTTTTGTTTAGTCCTGTAATAAAATTGTGTGCAGGGAAGCTAAAAATGTTTTTACTGGTGTCCCCCTACCCAGGATTAGAAACAGGAAGTTTGAAAAACGGACCCTTCTTCTCTTTTCCATTAACATGCTTCAAAGATTGCCTCAACTGATATTCAAGTGCATTCAATATATCCAATATATCCTTTGTTTTTTTAATAGATGGGGCAATAGCAGTGGAAACATCCCTTTCACACAGGACAGGTAACCCAGTGCTTAATTTGTGCTTGTTGTTTCCGGTGCTGAGCACCGGCACTTATTTTTTAGGGCCGGGGCTTATTCTTCTGCCTCAAACATTTGCTGAGAGCAAAAGACACATATGAGAAAGACCGAGGAAGGGAAAAACGAAAAAGCGTCACAAAGGGATAAAGTACAAAGCTGCTAGTGAGCTGAAGGGGAAGGGAGTGGCTTTCTATGGATTGAAGAGGCCCGAGGTGGCTTCAGGATTACGCCGCCTCAGTATTCCCTGTTGCCACATTTAATTGCAGCAGTCGCGTGTATAAAAAGTGGGCTTTGGGCACGGCATGTCTTTATTTACAAATTAAGCACTGAGGTAACTCTTGGGCAGGACCAGTGCGAGCTTTCCCCATTTAGAGGGCAGGTACATCTAGGGCAGCAGCAGTGAAAGTTTTTCCTCCACCCAGAACAGGTAGTAGAGCATTGCAGCACCAAAGCAAACGTCCATCTCTCACAGAAAGTAGCAGATGTAATCGCTCACGGAACCCGTAGTTAAGGCACGAATAGTATGTGGGCTCATGGAAAAATCACTACCGGCGAATTAACGAGTGAACAAGTGAGTTCTGACACCTCTCTCGCTTTGGTTATTTTCCTCATTCTGGTCCTGAAAGCCCAGCTGCCCTCACTTGGAGACCTGCTGTTTTCACATTGATTTTTTGTTTTTCCACTTATTTGCGACGTGGCCGTTACGTATTAGGGGGTTCATTTTTGGAGCATCTCATCCAAAGCTTAAATACCTGTACTGTAGACAAGCACAGAGGTACCAAACCCCTTCGAAAAGGTTTCGAGCGCGTGCGCAACAGGCACTGCGCAATCTCTACCTCGGTTCTGCGCTTGTTCAAAATGTTGAGGGCTGTCACTGGATAAGGTCACCTTTCCCCTGCTTGGACGCGTTTATAGGTTGTCGGAGCCCCTGATCCTACCTCCTAGGCCCGCTTGAATCTGTTGGGACAGCTAGTACGCATCAGTGACAACGTGAGAGCTTTAGCAGGACGGATTGTTTCGAAGAACCAAGCACAATATGGAAAGAGCTGCTAAAGCCGTGAAAGTCAGCTGCCAGATTGGCTATATTCTGTTCCACGCTGCTGTGAGCATATTCGCTTAATTCCCTTTTCATGCACTGGATCCCAGCCTTCACGAAAAAAGATCTAATAAGGCATGTGTAATGAAGATTTAGGGGGTCGCGGGGCCAGCCAAATCCCTTTGAACCCGAGGATAAAGGCGCTGCTGTGCGAAGCCTGCTTGGTGCGCCCGGGCGAGCTCTGTGGCGTATTGTTTCGCACTTTGTGTGCGAGTAAACACCCCGTCTCACTGGAACAGCGCAGCGAGGCAAGCTGCCTAGAACAAGTCAGCCCACTGTGAATAGGCACTGCCAGCCCTTCCGGCTGCGAAGGTCCAGCGCACTGAGGGTGTTTGTTAGCCGAAATAAGAAAAATGTTATTTCCAAAAAATAAACATAAACACGATCATGTACCAAAAGATATCCTTTGTTGATACCTCGTTTTCGCTGCTAATTAGGAGAGAGGCCTTGGCGTCCCCGTAGAAGGCGTTTATTGAGTGCAGGAAGGTTTGGGACGTCATTAAGGCTGTTTATTTAACATTCTGAAACATCATGACTTTCTCAACAAGACTGAAAAAGGGACGTGTTGTAATTCTTTCTCGTGTTGGCAACAAAGCTGACATCTGTGGGCACAGGAGGTCCTTCACGAAGGAATAGCAGATGGATTCAGACTGCTGTACACTCACAAGATTGATTCGATGGCGAATATCCTTCTGCCGGGGCACTTTTACTTGTACAGTATGCCCATTCACGTCACAAAATGTGGAAAGATGGTAAGATGGCTGCCTCCAAGGCCCGTGCAAGGATTGTGGTTGGCCTAGAGGAAGCAGCATTTTTCTGAGCCCCCAAACCTTCAGATGATGGAAGTATGTGTTACTCGTACATGCTGAAATTTGGCACCCCAGTGTATAAGGCCTAAGTTATGAGTAAATACTCATGGCACATAGTGATGACACATATAGTATTGGTCATTGATGGCACGGAAAGAGTCCCCTGAATGACCCTAGAGAGAGAGTTCATTGCCTTGAGTTCTACATGCCGAGTTTCTGTTGGTTTGACTTATTTGGCATCAGCACACATGACAATCATGCATGTGGGCTGACGGCCCACAGTGAGACAGAATGAGATCTAGAGCTGGGGTTTGTGGGGTGAACTGTGGCACACCATATATACACCTTTGTACTGAGTGTGACTACTGTCAGCTCAGTGTGCTGTACAGGACTGACAGTGGTGGCAGGACAGATTATAGTGGCAGGAAAGGCTTTTTTTGTCTGTCACCTACCAGACAGAGATGCCTACTGGCCTCCCATTTATTTTTAGGATTAACTTTCTTTACTTGATTTAGTAGTATGTGTATCATAGATCATCGCCTAGACCCAGTGGCCGGCAAGTGATTAGGGGTCAGTTCTAAACAGCAACAACCCCAGTCCTCCCCTCTTCAATTCCCCAGTTTGCCTCAGCCGCCCCATGTCCAGCCTCCTGTTGATGTAATACCGTCAGTTCCAGGAAAGCTCATTATGAGACTAAGAATGTCTATCTTTAAATTACATTGTACACAGTGAACAAATGTATATAGAAATCGACTACAGTTCAAGAACTTGCTTGGTTCCTTCATCTTCTATATCTCAGACATTTCTGAGAGAACTATTCAAAATACCTTGCAATATCTTTGGCACGCTAGTCCCTTGAATTCAGTTAATAAATAGGCCAGAAATGGAGGCCTGTTAATTACCAACACATTGGCCTTAAATGCCAAAAAGTGCAATGTTCTCAGTGGCAAGGAAATCCCATATTCTAAATATCCAGTTTTTCCCCCATAAAGCAAGAATCACTTGGAGTGTCACTACCAATTGCTTCCCCCCTTATAGACCTCAGAGATATCTCCCTGGGGTGTGGTAGCCCCAACAGAATTGTCCTCATGTCTCATGGAATTGTGATATCAAGAAACATCCTCAGGTCTTATGGAATAATGATAGCAAACTACACCTTCGTGGCTGACAGGGCCAAATTCCAGGAGCCAGAGCTTTTACCACAAAGCCACAGAAGGTGCCCTCTGCTCACCAGTCCTGAGATCTATTTGTCTACCATTCGTGTATCTTTCCTGGAGTCTGATACCAGTAATTCACTATTTTACATACTGGCTCCCTCCATCTTGCATTATGGATGGTTTGTGTATCCTATAATCAATTCTACGCTATTCATCCAGTACGAGTTCCCTTCCCAAGTCTTTCATTCATTGGTTCTTGCCTGGCATTTTACCCAGGGGCTGAGTGAAGCGAATTTGTTTGTAAATATTGAAGATTTGGTGTATGTTATGGTCTCCCTTTAGCACCCATGTCTCGAAAATTGTTAGATATTTGAGTCCTCTTGTCTCCTGGACGGTTACATTACCCAGTGATGCACCTGGAAAAAGTTAAACAGCTCTTGTTTGTGTATCCCATATTCCTCTTTCATCTTATCGAAAGGCTTTCTGCACCTCCTCCAAGAAATGTAGACCTCAGCATCAGTAAATACTGTCCTGGCTCACCTTGATCTCTTCCTCTTTTGTATTCCTCTTTGAGCTCTCATCTTTTGTATCCTTAAGGAAATTCTGGCATTTGGTGCAAATGGTAATAAATTCCTTGCTTACCTTGCTTAAGGGCAGTTTCTCCCACAGTCCCAGTGCCGCCCTGGTGACAGGAGAGGAGCATAGATCCCAGCTTTCTTTTCTATCACTGCACACTTAAAAGAGAGGACCTGGCTATCAAATGGTCTACAGATCACCATTATTTCCCCTGTCCACCTTCCTGTACTCCACCATGTAGCATAGTTAAGCTGCCTGGTAATAGCAAGACAGCTTGGGTACTGACAGCCCTCATTCTATGACTGGCAGGAATACAACTTTATTTGCCACAGGCAGTTCCTTCCCTGACCACACAAAAGCATTCATTATCTTGTGAAATTTTACAAGAAATTTCAGACGATTGAAAGAGCTACGGTAAGCAACAAATATAATATTCGAATCTAGACTGACATTTTCACACTTGCCAATCTTTCTATCCCTAGAACACCTTATCCCATATTTCACACGTTAATGCATGTGGGCAGTAGCAATGGGAAATAATCAAAATGAAATGGAAAATAACTGTGCAAAATTGTCTGTGAGGTAAATAGAGCTATGTATCACACAAATATGTCACAGCTTTGGCTGTTCACTCAAAGGGAAATTTCTGATGTAATATTTCCACTTGTTCTGTGGGAATATGCAGCACCAAAGCTAAGACTATGTTTATTTTAATGATCAATATATCCTGATATTGCTTTAGTTTATTTCAAAGGACGGTCAGTGAGTTTAGAGTGTCTGTGATTGACACCAAGGAATCACCTGCAAATATAGCTATTATGAATTCTCACTTCCACATTCTTACTGCACTTATGTCTTATGCTTTTGTTACTGTGGAATCCTCTTGTTCTACTAAAGCTTTCAGAGTAAGGGCAAACAAAAGAGGCGAAAGGGGGCCCTCCGGACAGGATCACTGACATAACATCAGAACCAACAATATTGTGTGTGTGTGTGTATATTTATATATATTTATCACACAAACCATAACAAATATTAACAATTCAATTTCAAAACATTAAATAACTTACTAAACAATATAAAAAAAATTACAAAAACAAAAAATACATTTACAAAACATATAAAACGTATAGAAATTTAGAAACAAATAAGAATATTATCAAATACTGCAAAATACTGCAAAATCAAAATTATAAACAAATATTAATAATAAATATATTTAAACAATATTGGAAATGTGTTCAAACCTGGGAATAATACATACACTAACCCCATTCCATTTATGCAACAGTAGAGAAATTGTAGAACTTCAGAGGGGTTAAATATATTATTCCCACTCCAAACAGTGCAACAGTAGGGAAAGTGTTGGACTTCAGAGGGGATATAATTACTATTCCCAGTCCAGTCAGTGGAATAGTAGGGAAAGCGCTGGACTTCAGTGGGGTTAAATTTACTATTCCCACTCTAGTCTGTGCTACAGTAGTGAAAGCGTTGGACTTTGGAGGGGTTACATTTACTATTCCCACTCCAGTCTAGGCAACAGTAGGGACAGAGCTTTACTTCAGATGGGTAAAATGTATTATTCCCACTCTATTCTGTGCAAAAGAAGAGAAAACCTTGGACTTCACAGGGGTAGAATTTACTATACCCACACCACTCGTGTAACAGTAGAGAAAGTGTTAGACTTTGGCAGGATTAAAATTACTATTCCCACTCCAGTCTAAGCAACAGTAGTAAAAGCGCTGGACTTCAGAGGGGTAAAATGTACTATTTCCACTCCAATCTAAGCAGCAGTAGGCTAGCTACTTCACTTAAAACACATTACATATTTGCATAACCATATTAATTTAGAAAAAAGGTATAGAACTCTTAATATAAACATCACTTAACACAATATACATACCTATTACAAAAAATAAAAATCAATTAACCAATTTACGAAATTCATAAACAATGTAATAAATAATTTTCCAATTTAAAAATGTATATTTATTACTTAATTGATTTGCCACTCTATACACTTACAAGCCTAGCATTCCATAACTAAAATAATTAAGTATAACATAATATACATAATTGATACTCAATTAAGCAACTAATAAACAATTATATAATTGATAATTAATAATTACTTAACTTCACATCCAACAACCCTACAAACCCAGCAGCCCACACCTAAAGTATCACTAATATATTTATAATATTTCACAATTTGCATATTAATAATCAATTAGATATTTAATTATACAATATTCCAACGCGATATCTCTACAAACTTACCAACCTGCAACTAAAATATCACTAAAATAATTCAGTATTACATAATGTATATAATGAATAATCACTCCAATAACTAATAATACGTTAATAATTGATTAATCAATGAAAACTTAACTAACTTCCCACCCTATACCACTACAAACCCAGCAACCCATACCCAAAACCAAACTAAAATAAATTATTACATAATTTACATTATTTACTAACTTCCTACCCTATACAGCTACAAACCCAGCAACCCGTACCTAAAACTTAACTAAATAAATTAATATTACATAATCTATATAAAATTATTACCTAATTAACTTCCCACCCTGTGTCCCTACAAACATTGCAACCTGCACCTAAAATATAATTAATTAAATCAGTATTACATAATATACATAATTAATATCAATCACATACTTAAAAATTATTAAATAATTAATAACTTATTACTTAATTAGCTTCCCACCCTATTCCCCTACAAACGCAACAACCCTCTACAACTCTAAAACCTTAAAATAATTAAAAAAAAACAATATTCTTTACAACTATATTATTAAAATCAATATTAATAATGGTGTTCTTAATAATTATATTACTTACCTAAAAAACGATATTCTCGACAACTACATCACAATAATTTTGTATTTCAATATTTTATTCCGATATGTCTGTGTTCCAATATTAAAAACTCAATATTTTGTGCAAATACTCTCTGGACAAGAGCCTCTGGATATTTCGAATATTTCTGTGTTTTCCTATTCATATTTCACCAGGTGAAGTATCTTTTTTGTGCTGTCTCCACACCGTCGCCCATTTATAAAACATAACTGGACTGTGTTTACAAGAGATGGCAGCAATGATGCTAACCAATTTACTGTTTTACCTTTTATATTTAAGCCTCTAGGTTTAATCGTGAAATCAAATGATATGCGCTCCATAGCGGGGGATGCTTCCTAACCTAGGAATGGCTATAATAACTGCCACTGAGTCAGTGAGCAGCACTGATCATCCAGAGATTTATAAAACTGTATGAGTGCTGGGGTTAGGGTTACAAAGAGAGTCATATAGAAGAGTGCAGTATTTCCATCAGACTCTGGGACTTTAACCTCCTTTTCCCATTCAGCATGGCGACTATGGTATGGCTTTCTCTGTTCCATTCAAAACTCTGTTGTGAGTTGACACAGATCCAGAATGCAGACATATCACGTCTAATTTAAATTGGCTATCAGGCAGCCTGATTCCCATTCAAGAGGCCTGCTGATGCTGATTATTGGAATGGCGAACTGGAACTCTTGGTTCACATATGCACTGTTTTCCCATAAGGCAAAGGGTCTCTTTGTAGTTTCTTTAAACTGGTCTGCTGGTTTCTATGTGTGTAGCTCATGTATGTGCAGTAGACCTCTCTAGAACATTCATGAGTCCCTTGTAGTAGACCAGACTCAAAGGTGTCAGGGGGGAGAGAAAAAGGGTCCCTATATAGTGTAAGGAAAACCCTTGTCGCTTCGTGCTCGATTCTTTCCCAGAAGTGTTACCCACAACAAGGTGACAGGCAGTCAAGTGAGGAGGTCCCTCCCTCTTGTGTGCCTATGTTTGGGACCCCCAACTCCAACCACCTTCCTGCCTGCACTACGAGACAAAGACTACTGTTGGGCCACAAGGCATCAAATTCAGGAACTGCATGAAAAGGGTTCCAGAGTGGACCTGTGTAATACACAAACTCTGTCTACAAACCTGGGGTAAGTTTGGAGAGAAATCCACCAGCCACTGTGCCGTTATTTATCTACAACCAGATTCTGGGTTCCCAAAACAGCATCACAGAGCAACTCTTCTGCCCTCCAAAACTGGGGTCGCTGACTGACAATTTTTCTCTGCCAGGTTTGGGAACAGGAGCCTGGAAATTCTAAACCATGCCAAAGAAGAGCGACTTTGAACCTGGCTTGAGGGAAGGAGCTGCCTTACTGGTGAGGAGGGTGATGGAGGTAACCATGCATAGGGAAGATGCTGCTTAGAAAAATAGGACTACAATGAGCTGCAGCCCAGGGAAGGACATGCATTGCCACACCATGTAATGAGTTACTCAGACCCCGCTGACATCCAACATGCCCAGAATCAGTGCCTGTGACAAGTGAGCATGTACAAAGACAGCATACACAGCCCCCAATTTTCTCTCATGAAAGATGTAGAGCCTTTGACCACCTGGAACTTAGAAAGTCACTGCTGCACTTGGTGGTCACATCAGAAGTAACTAAAGCACCTACAGACTTGACGATAGATCTAGATAGTGCAATGCAATCAGTGCTGGCTACAGTCATCGTTTGGATCACTGCATTACCATGGGGAGAGCTCTTCAGTTTGTTCTGGTGGCAGGATTTTGTGTGGGTGTTTTATTGAGGATTCGCCCGACTATGACCAAATCCAACCAAATGCTGCCTCCTTTTCTATCAGCCTCACCACCCTGCCTCATTTTATCAGACGTGACTGCTAGTGTACCAGAGACTGCAGCAGCGTTGGAAAGACCCAGGTAGTAGGCTGTGTGGACAATACATCACCTGGAGCAGTTGCACCGCCTACCAAAGCCAGCAGCAACAGGTCCAGCCTGCAGAGACTTAATGACACAAGACAAGCTACAGTGCAAAGACAAGTCACAAAGGGGAAAACATCTTGTACCTATTATGCGCCACTGAATCAATGATCTTTAGAAGGATTGGATTAGAGGAGAACCCGTCATCCCTTTGCAAGTAGAGGAAAACATGTGTGGACATGCACTAAATATACCTGTGCCCACTTGGTGCCAGGAGGACACCAATATGTCAGAAACAGTGTAAGCTTAAAGAGTTTTGGGGTCATGGGTAAGACATGTTTTGCGCCCCCTATGCAACACAACTTCACATTTTATTATTTCTTTTCTGATACTTCAAGCCGGTGTGATTCCAATCCATACTTAAGTATATGTTAGAAATTTCAGAAATGGGGAGTCACAAAAATAGGTAAAATATGCCTTGGCCCCTAAAAACCTGAAGATAACTTTGGGTAGTGAGCGACAGAGACTGAGGTAGAAATGGGCAGGGACATAGAAAGAAGTGAGAAAGAAAAATAAAGGTGATATAGAGAGAAAGATTACTTACCCAAAGAGGTCCTTAGAAGTTGGGTCTCTGGGCAGTTGCCCACTTTGCTCATGCCTTAAAATGATTCTGAAACCTGCATTTCACAGTAACAGAGTGTAACATTACACATATTGCCTTAACAAATACGCTATTGGCTACTTCCCAAAGATGTGGAGGTGGGAAGTTAGTGTAGAAAAGGTTTGGAGTTGGTGCTTACTTTGGTGCCTGCTGCATGAATAGTTTGGCACGAGGTGTTAGAGTTTGTTTTGTGCGATTCTTAATAACGTCCTTTAGGCAGACTGGGCTAAGGTGGATGTGCCTAGCTAGCAGAGTTTATTTTCCAGAGAACTTTTAAAAGGCGTGTTTTTTACAGGGCAGCAATGCAGGATATTCCAAATAAGATCTTGCATCATGTAAGGAGACAGAGAACCTTTTTAAATATATGTCTGAAGCAAGCTGCGCAACAGCTCGAGCAATCAAATGTGCAGCTAATGTTTGAACACAGTGAAATAGTGGTAGACTGAAGTGTTACAATATTGCAACAGTTCCAAGAAAAGTAAGTAATCAATGCTGCTGTTCTTGGAGGCTGTTTGTTGACTTCTGCTGTGGGCGGAGTATTGATCTCTAATAACTATTCAATGCACATAAGGAGTGGTGCCAGGCATTACTACTTAGCTAGGAACAGGCTGTTCTCACTGGTTATTGCTGTAACTGTTGGGTTAATAAATGCTAACATCGCCTACAGGTTGTACAGAATGATGTAGAAGGTCGGTTTCCAAACACCCATAAGGAAAGCTCCAACAATTCTGGTTAGTGAAAGCCTAAATCTTAGTGAAGACAAAACACATAGGTTGCTGCAGGGAAAGCAGGTTCTGCGTCTTTGTGGAGATCTGTATGGAAAAAACATAAGCTTGTCTCTGGATGCAAAATCGTGGTTCTACTAGTCTATTCGCTAAGGCACTTGTATCAACGTTTCAGACTTCCAGGATATCTCATACGTTAATAGTAAATGTATTAGATACCTGGATCTTTGTGCTAAGACCCAGATTAATTTCTGTAATACTAAAGTGTCAGACCCCCCCCCTCCACCACACCCTTCCTAGAGCTTCAGTGCTCTAATGGTTGAGAATGAGACCATCCAATGATCTCTTGGCTCAAGAACTCCTGTAGCAAATATTTCCAGTCAACTGATTAGCTTTGCAAAAGTATGTGTCTAACATTGTAGCAGTTAACTGAGGACACAATTATCAGTGGTCTAGTGCCCCCTTTGCCAAGATTCAGCCTCTGCTAAAGGGTAACTCCAGTGCATCTGTAGCTGCGATTCAGACGCCTGTGTTATCTCTGCTAAAGTTTCAAATTAGTGTTAAAGTGGCCAAGATTAAAATCACCCAACTGTCTCGGCCGAAGCATGATTCCAAACGTCTTACGGCTAAAATTCTGGTATCCAGGTTACTGTTGCTAAAGATCAGCTCTGCTGCTCAAAGAACTAAGATTGAGGTATCTGGATTATCTGAGCATGGCCCTATTGGTGAAGTTGTCCACAACCCGGTTTTCTTTGCATAGCCTAACCCCTTATGCAGTTCTCTGCTAGCCAATGGTTGATCTCTCTATCTAGGCATGACTCTGATAGGTAAGTTTCAGGCTTCCTTGGTCCTTCTGCTATGGTGTGACAGTGATATCTATGTAGTCAAGGTTCTGGAGTCCAAGTCTTAGTATTATGATTATGATTCAGTTATTATGCTTTTTTTATAGCCACTGATAATTCCGTCCAATAAATCCCAGATGTCAAGGGTTGAAAGTAATGTGCAGGCTCGCTGGTTCTTTTATCTTCAAATGAAATCTTAAGCACCAGTAACCAAATTATTGTTAGACTAAAAATTTGTTTCTGAAATATTAAAGGCGTTGTTTGACCGACCCTTGCACCTAGTCATCTTCCCCAGATTCCACATGGTATTGCCTTCTGCTATGTTGAGTGGGATCTGTGACAAGGCTGTAGCATTAGGCAATGTCCTTCACCCACTGCCCTGGTCCCCAATGTCCTATTACTCTGACCAGACCTTTTGTCAAATGCTTCTGTCCTTAGAGACCTGCAAGCACAGCCTTCAGCAATACCCAGCACAAGGTGCAGGGCCTGGTCCTTGCCCTCTTGGCACTAGAGCTCAAAGGGCCCAATCTTTGACTGCATCCAGCAGACTCAGGTTGTCTTCGACCGTGACCTTTATCAAGTTCTCCTTAGGGGGAAGCCAGTAGGAAATGGAACTATTCTGTATTTTCACTTTCATCAAATAGATGTGGAGAAGAACAATTCAGATACCATCAATGATGTGAATGATGATGTGACAGGTAATATCCCCAGTGATGCCAATGATGATATAATTTCTCTTATCTGTGTATGTATATGATGAGATATGCTGCTGATTTACACATAAGCAGTGTATATCCTAAAACATTAATATTAACATTAACTGTAGCTTAAGGCTGCAGTACCACTTTCCGTATCTACTTGTTCTGTTCTTGTATAACTATACAAATGTTTGTATTGGTATTTATATAGCACAAACCTAGCTGTGAAGCAATGGAGGGCTGCACATTACATGAGAGGCTGCGAGACCATCTTTATCTTTCTAAACAAGGCTGTTCACCAATCGGGGAGGTTCCCCGCATGATCCTGACTTCTGAGAGCAGCTGATCTTCAGTGCTGGATCGGAGCATGAGTGCCCATGAAGCACTACAACTGGGGCAGAAACGGCGGAGGTGTGGTGCTGGGTATGTGAGATATAGGCCTTGCTGACCAGTGGCAGCTATGCAGATGGGCAAGGTAGGCCAGGCAAGACACAAGCTATTGTGGGTGTTATTTAAGGGCATAAGATTAATTTGGGATCACTCGGCGACCTACAATAATGTAAACAGTAGCTATTTGACCTCTTTGGGGTAAAAACAAACTTACTGTAATATCTTGGGTTAGCTTGTTGTGTGGTGACCTGCTGAAAACTGAATGGGAAGACTACATAGCACTAGAAAGGCTACACTACAGGTGGATCCACACAGTGCCAAAATGCACAATGCTACCAACAAGCCTGGACAAGATACCCTAGTCCTAAAACTGGAAGCCAACACCTCAAACAAAGATAAACTGGACAAGGTCCCAAGGGCAATATCCACGCTAAAGACTAACTTGAGAACAAGGTGGGTGCAGTAGCAAAACAGATGGGTATCTTTAGGAAAAACAACCGCAAGCTTGCAGATAAAGTACATATTAACGAGGCACTCATGCAAACGCTGCACCCACAAACAACTGATCCCTCAAAACAACCACAATACCTAATAGAATGACTGGTGTTCTTGGAAAGTCAGAGCAAAAGATGTAGAGGGAAAAGTGCAGTACAATAATTTGAGCACAATTGGGGTGCCTGACGGGACAGAAGGTTGTGACCATACAATATACATCAGAACCTGATTCCAGAAAGATGTCTCTTCTTAAGGGTTGTTACTTTACTTCACGGTGGAGTGAGCACATAGGGTTCTGACCAAGAGGCCCTCACCAGACAATGCACCAAGACCTACAGTCGCCAGGATACTTAGTTTTAGGGACAGAGATGAAAATCTACAAGTCATAAGAAAGGCAGGATACGTCAGTAATGCAAAAATCATGATATTCTCAGATTAGACCTTTGTGGTCCAACATAAAAGAGCCTCCTTTACACAAGTCAAGCAAAAACTAAAACGGTCCGATATAAAATATGCACTTTTGTTCCCTGTTTAAGTGTGCATAGTAGCCAACCAACATTCCAACTTTTTCACAGAACCAAAATCTGCATGGAACTGAACTGAACAATATAAAACAATCAGGTCGAGACTAACTAAGACACATGAATGACCAAACAGACTCTGGAATGACAAAGACTCAACACCTAGGCAAAATATTAGCACAGGTGGAAAAATCTATGCTCCTGCAAACGGAAGAAGAACAGAAGGAAGCCTTTGCCATAGCAGCAGCACTGACAAAAACACTCTTCAGTTCATGGTCCTCGCTGACAGAATCTTTGGCATTGGAAGATGATGCCTTAGCAGAGGAAGACTCTCACTCCCCCCTAATAGCTACACCACAAACAGTAGTTGATAACATATAACATCTGTAATGTGGACAGTAGGTAGCACAGACAGATGTAATTTGAAATAATGCATCATTATCCTGCATAAATAGTAACAGTCGTATGTGAAAACTGACCTCACAAATATTTGTTTTGAGACTTGGCTGCTGAAATTATTTGAAGGTCATTGAGGCAGCGGATGGTACAGCACATGAACGGTGTTGAGATGTGCTGTAAGTGTATATTATATGCATGTGCTGGGCATTGTATACCTGTGAGAGATGCAATACATGGAAGACTCTGAGTTCCATTCGGGGAGATCCAGGGCTGGGTAGAGCAACATGAGGAGAAGAGGTAGAAAAATCTCCCCAGATAGATTTGTGTATTGCTGCATTCCTGTAAGCTGAGGGGGACACTCTGGAGTAAGTACACTTCAAAAGCTGTTGTTTGATTCAGAGGCAGGTCACAAGGAAGGGACCTGGGCACATCTCAGGAAGAAGATGGGGCTGATAAGAGAATTCTGTAGACTAGGCAGAAAGCCCTGGGATAACGGTTTGATTCACATTTCACTGTGGCTGACATCCAGGTGTGAATCTCTAGTCACTCCCATGGCCTGTGTTGTGGGGCTATCAGATTTAAAGTTGCTTCTGCTGTGACCAACTGCTTTCTGGAGGCGGAAAGAACAGAGGAGTGGGCACTTAAAAAAGAATCAGACCCCCCAATATAAATTTCCAAGACTCAGACACAAAGTCACCTCTGGCCCCTGGAAATGGGCCATCACAAAGGGAGTTTGATACCCCATAAATTGGCAACTATCAAGCAGCCAGTCAGCTGTGTGAGGAGAAGCATAGCAAGACCTCTGCTGTGACCAGGACTGGGGGCAAAGGCCTGCTAGTCTCCTAGTTGGGTGAGGGGACATCACCTAGGGAATCCAAGGCCACCTGCCCTGGAGTCTGGACCACCAGCGCTTGCCAAGACCAGTGTGCCCTGTGAAGAAGAGGGAGCGAAGCACAGTGGAGAATCTTGGCAAGTGGGTTTGCTTAGCGATGTGTGAGGAGATGGCTGCACCACAGATCAGATTGTTGCCCTTGTGTAGGGAAAGTCGGCAACCCCTGTAGGCCACAGGACAGCCGCCGTGAAGTGAGCCATGACTGTTGCTGCATCGAACGGGTCATCACATGTGTCTAGTGTGAAGTTGGTGACCCTGTATGCCAAGTGGGCCCGCTGTGAAGACTGCACTCTGCCAATCAAACGTGAGCCTGTGTGCATTGGTGGGAGGGTGACTGTATACCAGAGGGGGCCACCGACACCAACCAAGAAGTATGGGCTAGTCAGATCATCGGAAGAGAGAGGCTACATTGGTAATCCTAGTGGTCTGAGCCATAACTGTGGACCAATGCCAGGATCTTCGTACCCCGATCCCCACTACCGCTGGGAAGAACCGAAGAACTTATCCAGCTTGGAGAAGCCAGGAGTACCTCCCCCCCCCCCAGCTGCTGCTGGACCATTTGTGAAAAACTCTCGGAAAGCCGAGCATGCCCGCCTGGGCACTGTGCGAGAGACTTACCGTAGACAGCCGCTGCAGCTCCATGGCCCATGGAGGGGCCACACTCAGAGGCTCTGATTGCGCTGATTCTACTGGCTCAGGTATGACGATTTTGGAGTTCTGAGGAACTTGTTTGCCAGATAGTGCTGCAGTGCTAGAAAACATTTGACTTTAATACAGAGATGGAGTGGGACTCCTGAGACTAGAACTACTAGTGGGAATTAACCTGAAATCTGCCTTTGATGAATGGGCAATAACCACTATCGCTAGCTTGAGGGGAGTGGGACTCAGGGACCCGCCTATGAAACACTAATGCCCCAACATCAGGGGATGTGTGTATTATTTGAGAATGTTGTATTTTACTTTGTAGTCGAATATAAATACTCCTTTTTGTTTATAAAAGCAAGTATTTGACTGGACAGTCATTTATTGCTGCTGTTGTGCGTATTTTGAATTGTAAGCCTGTGTTCAATCCCCAGTGTCTACCCCTCCCTCTTCCCCCCTCCATAAGAATCCTTGGACCATTCGACCCACTCTGCTAGTAGCTCAAGATCCATAGTAGGTCAGGTCCCAGGACATCAGAAGTAAAATGCTTTAACCCGCATAGGTGGGCCAAGTAACCCCTGCTTGCCCCATGACTCTCTGAGCAGGGTTCCTAAAACAGCAATAGCAAAATGGTAATTTTACAGAGGCTACAATATATTTTTTCTTTTGTTATTCTACCCTTGATACTACAAAGAGGTCGACCAGCTGTTAGGTAAACTAATTTGGGGTTGGGGGGAAAATGCCACATTGCCCTATCTACACTTAAACTGTCCACAGAACACTGTGGCCTGGGAATTCCATCCTTTGAAATGTATTACTTGGCAGCCCAGCTCAAGTAGACCATAAGATGGATGGCGAGCCGCTCTTTGGAGGAGACCAGTCGGGAATCAGAACAGCTGAAAGATAGCACCTCACAGACAATATTTTTCCCCAAGTTTAAAACTCTAGTTGCCTGTTTGAGTCTGGTGAGCATAGAAACAGCATACCTTAGAAAGGGCAGACTTATTACCTTTCAGACACTCTTCTGAAAATTATGAGTTGCAAAAAGGTAAATTTACAACATATGCCTTGTGAGAGAGGTGGCAGATAATCCAAAAAGAACTGCAACCACGTAACTTGTTGCAAATCCTTCACAAAATGCAGGATGGAAGGAAACTCATATGTAAGCTATACAGGGCACAACTGCAACAAGTTGGACCTATGCTGTCCTCACTAAGGGTAAAATGGAAAGCAAATATAGTCTAAATTATGAATGACAAAGAATGGAACATTATTATTCAATACCCAAATCAGGTTTCACATAATGGAAGATTTAAGCTTACAAAGTTTCATATACTGCATAGAGCCTACCTTAGACATGCGCAGATAAGCAGGATATACCTAAATACTCCCTCACATTGGCCAAATTGTCATGACCAAGGGGCCGAGTTCTAGCACAGTACTGGCATGAAATCACAGAAATCCTGTGCAGCTCACAGTTCTAACATGATTACTAAAGATGGAAACATGCCTTTTACTGGTATTAGAACAGCCCCCAAAAAATATAAGGAAGAGGCAACATTATTAACATTGCTATTTGCCAAAAGAAACATCACTATGGCACAGAAGAGTAAAGTTCCCCCTTCGGTCACCAAATGGCATAACACACTCACACAGCTGATTGTTGCAGACAGTAGGACGCTCCATTAGGAGGAACAGCAAGAGATAAAGAAATTTTCAATAGCACACAAATTAAATAAGTTAACTGAGAACTTAGTAGAAGTTTCCAAAGATGACAATAAACCTAAACAGACTCTCCCGATATGACAAGAATAATCTAGAAGATACACTCCCTACTGTTTTTGCTGGGAAGGTCTTACAGGCTCCACCAAAATATATTGGCTCCATTGTGAAGTGGCTTAAAAAGTACCAACTCCTAATTCTATTATAGGTTCATCTGGTCATTTTGAGACACCCCTTGAAGATGGACTGTCCGTCAAAATGGTAACCACTGTTCCCCACACACTATAGCAGGACTTGAGGCTTGATCCATTTCGCTGAAGTAGAGGCTCTCAGCTTAGCCCTGGATTGTTTGCTTGATGTAACATAATACTACAGGTACAATTTGGGGTGAAACACTCGGCTAGCAGCGCATTCCATACAGAGGAATGGTAGTGGCTGGGAAAGTTCCCAACTGCACAACAAAGATTGGAATCAACCCGAAAATTATTGCTAATTGTGGAACGTAGCCTTAATATACCATAAACTCCCCTGGCATGGCACATACCCTTATACAGGGGAATGTCTTCTCTTGATTCCGCTAACAATGAAAGGCCTGATCAAGAGTTTGGTGGAGGGGACTACAATGCCACAAACATGGCAGATATCCCGTCCGTATTACGATCCCAATATCCCTATGAAAATCGTAATACGGCGGATGGGATATCCGTCACATTTGTGACGCTGTAATCCCATCCACCAAACTCTAAATCAGGCCCTATCTTTTGTAGTGTAAGTGACTGTTGATGACAGGATGTTCCTGTATGTTCATTCAGACTTAAATGGTTAATAATAGGAGAATAGCTTAATGAAACGTATTATGTACTACCTCCAACATAATACATCAGTTGTAAACTCACCTTTAGTTAACTGTTGTTCCACTACCTGGTTCCTGTTGCCCTACTATTCTACAGGGGGCTGTTTCTGGGTATTCCTTTCTTTCCTTTCTCTGTTCCCACCTTCCGTTATTAGCTATCTCTCCCCTATTTATTTTATGATTCAAAAGGAGAAAATAAGGTGTTGCATAACCTGTCGCGTAGGATTTGGACGGCAGAATCACTTGCACTATGGGGGACTGAGACTGAACCCACTACAGGTGACACCTGTCGACCTAATCCAGGTTTTGCTCCGGCTGACTAGCAGTGCCTTATCTCCACCCAAGAGCAGGGATGATTGGGCAACCGACCGCATGACACAATTGACTCCTCAGGGAAATCGTGGTCACTAAGATCTCGTCCGTTTCTCTCAGTTACATTAGTCTCACATATACAATGACAATCAGAGGCAGAATAGAGTTCAATAAGGTTTTATTGAAGTAACTGCATCTTTTATAATAAAGCATTTAATGCAATACCTAGGACAATGAAGCATGAAAGGATTAAAATTGTGACAAGGAGAGTGAAACATAAAAATAACGCTACCATATTGTCACTAGAGCCGTTAAAATAGCTCCGACCTAGGCTATGTTAGAGCACAGCATGTTAAGATCTAATTCTGCCCTTCAGGTTCCCCGTGAAGACATCTCCCTCATACCTGAGCAAGAGGCCTGTAGTCTACATAAGCAGCTGCAGCAGAGCACTCAGCAATCAGCATACAGTCGTGGTCATCTGGCTGGAATCTCCCTCTAACGTACATGGGTCAAAGTAGTGTTTTTATAATAAAACAACTGATGTTCCAAGAAAGGATACCCACGTAAGAGTGTGTATGCTTCTATGAACACTAGAGACAAAGTGTTACCACATTTGCCGGCAACCTATCTTACTGCAGCCTTGAGTAAAGCACAGAGTGAAAGAAATGTCTTGTTTAAGAACGCAGTGCTGGACTAGGCAAAGAACAGCTAGATAAGAGAAAATAAAACAAGACGGCAAATGTGGCTGTTGTTAAAATAATAAAACAAAGCTGAATAAAATATATCTAGGTTAAAGTGCACAGCGGCAGGCCTAGTTTGCTAAAATACCGTGTATGAAGCTATAACTAAAATGGCTACACAACAAACCATTGTTGTGAAATGTTGCTGTACAATTAATAATGCCTATCTTGCACTATGGAATTTATTGCAAATTTGTTCCTTGTTCTCAATAAAAATGGGGATCACACACATATCTTAAGGCATGGAGAGATTAAAGGTGCAATTTAGACAACCGAGTATGGTATTTACTCCATCAGGGCAACAGAGTAAAATACCCTGTGTTCCTCATGGAGTACCCATACTCCAAATTAGATGTCCACAGGCCCAGCTGTCTTCACTAGTCTTTGACAGTACTGTCCATCAAAATCTAAAGCAGAATTTAGTTTTTGAATAAACAAAAAACATGGTGTGGGAATCATTTAAACGCTTACTGTTTCTTACGGCCATGTTTTTCATGACAGTATGTGAGATCCATTATAAATTGGGTGAGTGGTCAAATGGCCAAACCTCCAATGGCCCAAACTTCTTTGGGCTGTCAGAGGAGTATGTCAGCAACGAACATAGAATAGTCTTGTCACTGACATACTTAAGGTCAGCCCAATTGTAAATTAGGCGGGAGAACCTTGAGTTTGGAAAAGAGGATACTCCTTGCTGTTGCAATAGAGTACTTTCTCCTCCTAAATCAGCCACAAAGTGATTTACCCAACATCACACAATGGGCCTGATTTAGAACTCCCGAAAGATAAATTTCATAGAAACAAATGGGATTTAGATTTTGGTAAACAGGATATCCATCACTGTTGTGAAACAGTAACCCGTCCACCGAGTTCTAAATCAGGCGCAATGCTGATTGTAGCTACCATGGCCAGATCTGAACAGGGACCACCTAGTTCAAAAGGTAGCAGCTCAAACTACTAGGCCACAGCTTCTTCCAAATAACCCAGCCTTTCCATTGCAGCCAGAACAGCTGTCATCTAGGCCTTCCAATGCCACTGGAAGGTGCCTGATACAACTGAGAGCTCTACAAACTGAGGATGAGGTAGATGGACTGCAAGGACCGCAGCTAGGTAGTCCTGCATGAAATGAAAATAAAATTCATGAAGCCCCTTAATCACTCAGACGAGGGTTTCTAGGTGCTATTACTTGATTAAAAATACATTCAATGTCAAAGACGGAGAACCTGAGGAGGAAAAGGTGAAAAAAAAGAAAAATAATATTTAAAAACCTGCTTGATGAGCCAGGTTTTAAGCACTTTACGAAAGACAGACCAGTATGTAATTGAACGTATGGCCAACGGCAGGCCCAGGAAGACAGCAGAACTGCCCTCTTACATGACAGAATGGAATCTGGCTGCATTCATCAACCTCAAACGTCTATATTGATGGTAGAAGGAGAAAATGTTCCGTAGACCTTATGGGCCAATCCTGTTCACCGCTCTATGAATATGTGATAGCAGTTTAAACGGAAGCGCTTAGAGATTTATAACCATTTAAGGTCCTTGAGTTTTAGAAAAAACTGAACAACAACTAGGGATGTTGAGTAGTAACCTGGCTAAAGCATTTTGAACAATTTGCAATCTATCAGTAAGCTTTTTGGAAATACCTAGATATAAGGCATTGGAGTAATCCAGCCTAGAGGTAACTAGCACCTGAACCACAGTTTTCCTGGCAGAGAAAGGTAGAAATGGGAGCACCTTGTGAAGAGCTTTTAATGCGCTAAAACAGGTAGTGGTGACAGCCTGAACCTGTGGATAAAAAAGATAACTGGAAGTCAGATTTGACTCCATGGTTGCATACAAATTCAACCGGGCATGATGGGCACCTAGCTAATTTGGCCACCAATCATTTATCCAGAGCTGAGGATTAGGACCACAAAATCTTTGTTTTGTCAGAGTTTACGCTTTAGATGATTTTGAGACATCCAATCAGCTACTGATGTCATATATTGAATGAACTTGAGTTTAATTTTTCTGCTGTCCAACATCAATGACACAACTAACTGAGTGTTGTCTGCATACGAAAACACTTCAAAACCATACCCCTTTACAAGTCTTGCAAAAGGGGGCCATACAGATGTTAAAAAGGGTCAGACTTCATGCTGACTCCTGTGGCACACCCCAATCAATTGACACCAAAGAGGAGAAATAAGGGAGAAGTTTGATGGCTTGTTTGCGTTTTTTCAAGAAGTCTACCAACAAATCAAGGGCAATGCCTTTAACACCAATTTCCCGCGGATTATGTAAAAGAATCTTGTGGGAAATGGTGTTGAAGGCAGCCGAAAGATAAAGCAGTATAAGCACTGCTGTATCCTTTAAACTCTCTGTCACCATGGGCAGTAGTGATTGAGTACAATGCCAGAAGCCACATTGCCTGGAATCCAGGATACTGAGTGAGAAAAGAATTGATATAAGATTCTAGCTTCATAGTTGGTGTGGGTAATAAAGAAATAGGCCTGTAATTTGCCATATTTAAAGAATCCGTGCTAACTTTTTTTTTAATTGGCGCTATTACAGCAGATTACCAAGGTGCTGGGACTAAAGCAGATTTAACACATGCAATCAATAAAGAACAGAACAAAGGGATGATGGTGGCAGCATCCATTTAGGATACGTGGAGGACAGGGGTCATTCGGGGATTCTGAAGAACACTGGGATAACAACTTCTGCATAGCCTGGTCAGTAATAAGAGGAAATTCTCTTAGATGCAGTTAGTCACCACTCGTCTCAGACAACATGGAGACTAAGGTGGTCATTCTGACCTCGGCGGTAAAAGGTGCCTACCGCCGGTCAGAAATCCTCCATAATTCCGCCGCGGTCGCGGTAACCCGCCACGGTCATTCTGACCCGCAGCAGCCAAACCTCCGAAAATCCGACAGCCACAACAGACCGCCAGACCAGCGGTCGGCGGAAAAGTGGAGGTGAGCAAACCTCCACCGTCACGCCAACAGAAATACGCCCATGCCATTACGACCCACGAATCCACGCGGCGGTCTTTCAAACGCGGTTTTCCATTGGCGGTACACACCACTGCGGTCAGAATACACACAAACGAACAAAACTCAGCCACATTGGCCGATTTGAATTCCACACACCTGATACACATAGACACACCACTCCCACACACACAATACAATATAAAACACACACCCACATCACCCACAAACCCCTACGACCAAAAATTCAGAAAGAAGCACTGAGAGACACATCAGCGATCACAGAATACCATCACACAGAGGCACACTACACCATCACCCACACAATATCCACACACAAAACAACACACACCACCACACTCAACACACTTAACTACACATACTCCACCCCACACATCATACACACCACTCCATGGCACCCCAAAGACACCCCCGCTTCTCAGACGAAGAACTCAGGGTGGAGGAAATCGTTCGGGTAGAGCCCCAGCTCTTCGGCACACAGGTCCAATACACCAGCATTGCCCGGAGGACGGAGCTATGGCAGAGGATTGTCGACAGGGTCAACGCTGTGGGACAGCACCCCAGAAATCGGGAAGACATCAGGAAGCGATGGAACGACCTACGGGGGAAGGTGCGTTCCATGGTATCCAGGCACAACATCGCCGTGCAGAAGACTGGCGGAGGACCCCCACCTCAACCCCCACAATTTACAACATGGGAGGAGGAAGTCTTGAACATCCTGCATCCTGACGGCCTCGCAGGAGTTGGCGGAGGAATGGATACTGGTAAGTTGAAGCTTCACTACTGCTTCCCCCCCACCTGCATGCCAAATCATACCCCAACCCTCACCCCCATCCTCGAACCCCACCCTCACCCCCACCCCCATCCTCACCCCCACCCTCACCCCCACCACCATCCTCACCCCCACCACCATCCTCACCCCCACCCCCAGCACACCGATTCCCTGCCAATGTCTCACCATCACAACCCACACATCCCAAAACCTAGGCCTGCATGGACACCCATCACCAAAGCATGCCCAATGCATATACACATCCCCCCCACAAGCCACCCTCACCAAAGCCCCCACACACGAATGCCAGAACTTGGGGACACGGGAATCCACAGAAACACCCATATGCCACACATTGAAACTATAACCATACCTCTATACCCCTGCAGGACCCGACCGTCAACACACCGCCACGGAGGGCCCAGAATTCTCCACACCCCCCACCCAAGAGGCCGTCAGCGATGACAGCAGCTCTGTCGACCTGGACACTGATGACCAGCCCGGACCATCGGGGACCTCTGGACAGTCGGTTCCCCTCACACAGGCACAGGCCACTACAGACCCAAACCCTTCTGGGAACACCAGCACAGCTCCCACCCAGCGGGCCCATGCCTCTGTCTCCAGGGCGCGTCAATCTGCGGTGTGTCTACCACTACAGGGCACCCAGGATAACCCACCACCCCAACAACAACAGGGACCTGGGGGCAGTGGTAGTGGGCACACCTGCCAGGGGGCAGAGGCCCAGGGAAACAGGGCAACTCGGAGGGCAGCTGTGCGACAGGGGGGGGGGGCGGGCCTAGGGAACCCACTCTCCACGAGGCCCTCACCACCATCATGGGAGCATACAACCGCTCCCAGGAGACGATGGCGACGGTACTGGCCCGGTTCCAGGAGATCCAGGTACTGCAGGAGGAACACTATCGGGGGTACAGGGAGGACATCAGAGCCCTCACCTCCACCCTGGTTACCATGGTAGGGCTGCTGCAGGACCTCATCAACACCAGGACGGACACTCAACAACAACAAAGGGCCCCTGCCACTAGCCTGGACCAAGAACAGCCAACCACCTCCGCCGGCGCTAGTGGACAGGAGGCCCCCGCACAACAGCAGCCCACCAGACCCCCACCTCCTGCAGGAGAAGAACCACCCGCAAGAGGGCCCTGAGATCTCGCAAGAAGACAGAGTAGGATGTCAAGACCCCCGCCAGCAAAGGATACCACCTGATGTCATCCCACTGTCCCACATTGTCACCCTGTCCATCCTTGAACTGCCCATGCTCCATCTCTCCACAGGCCTCTGGACAATGCACCTGTGTGACTGTTACTCTGGACTCTGCCATGGACATTCCTTCACCATAGCCCCCACCCACTTGAAACCACCCATCCCATTTTGAGCACTGAAATAAACACCTATTTTGCACAAAACTATCTGGAGTCTGGCTGTGATTTCAAAATATTGTAATTGACATGACAGTGCAAATATGTCCTTGTACATAGTGAAGTCAACAAACAGCTGCCACAAAGCTGTAGTCCATGGGGAAACGAAGCACAGGACTCGTAGTGGGGACCCCAGATCTAAAATAGGGAGGGAAAAGCCACAACTCAGTCATCATACACTGGGGCAAATAGACAGGCAGCAGAGATGCAGGAGAGTAGTTCACATTTACTAAATTATGTTTGAATTGTTACCTGTGTCCTATTGGAAGTACTGTTCAATGATTCTGTCCCTGTTGTCTGTTTCAGCCCCGTCGTCTTCCTCCTCGTCACTCTCCACAGGTTCCACAGCTGCCACAACACCACCGTCTCGACCATCCTCCTGCAGGAAAGGCACCTGGCGGCGCAAAGCCAGGTTGTGAAGCATGCAGCAGGCCACGATGATGTGACACACCTTCTTAGGTGAGTACATTAGGGATCCACCTGTCATATGCAGGCACCTAAACCTGGCCTTTAGCAGGCCAAAGGTGCGTTCGATCACCCTCCTAGTACGCCCATGGGCCTCATTGTACCGTTCCTCTGCCCTGGTCCGGGGATTCCTTACTGGGGTCAGTAGCCACGACAGGTTGGGGTACCCAGAGTCCCCCAATAGCCATACACGGTGTCTCTCTAGCTGTTCCATCACGTAAGGGATGCTGCTATTCCTCAGGATGTAGGCGTCATGCACTGACCCTGGGAATTTGGCATTTACATGCGAGATGTACTGGTCAGCCAAACACACCACCTGGATGTTCATGGAATGGTAACTTTTTCTGTTCCTGTACACCTGCTCCCTGTCTCTTGGGGGAACCAAAGCCACATGGGTCCCATCAATGGCACCAATGACGTTGGGAATATGTCCAAGGGCGTAGAAATCACCCTTCACTGTAGCCAATTCGCCCACCTCAGGGAAAATGATGTAGCTCCTCACGTATTTCATCAGGGCAGACAACACTCTGGATAACACCTTCGAAAACATGGGCTGAGACATCCCAGAAGCAATTCCCACTGTTGTCTGAAATGACCCACTTGCCAAGAAATGGAGTACTGACAGGACCTGCACCAGAGGGGGAATCCCTGTGGGTTGGCGGATGGGGGACATGAGGTCGGGCTCCAGCTGGGCACACAGTTCATGTATAGTGGCACGGTCAAGCCGGTAGGTCAGGATAATGTGGCGTTCTTCCATTGTCGACAGGTCCACCAGCGGTCGGTACACGCGAGGATTCATCCGTCTCCTCGCCAAACCCAGCGGACGGTGCCTAGGAAGGACAACATGGAGCACACAGTCAAGCAACCCACAGGTACGTACTCACAGCTTGCACAGTAAACGATTCTCTATGCAGTGAATGGCGTGTCTGAGTGGCTATGCAAGGCCTAGGCCTGTGTGACGCAGTTGAAATTGAGCCATGTGGACCCTCGAAATGGCGGCTGCCTGACCTGTGAAGTGTGACAATGGGATGTGAGGTCAATGCGCTGGCGTGGCACACCGCGGCGGTCGGCGGTCGAAGACCGCGGCGCGTAGCCGCATTGGTTAACATTGAAGCCTATGGGTTTCAGGAGCCAATGGCGAAGGGCGCCGGCGGTGGCGGTGCGCACCGCCGCGGTACGCACCGCTGCGGGCGTGACCGCCATTTTGTATCTACTTATCCACTTGCGACTTGAACTTTCACAGGAGAGGACCTATACTGCAAGTGTTGCTGTGACCTCGGTCTGGAAGGGACAATGGCTGCTGCGACTGGGGAAAGGGCCCCTGCCTTCACTGGAGAGGAGTTGGAGAAACTTGTGGATGGGGTCCTCCCCCAGTATGCGCTACTCTACGGTCCTCCAGACCAACAAGTGAGTTTAATTCAATATGGATTTGGGGCCACTGGCTGGCTTGGGGGCCTGGCGGGGGGCCTGGCGGGGATGGGGGGCATGTTGGGGCTGGCGGGGGGCCTGGCGGGGGGCCTGGCGGGGATGGGGGGCATGTTGGGCCTGGCGGGGGGCCTGGCGGGGGGCCTGGCGGGGATGGGGGGCATGTTGGGCCTGGCGGGGGGCCTGGAGGGGGGCCTGGCGGGGATGGGGGGCATGTTGGGGCTGGCGGGGGGCCTGGCGGGGATGGGGGGCATGTTGGGGCTTGCGGGGGGCCTGGCGGGGATGGGGGGCATGTTGGGGCTGGCGGGGGGCCTGGAGGGGGGCCTGGCGGGGATGGGGGGCATGTTGGGCCTGGCGGGGGGCCTGGCGGGGGGCCTGGCGGGGATGGGGGGCGTTGGGCCACTGGCAACGAAAATGCAGACAAACTTGAACGTGGTATTTCTCCCTCCCTGTACGTGTCACATAGGTCTGCGCCCATGAGAAGATCGGGATTTGGCGTGCCATCGCCAAGGAAGTCCGGACCCTGGGGGTCCACCATCGACGGGGCCCCCACTGCCGCAAGAGGTGGGAGGACATCCGCCGCGGGACCAAGAAGACCGCCGAGTCTCTGCTGGGGATGGCCTCCCAACGTAGGCGGGGTGCCTGCCGTCAACTGACCCCCCTGATGTTCCGGATCCTGGCGGTGGCCTACCCTGATTTGGATGGGCGCGTGAGGGCAGCACAGCAGACACAAGGGGGTGAGTACAAGCATTATCTACTCTGTTGTCGCGCAGTGGAGGTGTCTGGGTGGGGGAGGAGGGCTGTGGGTCCCCCTAGGCCAGGGCGATATCTGTAGGCTGGGCACCCCCGTAAGCCCCTGTGTCCCCAGCCACCACCCTCAGTAGTGTGTCAGTACAGCCATCCCTGGGCCGTGTCATCCATGGGTGCAGTTGTCAACTCTAGGCGTGTAGGGCATGTTCCACGGAATGCGTAGCGGACCCCAAGTGCGCAACTTAGTGCAGGGGGCATCTGTGTCTGTCATGTCCGCTAACTGTACCGGTGATCCATGTACTCAAAATCTCTTTATTTCTCTCTCCCCCCCCCTTTTTGTTTGTCTTTCTGTGCTTGTGTGCATCAGCATCATCAGGCGGAGGAGAAGTGGCATCGGGGCAGGAGGGAGCTGCATCTCACATGGCCCAGGAGGGCCATGCCACAGAGTCTGACTGGACCAGTGAGACGGAGGGCGAGGGGAGCTCCACAACGGGGACGACTGGACCCTGCAGCGACACGGACACGTCCTCGGAAGGGAGCTCCCTTGCGGGGGTGGCACCATCCGTGCCCCCCGCCATTACAGGTACAGCCGCCACCCAGCGCACCATCTCCGCCCTCCCAGCAGCCCCTCAGCGTTCGCCCCGTGCCCGCTCTGCCAGGAAGCCGGGCATCTCCTTCGCCCCAGGCACCTCAGGCCCTGCTCCTGTTACCCCCGCTGCCCTCAGTGAGAAGGTCATTGACCTCCTCCGAACGCTCATTGTTGGGCAGACTACCCTTTTGAATGCCATCCAGGGGGTGGAGAGGGAGGTTCATCGCAGCAATGCGTACCTGGAGGGCATTCATTCGGGTCAGGCTGCCCATCAGCGATCGTTCCAGGCTCTGGCCTCAGCACTGACGGCAGCCATTGTCCCTGTCTCCTGCCTCCCTCTACTAACTCCGTCCTCCCAGTCTCCTGTTCCTCTGCCTGTCCCACCCACACCATCAGACCAGCCTGCACACACCTCAACACCCAAGAGCAGCTCATCCAAACATAAGCACCACAGATCACGCAGACATTCACTCAAGCAACATTCCGATGCAGACATGCCAACAGTCACTACCACCTCTGTGACCCCCACCTCCTCGTCTCCCTCCTCCCTCCCTGTGACGTCTACACTCACACCTTCATTCACCTCACCATCAGCCAGTGTTTCCATCACCAGCATACCCTCCACTCCAGTCCGCACACGTGCAGTCACCACCCCCACTGCCATTTACACGTCCCCTGTGTCCTCTCCCACTGTGTCTGTCACCCCCTCTTCCACACCACACAAACGCAGCCACCCACCCACCCAACAGCCATCCACCTCACGACAGCCTCCCGCTCCTGCACCTGCACCCAAAGACAGCAAACTTGTCTCGCCTACAACCACATCCTCTCCCTCCACTCCCATACCCACTGTACCTACCACTCTCCATTGTCCCAAGAAAATCTATCTCTCTACTGCTACCTTCTTTCCTGACCCTGAGCCCCCCCCTCCTTCTCGTCGGGGTAAAAAGAGCACCTCAGCCACCACCAGCCCTGCAGCCCCCTTGACAAGGGTGCAGGGGTATTGGAGCCCACCAGCCCGCAGGTCTGGATCTTCACCCAGCAGCAAGGGGACAGCCAGCCCACCCCCTGGGAAGAGGAGCAGAAGGCGGAAGGGCCGCCGCCGGAGCCCGGATTCGATATCCCCCCAGGACACTAGCCAGCCACCGTCAACAGCCACAGCTCCAAAGGGAGGAAAGGGCCACAGACTCCCGACTAAGGAGGGCAAGGGCAGCAAGGCGGAGAAGTCAGGCAGCAGGCCTGCTGCCCATGGAGGACCCGTCACAGCTGCCCAGGAGGAGCCCGCAACCCCCATAGCCGCTGCCCCGGGAGGAACCGGCACAGCTGCCCCGGGAGAGCCCACCACCCCCATAGCCGCTGCCCAGGGAGGACCCAGCCCAGCTGGCCAGGAGGGCCCCACCACCCACAGCCCAGGTGGGCATTGAAGGAGCACCATCCCCGCTGCCCAGGAGGGCACCACCAGGCAATGAGCAGTTGGCCATAGAATGGCCGCCGTCTCCAGCACCGCTCCGCTGGGGACCGCAGTCTCAAGAACCGCTGAACTGGGCCCTTCAAGGCAAGAACCGCTGAACTGGGCCCCGCCGTCTCCAGCACCGCTCCGCTGGGGACCGCCGTCTCAAGAACCGCTGAACTGGGCCCTTCAAGGCAAGAACCGCTGAACTGGGCCCCGCCGTCTCCAGCACCGCTCCGCTGGGGACCGCCGTCTCAAGAACCGCTGAACTGGGCCCTTCAAGGCAAGAACCGCAGAACTGGGCCCCGCCGTCTCCAGCACCGCTCCGCTGGAGACCGCCGTCTCAAGAACCGCTGAACTGGGCCCTTCAAGGCAAGAACCGCTGAACTGGGCCCCACCGTCTCCAGCACCGCTCCGCTGGGGACCGCCGTCTCAAGAACCGCTGAACTGGGCCCTTCAAGGCAAGAACCGCCGAATTGGGCCCTTCAAGGCAAGAACCGCTGAACTGGGCCCCGCCGTCTCCAGCACCGCTCCGCTGGGGACCGCCGTCTCAAGAACCGCTGAACTGGGCCCTTCAAGGCAAGAACCGCTGAACTGGGCCCCGCCGTCTCCAGCACCGCTCCGCTGGGGACCGCCGTCTCAAGAACCGCTGAACTGGGCCCTTCAAGGCAAGAACCGCTGAACTGGGCCCTTCCAGGCAGGAACCGCTGGCCCTTTGGCAGACGTGGCAGGGCAGGATCTGTCTCGGGCAGGGCTGCAGGATGTCCTCTGGCCAACATGCCTCCTCCAGTGGCAGTGGAGTCTGTTATGGACTGTTTGGACTGTGGCTTTGCTCTCCCCAGGATGGCCCAGTGGGCAGGCCACCCACTGTATGGACTGTATGGACTGTGGCTTTGCTCTCCCCAGGATGGCCCAGTGGGCAGGCCACCCACTGTATGGACTGTTTGGACTGTGGCTTTGCTCTCCCCAGGATGGCCCAGTGGGCAGGCCACCCACTGTATGGACTGTATGGACTGTGGCTTTGCTCTCCCCAGGATGGCCCAGTGGGCAGGCCACCCACTGTATGGACTGTTTGGACTGTGGCTTTGCTCTCCCCAGGATGGCCCAGTGGGCAGGCCACCCACTGTATGGACTGTTTGGACTGTGGCTTTGCTCTCCCCAGGATGGCCCAGTGGGCAGGCCACCCACTGTATGGACTGTATGGACTGTGGCTTTGCTCTCCCCAGGATGGCCCAGTGGGCAGGCCACCCACTGTATGGACTGTTTGGACTGTGGCTTTGCTCTCCCCAGGATGGGCCAGTGGTCATGGAGTCCCCTCGTGGATCTGGCGTCGTGTACTCAAGTGGCTGAGGTGCCCCCCCTTCCCTTCCCCCTGAGGTGCCTGTCCTTTTTTCTTTCTGATGCCCCTGCAGTGTTCTCTCCGTGGAGTTCTTGTCGTGGGACTGGGCCTTGCCCCTTTGCTCAGGACCCCTGTGGTCCACGGACAGTGGTTGGACTACATTTAGTAGCTGTATATATTTTGTACATAGTTTATTTATTTATTTGGATTACTGCTGTCCATTTTTCAATATATCTGCCCGTTTAAGATCTCTTCTTTTGGTCTTTGCATTATTTCGGAGGGGGGGGTTTGTGGGTTGTGACAGTGATCTGTGGGAATGCATTGATGTGTGTGTTGTAGTGGGTGTGGGTGGGTGGGTGTGTGCCGGTAATCTTTTCCCTCCCCTGTGTCGTAGGTGCAGTACTCACCGATGTCTTCCGCGCCGCCGGGCGTGCTCCTGGTACAGGAGCAGGTATAGGAGTGCGGGGATGACCTGCAACTCGGGTTCCATACTGCCGGAATCTCGCGTGGTGTATGTGGAGGTGAGCGTTTTCCCGTTCGTAGTCTGTTTCCGCCGTGTTTTTATCGGCGGTGCTCCCGCCCCGGAAAAGGTGGCGGATTGGTGGGTCGTAATAGGGTGGGCGGTACATTGTCTGCCGCCTGGCTGTTGGCGTGGACCGCCGCGCTGTTTGTTTGTTCCGCCGTGGCGGGCGGAGTGTTAATGCGGCGGGCTGTGTTGGCGGTTCCCGCCAGGGTCAGAATTGCATATTTTGGACCGCCGGCCTGTTGGCGGGTTGGCCGCCGCTTTATCACCGACCGCCAGGGTCAGAATGAGGGCCTAATTCAGGTTCCTCAAAGGACCAACACATCGCCAAGATCTTATCCTTAAAATGGAAAGCTGAGGAATCACACATGGCTTGAGAATAACTGTGACTGGAGGTGTGATCGAGGCAGGGTCACTCTTGGATTTGACAATCTTAAATATCACTCTTGCTGGCATGCTTGACTGACTGAGGGCTTGATTTTGAAATTGGTGGTCCAACTTCTGCACCACCAATATGATGGTGGGGAGGCAGCAGCCAAGCCAGCAGCCTCCCTACTACCATATTATGATGTTCCCGCAGGGCCAGCAGACGGCAACAGTGTAGCAGCACTGGCCTAGGCTCTCAGGGAGAGCCAAGGCCAATGCCATTGCACTGTCGGTGCCGCCAGCATACTCAGAATGCGCACTATCGCCATGGCAGACAGTGCACATTCCGTGTGTGCTGACAGGGAGGCCTCTGCACTGCTCACGACCTGGACATGGTCAGTGCAGTGGTCCCACTGTGCCCTGTTTCTGCATTTCTGCCGGCCTTTTCATGGCACCACTGTGCATGGCCACTGCTTTCACTGCCGTCAACTTGTTGGGAGCCACGATCCTGGCGGTGCTCTTGTGGCAATCCGACTACCAGCATCCTAATCTGGTGGTCAGACTGCCACCATGGGTCCGGTGGTCCTATGGACTCCCATACTCGTAATCAGGATGTTAATCTTGGATGCATAAAAAATTGATTTAGCTCTTTATGATATAATTTCACATAGGCTGCATATGCTTCTTTGTCTATGGTTGGTAAAGAAAGGTGCCATTTCCCCTCCAGTGGGCACCCATAACACTGTTGTCGGAACGGGCCACTCACCTGAAAAGCAGAATGTCCGCAGGGGCGATGGTATGCCCCGACCTCCTGGAACACCTCTCGGCACTTCCTGGTGGACACGGAAACCCCGGCAGGTGTCCCAAAAGGAAAGGGGGAGTGGAAGAGAAAGAGACAAAACACTGCCACGTCTTGCCGGTCCAGCCAGGCACCCTATGTCTTCGGGGGGCAGGTCGTTGTTGACAGAGTGATAGTAGTGTTAGTGCACTCAACTTCCTTGAAACTGAATCTTTCTTTCTGATAGGGGCACGGGAGCCGTAGAAGAACACTGGGATGCTCCAGCACTTTTCTTGGATAATAATAACTGTTGGCACAATTACTAACACTGCATTACCAAAAGCCCAAACTGAGTACCATAACAATAAGTGCTGCAACACTATGGCTGGCTTCACAGAGATTCACTGTTGCACACTACAATAAGAACTGTGGTTGCACTTATCATGCACAAGAAGGACAAACAAGAGCATTAATTATATCATGTATAGCTTTCCTGCATGCATAAGGTTAAACTAAAAGGAGCAAAAACAATCCAAGAAATACAAATGTCCACTCTGGGTTTAAACAGTTAGGGTGGCACAGTTTGGTTTGGGTGCACTGTGTGTGTGAAAAACCCTTCAAATGTAAATTCCTCAAACCTGAAACACAAGCATGAATGACACAATTTAAATCCATGAGTTATGCTATTAGAGAAAGAAAAGTCACGTAAATGCTCTTTTAAAATTGCACTGTCACTTTTTGTAGTACTTGAGCTCAAGCAGATTTCCTTTTTCTATGGTTTTGTCCAAGTAAGTTCAGAACCTAACTATAACGTTCCTGTAACCTTTGTTTTTTTCAGTAAATTTCTATGTTTTTTGTAACTCTATTTCCTAACTATAATGTCCCTGTAACTTTGTTTTTTTCAGTGAATTTCTATTTATTATTTTAACTACATATCTAAATTTATTTTCCCTTTAATATCTCCAAAACTACTGAGAGGATTTGCATCAAATAAGCGAAAGCATAATCTGTGTACCAACAGATAGCTTTCTGCCAAATTTGGTGTAATTCCGTCCAGTGGTTCAGGCTGTAGTTGTGTTCAAAGCTCGTATGGGAATTAACATGGGAAATACATGCTTTTTGACATCCCCTTTTTCTCGGCCTCCGCATCCCCCAAAACTTTCAAAGTGCAACAAAAATCACCAGCACCCTTTTTTGGAAAATTTCGTGAAGATTTGTCTAACAGTGCCAAAGATATAGGCAAGTCAAAACATGCTTTTTCTGTGGAAACATGGTCCTAACTATAACTACCTACTGGTGACCCCCAGTAGGATATATACGAATCTATGTATGTATGTGTTTATATATATATATATATATATATATATATATATATATATATTTATATATGCATTCACATGTAAGTTTCTAAAAAAAAAACAGCTTGCTTCTACGTCATTTCCCTCAGTGGGCAGATGCAGCCCCAATAGGTATGATGCATGCATTTGTGCTCTCAGTGCACCTTTTTAAGTTACTTTATTTCTTACAAGAGAGATCTGAGTCCTTTTATCCCACAATCTCATGTTAAATAGCAATAACGGAGTTTATCCTAATTAAAAACGATTTCATCTTTGATGTTGATAATTACCTATAAATGGGTGAGGTGGCACTTGTATTGCGCCTACGTATGCCAACATTATGATGGGATTCTGAGAAAGGACAATGGGATGGTCAAGTGAAGATGAGAGATGACAGTTTCATCTAGTGATGTGGTTGAGGATTATTGATGACTTTCTTCTTATTTGGGTGGAGGCATTGACCACCTCAAAGGTTTTATGATAGTACTGAACAAGAATATGTACAATCTTAACTTTAACTACATGTGCGGGTATCACAAAATGCAATTTTAAGTTTAGATATGCTCCTATGTGTGCATGGAAATATGCTACACACCAAGCTTTTTCACAAATCTATTTCACCAATGTGACTTTACATGCTCAAAATTGTCATTCTACTAAACTTGCTTCAAGTATCCTAATTAAGAGAGATGAAGACTGCACAATGTAAATGTTCTTATGTTAAAGATTTTAGAATTGAAGCTAATACAATGGTACAACACTTTAGAAAAAGGGGATACACAAACCAAACTCAAAGTTGAATTCCAATATGCTGAAATTGGATTAAGTTCTAAAGAATAGCATCTTGTACTATGTCAAGACAATATACAAGGAGGTTCAATCAGCTGGAGATACGAGTACCCTGAGTCATCATGCTGCTAAGAAAAAAGATACAGATGGTAGCAGGTCAGGGAAAAATAATTTTCAATCTGTACCAGATGTTAAGTTTGTAATCATGACTGGTATAAATTCAAGCAGACAGAGAATACCTACTATAATAAGAATTCAGGCATTTGATAAATTGTCTTGCTACAAGTAAAAAAAGAATGGATGTGAGATACATCAGTAAGACATCAAAACTTTTGAAATCAGGAATATGATAAATTGTCTTACTGTAAGTAAACAGAGAATAGATGTGACCTACATCACAAGATGTCGGGATTAGGGGTCGGTGAGGAATTTCACTCCAGGGGTGGAGTTTGCAAAATTTTCCGCACTCCGTGCGGAGTTCTGAAAAACTCTGTGAAACTATGTAGAGCGGAGTTTTTTTCTCGCACGCGGCTTGCCAATGTTAAGTTGGCGCGCGCAACAGACATTGCTAAGTTGTCATGAGCCAGATTTCTGAACACGGGCAGTCATGGCAGGTCGCAACTGCTTGTGTTGAGAAAGCTGCCGCTCGAGTAGAAAATCTACTTGAGTGGCAGAAACAAGTTAGTGCCCTACGGCACTCCTCGCGATGTTGTTTGTGCTGATTTTACTGTGTGTGCAAAACTCCTGGCACTGAAAATCAGCGTAAACAGTGTGCCTTACCCAAACTCCATCACTCGCAGAATTCCGAGTAGCATAGCAGAGTTCTTTCAGCACTTACGAGTAGAATAACTATGCAAACTCTGCCCAGGCACATAGCACTTGTAGCAAGTTGAGGACCATCTTGCTATGTCTGTTAACTGTCACTTGCTAAGACCCTCGTCCATCGCCATAGTTGCGTATTGATCTTTATAGAATGCAAGGAGGAGGGCAACTTGAGGAGATAAAGCCAGGAGAGTCTGGACTCATCAAGGGTGTCATAGATACTGACTTTCCTTTATTTTGGCACTCAAGACAGTTTCTTACCACTAATTACTGAGGCGATCCTCAGAGGGCAAAATTATCTGGAAAGAGTCACCCCTGAGTAGAAGAATTTCAGAATCTTGAACACTCATGATGATGGTGACAGCAGCAGTAAACCCAAAGCTAGTATATTCTGAGGGAGGAGGTCAGTGGCACTTGTAATCATTGAAAATTAAGCAAACTAAACAAGTACATCAAAAGATCACGCAATTAAGCAATTTAGTAATCAAGAAATTAACTGGTGTCTAGCTATCAGCAGCTACATAAATACAGAATTAAGCAAGTAAAGTTTGAAGCAAAAACAAGTGAACAATAGAACATCATAGAAGCACATGATCAAACGAGTGGACCTTACCAGATCAATATTAACACACTCAAAGTGTTCCCCCTTGAAACTGCCTTACAAATAAAATGATGATTTAAAAACTCAAATTACACACAGAGCAAATGGCTAACAGTCATCAATGCATTATATAATACCCATAGAAGATATCTCAATACTATCAGTAAGATCAGACGATGAGAGTCCCGATTTGCAACCTATAAACGCCTTTACAGGCAAACATTAAAACATCTCAAACACTATTTAATAACCTCACTCTCGTTGCACATCTCCTGAGAAACCCAAGACCCCACTATCCATGACTCAATTATCGGTTATGAAGACTGTAGATCAAGTACATCATGGTACTAGAGACATTGAGTACATAAAAGATTATAGAAAGCAACACTGGCGTGAGCAACACATGCAATATATAACAAGCAAATCCGGGCATGGAAGCACTCATGATTACATACAAAACTCCTCCAATTACAACCTCCAAGGCAAGTCGTCTTCTCACTTCACCTGAACAGCAAAAACAGTTGATCCTAACAGTGGCCAGCAGGCAAAGGAATCCTTATATAGGTAATCAGTCAGCTAAATACCAAAAACAAACACAGAACAAGGGAACACTCTATTACTGATACACTGTCTAAAGGTAACGGACATCTTTGGCAGAGCAGAAGATCCCTCCCCTGACCAGGTTGCAACACTAATCTTTACAACGGAGTATGTTTCAAGTGGGAAAGAGGACATCTTAAATAAAAGTAATATACTTTGTCTTCTGGTGCATATACCAGATTTATCCACATTAAAATCACAATTCACGTTCTACCTTTAACTGTTACCGCTTCATCAGAGACAACTCAAGTTATTTGGGGATCATCTGAAATAATTAACCTGGTGTATGGTCACAAGCAAAAAAATGCCAACTGGGGAATTAGGGTGAGCAAAAAGCAAATAGAAAAACACCCCAAAATACTGTCCTTTCATGGCAGAAGGGATCCTTAGACAGGAAGCACCATTCTGTTTTAAAAGGGACATGAGAAGCCATATCCCCTTGTAGTGTATTACACGCAGGGACCAGGAACAGTATTAACATTTATTTCCACTGAATACAACAGGCTAGGCTCTCATCTTCACCTTCCGTTGAATGCACATCCTCGCTCCCCCGTTCCCTCCCGGTCTTTTAAATTCCAACCCCACCATTCCTTAAAGCGAACCATTAAACAACAAAATACAACACATTTTCCCCCTTAACAAAAATAAAAATGGAATAAACAAGATTAAAAAAATACAGTATCCTAACTATAGAGATCAAGAACTGGGTGCACTATCATACATATTCACACAAAATCCGCCAACCGTGAAGACTTTTGTCTAGTTCGACCCTCGAACTTCACTCTTGAGGCTATGGAATCCTCTTCCACACTCTCACCCATACTACTCTCCTCATTACTCTCCCTACACCCAATGTACTCAGAAATCTCACTCCCATCAACCCTACTTCTTGCACCTTGCACACTCACATCCTCACAAACAGGTTCCACTGATCTCTCATGCATTAATGGTCCAGAAGCAGTAGGATCTCCACATACAGCTTCACCATGTTCAGGAGAGCACTTTGCCAATCTATTCACATTCCAAACTCTGCCATCTTGTGTGATCACTTTCTTATTAAACACCTTTACCACCTTCATGGCTTTTCCAAACTTAGGCATTCCTTTTCTTATCAGCCCTGGTTTCCTCACACTGACCCAATCACCTACGATTAATGTTGGCTCTTTCACCCTCCACTTTCTATCATATGACTCCTTACTCTTTTCTTGTTTTACCTTCATACGATCTCTAACTTTTCCTACATCAAGCCCATCAGATCCTTTACCGTGTTTCTTTTTAAACCACCAGGGACAAAGTTTGGATACAGGATCTCTACCTCTTAACAATCTAAACAGACTAACACCTGTGGTGCTGTGGGGAGTGATACGGTAATACCATAACTTTCCTCTCACTTTCTCCTTCCAAGATCCTCCAAAATTCTGTGCCCAACCAATGCACTATTTTAGAACTCGATTAAATCTCTCAACCTGACCATTCTCTTGTGGTTCATATAATGAGGTGGTTACATGCTTGGTGTTGCAATACTTGAGGAAACTCTGCATCTCCTTCGATACCAATTGAACTCCATTATCTGATACAAGAATCTCAGGATACCCTTCCTTAGCAAACACCTCTTTAAGAAATTCAATGACAACAGTCGATGCGACTTGAGGTACCAACTTTACTTCAGGCCACTTGGAGTGATAGTCCACTAATACTAAAGAAAACCGGGCTTCATAGGGCAAAAACAGGAATGGACCCGAAATATAAAATCCCAATTTTTGCCATGGAGAATCGGGCCACGGAACAGGACGCAAAGGAGCTGGCACCATCTTCAGCATTTTCTCAGCACTCACACATACACCACACTCCCTAACCGTCCTTTCCGCCATCTTATCCATGCCTGGACACCAAAAGGAGGTACGTTTCAACCTTTTCATGGATGACATACCCGGATGCCCTGCATGAGCCAATTTCAAAATTATAGATTGCGTGCCTCTAGGGGAACACACTTCCCTTTCTTAAATACCAGATCATTCTTGATCTCCAAATCATCTCTTACTTTAAAGAAAGGCGCAACCTCTTCTAGGATACTTTCTTTCTTTGGCCAACCCAACCTCACATAATCCCTGACTTCTTGTAAAGTCAAATCCTCTTGATCCTTTTCAAACCATTCTTTTTCCTCAATGGCATTGAACTCATCAGCAATAAATTCAGACACCAGATACAATATCCAAATCACCAGATGCACATCCATCTAAGTTATCTGAAGCTTCCTGAGGAAGTCGTGACAGACAATCAGCCACGAATTGCTTTTTCCTGGCACATATTCAACTTGAAAGGAATATTCCTGCAGTCTCGAGACTAATCTTGCAATACGGGCTGTCGCATTCCAACCACCACCCGGAGATAGAATGCCCACCAAAGGTTTATGATCAGTCCGAAGAACAAATCGTGAACCCCATATATAATTATGAAAGTGTTCAATAGCCCAAACACATGCCAGTAACTCCTTCTCGATAACCACATATCTCCTTTCCGCATCATTCAAAGTGCGAGAAGCAAACATAACATTCCATTCGTCTCTGCCACATCTTTGAGACAGTACACCCCCAACACCATACATACTGGCATCAACTGTCACTATACACTGCGCTCTAATGTTAAAAGGTTTGAGAGTAGGTGCACACGCAATTTCCCTTTTGATAGATTAAAATGCACTCTCCTGCCTTTCAGACCACACATACTCCACATTTTTCCGGGTTAATTCTCTTAAAGATTCCATCTTAGTTGCAAAATTTTCACTGAACTTGCTATAGTATTCACACAACCCTGCAAAGGACAAAAGCGTTTCCCGATAATCAGGCGTTGGTGTGTCGATAATGGCTTTGACAAGAGAACTTTTTGGCACCACTCCATCGCCAGAGACAGTGTGTCCCAAGTAATCAACTGACTTGGCAAAGAATTGACACTTCTTGAATTTCAAGGTTAGCCCATTCCTGTTGAACACATCGCATACTTTAACTAAATGATTTCTGTGTTCTTCTTCATCTTTGGAATAGACCAACACATTGTCTTGAAAACACTTTACAAATTTGTCCATATCTTTGAACAATATAAACATTGCTCTCTGAAACACTGATGCCGCAGACGCCAATCCAAAGGGCATACGTTTAAATTGGAATAGTCCTTGTGGAGTGATGAACGCAGTGAGGTGACGGGAATCTTCAGTGAGTTCAATGTGGTGATATGCCGACCTCAAATCTAACGTAGAGAAAATTTCTGCTCCATCCAGCATGCTTACAACTTCATTTATGTTAGGTAAAGGATGACAGTTGATTATAATGCTTGCATTCAACGCCCTCAAATCCACACACATCCTCAACGACTTAGGTTTACGAGCCAAAACAATGGGTGAAACCCACTCAGAGGATTGCACTTCTTCAAAAACTCCCTCTTTAACCATCCCCTCCAAGATACCTTTCAACTCCTCACGCACACCAATAGGAACGTTCCTTAATTTTTGCACAACCGGTTTAGCATTCTCCTTCAGTCTAATCTTATGGCTGTAATTCTTTAACTTACCCAAGGTTTCAGAAAACACCTGCGGAAATTTGGAGACAATCCAATTAGTCTTTTCACCATCACCCACCAACATCACAGTTTCACAAGCCCTAGGATTCAAAATTATTCCTAATTCTGCTTGGTCTCTCAACCCCAGAACATTAACTCCTTTTTCAGCCACATACATCTTGATTTCCGCAGCACGTTCTTTAAAACACACAACAGTTTTTACATACCCCACAATATTGATTGCTATGCCATCAAATCCTTCTGCCACAATATCAGAGTAAGCTAAGTCGGATACACTCCAAATCAGTTTAAATTTCTCAACAAAATAATCACAGGTGATGATTGTCCAAGGGGAACCAGAGTCCGCCATGAGTTCCAGTTCCTGACCTTCGATAAGAACTGTACATTTAGGCTGCTTCACTTCCCTCCCACTCTTGTTGATAAAGTCATTCTTAACGGACAACACTACACCTTTCTCTCTCTCCTCCTGTACATATGAGACTTTCCCTTTATCACCACCATCACCTCCTTTAACATCCCTACACACTCTCGCAAAGTGTCCTAATTTTCCACATTTTTTGCATTCTTTTCCAATTGCAGGTC